>NC_045957.1:8312422-8639914 GCF_010909765.2 Amblyraja radiata
CTAATCTGTAAGTTTCAATGAGGCACCCCCTCATCCTTCTAAACTCCAGCGAGTACAGGCCCAGTGCCGACAGACGCTCATCACAGGTTAACCTACTCATTCCTGGGATCATTCTTGTAAACCTCCTCTGGACCTTCTCCAGAGCCAACACATCCTTCCTCAGATATGGTGCCCAAAATTGCTCACAGTATTCCAAATGCGGCCTGACCAGCGATCCCCCCCCTCCCCTCCCCTCTTCCCCCCCCTCCTCTCCCCTCTTCCCCACCCCTGATGCTGATCCCCTCTCTCCCCCCAGGATGAGGACCGGGTGCGATCGGCAGCCTTCACGGTTTTCGGGAACCTGTCCCGGGTTGGGGATGGAGAGTCGAAGGCAGACTTCCTGGAGCAGGTGCACTCCAGCATGGTCAGCCTGCTGCTGCACCTCAACGACACCAGCCACCAGGTGGTCAAGGTACTGACCGCCCCAGGGCAGCAGAGAGACAGCTTCACTCTGTGTGTGGGAGGGAGAGCGTCATTCTGTGAGGGAGCTTCACTCTGTGGGAGAGAGCTTCACTCTGTGTGTGTGAGTGTGTGAGAGAGCGTCACTCTGTGTGAGTGTGTGAGAGAGCTTCACTCTGTGTGTGTGAGTGTGTGAGAGAGCGTCACTCTGTGTGAGTGTGTGTGAGCGTCACTCTGTGTGAGTGTGTGAGAGAGCGTCACTCTGTGTGTGAGAGAGTCACTGTGTGTAAATGACTGTACGTGGACAGTACATGCTGAGAGTGTTGATTTAACACTAGCCAGTTGCCTCTCATTGCCCCCTGCATCTCTCTCTCTCTCTCTCTGTCTCTCCGCAGTCGTGTAAGTTTGCCCTGCGGTTGATCGGGCCCCTCATGGGTTCGGCGAACATCAGCGCCATGTTTCAGAAGCACCTGCTGGAGGAGGCACAGCTTCACTACGGCGAGTTCATCAACGACCTGGCCAAGCACATCGTGAGTTCCGCACGCAGCTCACACACCCGCTGGGAAGCTGACCACATCTACAATATGTCACGTAGGAAGCAACTGCAGATGCTGGTTTAAACTGACGATAGGCACAAAAACGCTGGAGTAACTCAGCGGGACAAGCAGCATCTCTGGAGAGAAGGAATGGGTGACGTTTCAGTCTGAAGAAGGGTCTCGACCTGTTCCTTCTCTCCAGAGTTCCTCCAGCACTTTGTGTCTATATAAAATATATTACACAGGGAGGCAAAAGTGCTGGAGAAACTCAGCGGGTGCGGCAGCATCTATGGAGCGAAGGAAATAGGCAACGTTTCGGCCCGAAACGTCGCCTATTTCCTTCGCTCCATAGATGCTGCTGCACCCGCTGAGTTTCTCCAGCACTTTTGTCTACCTTCGATTTTCCAGCATCTGCAGTTCCTTCTTGAACATATTACACAGGGACATGGACAGGACAGGTGGAGAGGCAGGGGCACTGAACCACATTTAAAATATATTAGCAGGAGTGGCCAGGGTGTGACTGGTCCTTGATTATGCTGCTGGCCTTGCCGAGGCAGCGTGAGGTCTAGGTGGAGTCAATGGAAGGGAGGTTGGTTTGTGTGTTTAAAAGATATTTGGACAGGTACATGGATAGGAAAGGTGCAGAGGCAGGGACACTAACTACATTTAGTTCAGTTTATTGTCACGTGTACCAAGGTACAGTGAAAAGCTTTTGTTGCGTGCTATCCAGTCAGCGGAAAGACAACACGTGATTACAATCGAGCCATTTACATGATAAGGGAATAACGTTTAGTGCAAGATAAAGCCAGCAAAGTCCAAGGATAGTCCGAGGGTCACCAAAGAGGTAGATACTAGTTCAGCACTGCTCTCTGGTTGTGGTAGGATGATTCAGTTGCCTGATAACAGCTGGGAAGAAACTGTCCCTGAATCTGGAGTTTGTGCGTTTTCACACTTCTATACCTTTTGCCTAATGGGAGAGGGGGGAAGAGGGAGTGGCCAGGGTGCGACTGGTCCTTGATTACGCTGCTGGCCTTGCCGAGGCAACATGAGGTATAAATGGAGTCAATGGAAGGGAGGTTGGTTTGTGTGTTTAAACAATATTTGGACAGGGACATGGATTGGAAAGGTGCAGAGGCAGGGACACTAACTACATTGAAGAGATATTTGATCAGTGGTGCATCAGTAGAGTTGCTGCCTTATAGTGGGTTCGATCCTGACTACGGGTGCTGTCTATGTGGAATGTCTATGTTGGCCCTGTGACCACGTGGGTTTTCTCCGGGTGCCCTGGTTTCCTCCCACACTCCAAAGACGTACAGGGTTGGCTTCATTAAGTTGTAAAATTGTCCCTAGTGTGTGTCGGATAGTGTTAGTGTGCGGGGATCGCTGGTCAGTGCGGATTTGGTGGGCGGAAGGTCCTGTTTCTGGGCTGCATCTCTAAAGTCAAAACCGGGACCTTCAGGTTCAAGAACCGTTTCTTCCTATCAACCATCAGGCTCTTGAACACCACACAGCTCTAACTGAATGATGAGCCTTGGACACGGTGTGGTTGCAATAAGGACTTGATTTTATTTTGCATTGGGATTATTCATTTATTGACGTTTTATGTTTGATTTGTTATCTTTTAGCTTAGTGTAGAGATGCAGTGTGGAAACAGGCCCTTTGGCCCACTGAGTCCACATCAGTCAATGTACACTAGTTCTATGCTGTACACTAGGGACAATTTGCAGAAGTCGATGAATCCAGAAACGTGCACGTCTTTGGAGTGTGGGAGGAAACCGGAGCACCCGGAGAAAACCCAGGCGGTCACGGGGAGAACGTACAGACTTCAGACAGACAGCACCCGTAGTCAGGATCGAACCCGGGTCTCCGGTGCTGTGAGGCAGCAACTCTACCGCTGCTCCACTGAAGAAGGGTCTCGACCCGAAACTGCAAGAATATCTATAATTGTTCTGTTGTTGCTACACTATTGAATCTGTGACAGTGCCCGATTGCAAGAGGCACAAAACATTACCTGAGTGTAGGAAGACACTGAAGGAAGATAGACACACAAAGCTGGAGTAACTCAGCCGGACAGGCAGCATCTCTGCAGAGAAGGAATGGGTGACGTTTTGGGTCGAGACCCTTCTTTAGACATGATTTCAGGGGAGAGGGAATTACAGAGATAAGGAAAAGTAAGAGATCAAAAGAAATGAATTTCAAGGGAAATGCAGAATAGACCATTGTTAGTTAGGAGAAAGTGGCAACAGAGCACACAGATACCATGTTTAACAAAACTGCAGATGCTGGAAAAATCAACGGTAGACAAAAATGCTGGAGAAACTCAGCGGGTGCAGCAGCATCTATGGAGCGAAGGAAATAGGCAACGTTTCGGGCAGAAACCCTTCTTCAGACCAGAGGGACAGTCAGAGGAACAGAGAACTGGGAAGGGGAAGGGATAGAGGGAGAGGGGAAGCAAGGGTTACCTGAAGTGAGAAGTCAATGTTCATTGTTCCTTCATAGCAAAAGGATTTGAGTATAGGAGCAGGCAGGTTCTACTGCAATTGTACAGGGTCTTGGTGAGACCACACCTGGAGTATTGCGTACAGTTTTGGTCTCCTAATCTGAGGAAGGACATTCTTGCCATAGAGGGAGTACAGAGAAGGTTCACCAGACTGATTCCTGGGATGTCAGGACTTTCATATGAAGAAAGACTGGATAGACTCGGCTTGTACTCGCTAGATTTAGAAGATTGAGGGGGGATCTTATAGAAACTTACAAAATTCTTAAGGGGTTGGACAGGCTAGATGCAGGAAGATTGTTCCCGATGTTGGGGAAGTCCAGGACAAGGGGTCACAGTTTAAGGATAAAGGGGAAATCTTTTAGGACCGAGATGAGGAAAACTTTTTTCACACAGAGTGGTGAATCTGTGGAATTCTCTCCCGCAGAATGTAGTTGAGGCCAGTTCATTGGCTATATTTAAGAGGGAGTTAGATGCGGCCCTTGTGGCTAAAGGGATCAGGGGGTATGGAGAGAAGGCAGGTACTGGATACTGAGTTGGATGATCAGCCATGATCATATTGAATGGCGGTGCAGGCTCGAAGGGCCGAATGGCCTACTCCCGCACCTATTGTCTATGTTTCTATGTTTCATACCGCTGGGGTGTAAGCTGCACAAGTGAAATGTGAGATGCTGTTCCTCCAACTTGCGCTGGGCCTCAATCTGACAAATGTCACCCATTCCATCTCTCCAGAGATGCTGCCTGTCCCACTGAGTTACTCCAGCATTCAGTGCATAACCTGGCTGTTGGACATGAGGTGAAGTTCAGGCTCTCATTCTCTGCTTCATCCTATTCCAGATCAACGATTTCCCAGAGAAAATTAACTTCTACATCATGGGAAATGTCTCGTTCTTCAGAAGCACCAGGGCGGAGATTCGCGGAAACGCTGCCATGTTCACAGGTGAGTCGCGGTGGGAGAGGCTGAGAGTGGTGGAGGGGAAGGCAGCGATGTTTCAGTGGCCAGGAGCCGAGTGGGCCAGTGAAGCACACACACACGGGGCCGGAGGAACTGAGCGGGATGGGCAGCATCACTGGAGGTAATGAGCAGGTGACGGTTCTGATCGGGACCCTTCTTCAGTGGAGTAGGGGAATGCTGGAATAGGTGGGGCTGAGCTATGCCTGGCAAGTGATTCAGCGCAGTTCAGTTCAAATGTGTAGGAAGGAACGGCAGATGCTGATTTACATCGCAGATAGACACAAAATGCTGGAGTAACTCAGCGGGGCAGGCAGCATCTCTGGAGAGAAGGAATGGGTAACGTTTCAGATCGAGACTAAAGACCAGTCTGAAGCAGGGTCTTGACCCGAAATATCACCCATTCCTTCTCTCCAGAGATGCTGCCTGTCCCGCTGAGTTACTCCAGCATTTTGTGTCTATCTTCAGTTCAGTTCAGTTTTAGTTTATTGTCACGGGTACAGTTGCGTGCTAAAGCCCCTGTCCCACTTAGGAGACCAAAACTGCAACCTCTGGTGACCTTGCCCTCCACCCAAAAAAATATCAAGGTGGAGGTGACCTGCAACCTCCTACCACCTCCCACGCATATGTTGAAAACCTTCCTCGACTATGAAGAAAACCGGCTTCGACTAGACCTGCGACTAAAAAATGATCGATTTTTAAAACGGCAACCTATTTATAGTCGAGGCCGGTTTTAATCATGATGAAAAAATAGCAGCAACCCAGATGAAGCCTCGACCACTTTCAACCATTAGGGAGAGTGACCAAAACCTCCGGTGACCTCATGGAAACCTTAGGTGGTGGGCAAGGTCACCAGAGGTTGCTGTTTAGGTCTCCTAAGTGGGACAGGGGCTTAAGCAGTCAGCGGAAAGACAATACATGATTATAATTGAGCCATTCACAGTGTTCAGATACAGGATAAGGGAATAACGTTTAGTGGAGTAATATCCGATCAAACGTAGTCTGAGGGTCTTCAAATAGGTCGATAGTAGTTCAGGACCACTCTCTAGCTGGTGAGAGGATGATTCAGTTGCCTGATAACAGCTGGGAAGAAACTGTCCCTGAATGTTGGGACGACAGATGGCACAATGGGCTAAGTGTTCGGCTGGCGACCGGAAGGTAGCCGGTTCGAATCCCGCTTGGAGTGCATACTGTCGTTGTGTCCTTGGGCAAGACACTTCACCTACCTTTGCCTGTGTGTGAATGTGTGTGAGTGATTGGTGGTGGTCGGAGGGGCCGTAGGCGCAGATTGGCAGCCACGCTTCCGTCAGTCTGCCCCAGGGCAGCTGTGGCTACAGAAGTAGCTTACCACCACCGAGTGTGACTGAGGAGTGTATGAATAATGCGATGTAAAGCGCCTTGAGTATTAGAAAGGCGCTATATAAATCCCATCCATTATTATTATTTATGTGGAGGTGGGAATTTTCCCATTACTTGCCCAGCCCAGCGGGAGAGGTGCATACAGATGGATGGGGAGGGGGGGGGGGGAGGATGTGTGGAGCGATGAGCACTGGGTAGAGTAAGTGACAAAGGCTGCTGGTGACAAGGGGACAACAGGGTGGCAGATGAAGGGAGGAGTGCAACGCAGAAGCAGAGGGAGGGATATCAGTGGGTGGGGACAGACACCCGGGGGAGCGGAACAAGAGGGATAAAAGGGCTCGGGGGTGGGAGGTGAGCGGGGGGTAGGGAGCAGAGCTGTTTGCACACCACAAGGAGATGCAGACCGAGGGGGGAGAGAGGCTTGTCTGTGCAGGGACGGGCAGCGGGGAATGTGATCAGAGAGTTCACGTACAGGGAATAGAGGTGGGGGTGATGGCTTCAGTAGAGAACAACACATCTCCTGGTGTGGGTCACAGGGTGGAAGCTAATGGAAGGCTTCAGGGGTTACATATAGATTTTATGCTCGGTAACTGTGCAATATTATTGCGGGGGCAAAAACAACATGTAAAAGACACTCAGACAGGTACATGGATCAGAAAGGTTTAAAGGACTATGGGTCAAATGGGTCTTGCTTGCATGGGGCATTTTTACCAGCATGGATGTGATGAGCCAAAGGGCCTGTTTGCATGCAGTGTGACTCATTCTACCCGGGTTCCATCCTGACTACGGGTGCTGTCTGTACGGAGTTTGTACGTTCTCCCCGTGACCTGCGTGGGTTTTCTCCAAGATCTTCGGTTTCCTCCCACACTCCAAAGATGTACAGGTTTGTAGGTTAATTGGTTTGGTATAAATGTAAATTGTCCCTAGTGAGTGTAGCATTAAAGTGCAGGGATCGCTGGTCAGTGCGGTCTCGGTGGGCCGAAGGGCCTGTTTCCACACTGTATCACTAAACTAAACAACATATAAGAGTGTGAACCCGTTTTACTGGAAGGAAGGGGGCTGTTCACGTGCCCTAGAGTGGAGGGGATGTGACGACAAGTGATGGCAGATTTGGCCATTCGGCCCATCAAATCTACTCTTTCTCCCTGCCTTCTCCCCATAACCTCTGACACCCGTACTAATCAAGAATCGATCTATCTCTCTCGTAAAAATGTCCACTGACTTGGCCTCCACAGCCTTCTGTGGCAAAGAATTCCACAGATTCACCACCCTCTGACTAAAGAAATTCCTCCTCATCTCCTTCCCAAAGGATCATCCTTTAATTCTGAGGGAATTAACCTCTAGTCCTAGACTCTCCCACTAGTGGAAACATCCTCTCCACATCCACTCTATCCAGGCCTTTCACTGTTCTGTACGTTTCAATGAGGTCCCCCCCTCATTCTTCTAAACTCCAGCGAGTACAGGCCCAGTGCCGACAAACGCTCATCAAAGGCTCAGTGGTGGTGTTGAGGTGTTTAGATGTGTTGTGTCTTTGTGCAGGGTTTTTGCTGGGGAACCTGTTGCAGGCCGAGCTTCAGTCCGTGTCCCTGGAGCACGTGTGCGGAGGTGAGTGTCGTCAGCTGTGCCCTAACGCCCACCGCTCCTCAAGTGTGTGTGAGTGTGTGCGCGTGTACATGTGTGCAGGTGTGAGCGCCTGAGTTTGACCCGGCCCCAGTAATCCACGGTGGCGCAGCGGTAGAGTTGCTGCCTCACAGCGCCAGAGACCCGGGTTCCATCCTGACTACGGGTGCTGTCTGTACGGAGTTTGTACGTTCTCCCCGTGACCTGCGTGAGTTTTCGGTTTCCTCCCACACTCCAAAGATGTACGGGTTTGTAGGTTAATTGGCTTGGTGTAAATGTAAATTGTCCCTAGTGTGTGTAGGATAGTGTTAGTGTGCGGGGATCGCTGGTCGGTGCAGACTCGGTGGGCAGATGGGCCTGTTTACACGTTGTATCTCTAAACTAAACTCCCCCCATGGAGGTGAGTGTGTGCTGAAGGGGCACGATACCCACCTCCATAGTACAACAAATATTCTCAAATTACTATTTCCCCATCCTTACTGAGGATACGTTCAACCCCCCCGCGGTGCCCAGCGGTCCCAGAACTCCCCCAGGGTGCCCGTGGACAGCACGTATTCCCTTTCTATCCCTACCCGGGCACGGACGTAACCCCGGAAAAGGGGCAGGCAGCCGGCTCGGGTAGAGCCCTCCACCGCCTGGTGCCTTGACTTGTGGATGGCCAGCTTGGCCAGGCCCGGGAACAACCCAACCAGGACATCTTCAGCCCTACCCTCTCCCCTACGCACAGGGTGTCCACAGATGAGGATGGTGGGTGAAAAATGCAGCCAGAAGGCAAAGAGCAGCCCCTTTAGATATTGGAACAGGAGCTGCAACCTCACACACTCCCAGGGTAGTGTAGGTGTACGTGTGTAGCTGTGCTCCTGTGTACGCTGTTGGCCTGGGGTGTGTGGAGGGATACAGAGAGTGCTGTGTGAGCGGGTATGTTTGCTGCACAGTCGGGGCAGCCAGCCTGCTAATGGAGAGGTGTGTGTGGGGGGGGGGGGGGGGGGGGATGTGCCGCAGATTTACGGGGCTACCGGGACACACGAGCGCAGAGTGGAGATTGGTGAAATAAAGCAGCAGGACTCACTCGCTGTACACACCAGCGATTGCTCCTCAAACTGCTCAACACGTCTTAGCTTGGCCCAGACTCAGCGGCTAAACCCCCCCCCCCTCCCCTCACAGTTCCTGTACCCTTCACACCCCTCATGCTCCCTCTCCATCCCGCCCCAATCCTTTCCACCCTCGCACCCTCCCTTGTCCCTCACTCCTCCATTACCTGCTCTCTCTCTCTCTCTCCTTGACCCCTCCTCCATTGCGCCCCTCCCTCCCTCCTCTCCCATGCTGTGTCCACCCTTCCCTCTGGGTGTTCCGGACAGGTTCCTGTGGTGAGCTTCATTCCCTCTTTCCCAGTCAGTGCTCCTGGCCCTGTCTCCCTGCGGGCAGATTCCCATCTCCCAGTGTATGTATGTCCTGGAATGATCACGGTCACGTACAAAGTGTTTCTCTCGCGGTTCAGACTCGCCAGCCGCCTGCCACTGTTGCGGGCTGGAAGTGTCTGTGTACCACGTGTATATGGAGCGTGTGAGGCTGCAGCCACTGTTCCACTATCTAAAGGCGCTGCTCCTTGCCTTCTGGCTGCACTTCTCACCCACCATCCTCATCTGTGGACACCCTGTGCGTAGGGGAGAGGGTAGGGCCGAAGATGTCCTGGTTGGGTTGCTCCTGGGCCTGGCCAAGTCATGGCACCAGGCGGAAGAGGGCTCTGCCCAAGCCGGCAGCCTGCCCCTTTTCCAGGGTTACGGGTTTGTTAGTATTTTATATATTATTTGTCAATAATTGTTTCCATTTATTCCTAAATGCTGCCCGGGGCTGGGGTGAGATGGCCTGACCCTGGGGTGAGAGGTCACTCTGGATACCTCCAGCATGGACACGTTGCCTGGGCTGTGACAGACTAACTCTCTCCCTCTCTCCTCCAGCCATCATCATGCTGCTCAGGGATGCCGTGCCCGCAGTGAGGATCAAGGCAGCTGAGGCCCTCAGCCTGCTCCACGAGCTGTGACCGTACAGACAGACAGAGGGACGTTGGTGACCCGTGTGGGGAGGGGTGTTCAGACGGTTGTGGCCCAGACCAGAGAGTCCGGGGTGTTGGAGAATGACCAAGCGTTGTAATCCCGCCAGTGGTGGGGATGGAGTTGTGTCCCCTTAACGGTTGTGTGTAGACCCAGTGGGCCGCAAGCGCTCTATCCATCTTGTAGCCCCCCCGGGCAGTCATTGTGAGATGTGCTGTACCCTCGCTGTCTGACCTCACCCCCCCCCCCCCCCCCCTCTCTCCCCCTGCCCGCCCATGGCTCCCAGTGTAGTCCGTGGAGCATCAAGTGTCGGTCTGTCCCACAGGCCACGGTGTGTGTGACGGGGCCTCTACCCCTCCTCTCTCACCGTGCCTGTCCAGGTTGTGCACCAACTCTGCCCCCCCCACCCCGCTGCTGTGACATTAGTTAAAGCCCCCTCACCCCCCCCACTGTGCCGTGACCCTCGTTGCCTGTGTAATGCCTGAAATGCTGCTGTTGTTCTGTTTGCGGGCGATGCTGACACAATCCTGTATCGCACGGCTCTACGGTGACCTCACGGGCTGGCACTGGGGCCCAGGGAACCCACCTGCCCACGACTCACCCACTGGGAAACCCATGGGCAATGTAGACTGGGCTCACAAACCAGTTCACCCCTAATCAATGGTGACTGGTGCCCAAGGCTCATCCACCAGGGAACCCATGGCCAATGTAGACTGGGGCTTCAGCAGCCTCTGACTCGGGTCCACTGCTCGCAGGCTGCTGCCGGCTGCAATGTGGTTGAGTAGCTGGATGTCCCCGGGAGGCCAGTAGCCGGGGCCGAGATCATGGGGCACGCCCTATGCTTCATGCCCTGGGAGCCTCCTCGCCCCAGACCCATCACCTGCCACCAGGCCTCTCCTACCTGGACTCCCCTCCATGAGCAGCAGGCAAATGTTGCTGGCTCCGACCCTGGGAGCCGTTACAAATCACACACCTTCCAATCACCCGCTACAGAAATATCTTTAATAATAACACGGCGGATTGCTGCATTACTGTAAATCAAAGAGAAAATATGTGGGCCAATGATACAGAGGTTTAATATGTATATCTGCTCTAAATATATCCATTTCACAAGCCGTGCGTGCGTGGCTCATTCTCCCGGCAGTAACGGTGGCAGGCTGGGACCCACAGCTGTGTGTGGCTGGTACAATGGGGGGCTCACCTAGTCCCAGTCAGGGCTGACAGTCCCAGGCCAGAGTGAGGAGGAGAGCAACTCTGTCTCCGCTGAAGCTGGATTGAAACTAATGTTGTCAGCCGTTTATAAACTGGAGCGGATGCGATGGGCCGAAGGGGGAGGACAAAGACAGACACAGATACAGTGCTGGAGTGACTCATCGGGCCAGGCAGTATCTCTGGAAGTAGTTGACGCTTTGGGTCAGGAGATGGAGGGGGGGGGGGGGGGGTTCACGCTTCCAGTCCCCTCCATCTCCATCTTGCAGTCTGAGGAAAGGTCTCGACCAGAAAGGTCGCCTATCCATGTTCTCCAGAGATGCTGCCTGACCCGCTGAGTTACTCCAGCACTGTATGTCTATCTTCAGTGTGAGCCAGCATCTCTAGAGGAGGGGGGGGAGGGAAGAGAGGGGTGAGGGGAGGGGTGTGGGAGATGGGGGAGGGGTGGTGGAGGCGGGGGGGGAGAGGGGAAGCGAGGGGTGGTGGAGGGGGGGAGCAGTGGGGTTGGGGAGAGGGGTGGGGTTGGGGAGAGGGGGGGGGTTTGGTGGAGGGGGAGAGGGGTGGGGTTGGGGGAGGAGTGTGGGGAGGGGTGGGGAAGGGGCAGTCACACCTCCAGGCTTTAGGTGAGGCTTTGGTTCACCACAGTGCACTGTCCCCCAGGCTGGATTGTGAGGAGGGGGTGCGGTGGGATAACGAGGGGACGGTGTTGTGGCTGTGATCCGGCTGGGCAGCTCGGCATCTGAGGGCCAGGGGTTGGGGAATGACCGCAACGCAGATCCGGCAGGGTCCTCGGTAACCACGCGGTGATAATGATGGGTCCGGTTCGTGCCCTCGCTGTTAGTCCGTGCCGTCTCTCCCCCCCAGCCTGGCGTGTTGCGGTGAACCGGCCCGGCGTGGGGCATGGGGAGCTCTAGGTGAAGAGGCGAATGGTGGCATCTGCGCCGGCGGAGAAGAGCCAGGGCTGGGTGGGGTGGAAGAGGACGTCGAGTACTCCCAGGTCGCGGGTGATCTGGTGACCACGTAGCAACTTCACCGGGGCCAGCAGCGGGTTCTGCAGCAGGTCACTGAAAACAACACACACAGCTCAGCCCACACACTATACAACTCTGCCCTCTAGTCTTTGACATCTCCACCCTGCCACAAAGGTTCTGACTGTCCACCCTGTCTTTACAATGGACGCATCTCCCTCCCACAGCCTCCCTCCCTCTACACACACTTACACCAAGCCAATTAACCTACAAACTGGAGTGTGGGAGGAAACCGAAGATCTCGGGAAAAGCCCACGCAGTCACGGGGAGAACGTACAAACTCCACACAGACAGCACCCGTAGTCTGGAACGAACGCGGGTCTCTGGCGCTGTAAGACAGTAGCTCTACCACTGAGCTGCCTTGCCTCTAGTCTGACATTTGCACCCTGGGACAAAGGTTCTGACTGTCTACCTCATCTATGCCCCATATAATTTAATATCAGGTCTCCCCTCAGCCTCTGATGCTGCAGTGACAACAATCAATTCACCCCCTCATCTTTAGTCATCCAGGCAGCTTTAGATCACGAGACACAAGAAACAGCAGATACTGGAGTCTGGAGTAACTCAGCGGGTCAGGCAGCATCTCTGGGGAAAAAGAACAGGTGATGTTTCAGGTTGCAACCCTTCTTCAGACTGAAAGGCTATCAAACGTCCCGAAATGTCGCCCATCCTTGTTCTCCAGAGATGCTGCCTATCCCGCCGAGTTACTCTAGCACTTTGTGTCTATCTTCGGTATAAAACAGCATCTGCAGTTCGTTCCTACACGATGAAATGGAGTGTCTGATTTTTCAGGTTGAAATTTAGATCTGGCCTCTCTTCCTCAGCATTGCTTTAGGAAGGCCTCTACTCTGTGCCTGAAGCTTCAGTCAACTTAGTCGAAGGTATCTGAGCCAGATTCCTTTAACTCACTGACTTCAGGCCGCAGGGCAGTAGAGTCACCGCCTCACAGCGCCAGAGACCCGGGTTCCATCCTGACCACGGGCGCTATCTGTGCGGAGTTTGTACCTTCTCCCCGTGGCCTGCGTGGGTTTTCTCCAGGTGCTCCGGTTTCTTCCTACCCTCCAAAGTAGGTTTGTAGGTTAATTGCCTTTGGTAACAAAATTGTAAATTGTCTGTAGTGTGTGCAGGATAGTGTTAGTGCATGGTGATCGCTGGTCGGTGCAGACTCAGTGGGCCGAAGGGTCTGGTTCCCAGCTGTATCTCTAAACTAAAAAAGTAAACCCGTGGCACCAAGAGGCACACACAATTGGAATGGGGTAGGGGAAAGAAGGGTAATGAGGTCTGCACATGCACACACACGCGCGCGTACACACCACACACACACACACGCACGCACGCAGACACACACCACACACGCAGACACACACCACAAGCGCACACACACACACACTCGCACAGACACTCACACATATACATACACGCACGCACACATCCACACACACACTCGCACAGACACACACACTCACACGCACATAATCACACACACACACAGCAGAAGAAGGGGAGAGGCACAAACCTGTAAACCATTCCATGACAGACAATGACGGTGCCATCATCGGAGGCGGAGGCAAACAGCGGGTAATGTTTGTGGAACGCTACTCCTCGTAAAGCTCTCTTGTGATGCCTGTCAACACAGAGAGAGAAAAACAGACGCTGAATCAAATACAGGAAGCAAGTCTGATGCATCTGACGGAAGATTGAGGAGAAATGTCTTTAGTCAGAGGGTGGTGAATCTGTGGAATTCTTTGCCACAGAAGGCTGTGGAGGCCAAGTGTGGGTATTTAGGGCGGAGATTGACAGATTCTAGATTAGTACGGGTGTCAGGGGTTATGGGGAGAAGGCAGGTGAATGGGGTTAGGAGGGAGAGATAGATCAGCCATGATTTAACGGTGGAGTTTACTTGAAGGGCTGAATGGCCTAATTCTGCTCCTATCACTTATGACCATATAAAGAGTATTGTAGTACCGACTCACAACTTAAACCAGCCGAATGCTGTGTAGGCTGTACAAGACGTTGGTGAGGCCGCACTTGGAGTACTGTGTTCAGTTATGGTCACCCTGCTACAGGAAGGATGTTAGACATTAGGCTAGAAAGTACAGAGAAGATTAATGAGATGTTGCCAGGACTCGAGGGCCTGAGCCACAGGGAGAGGTTGGTCAGGCTGGGACTTTATGCCTTGGGGTGCGGAAGGATGAGGGTTAATTTTTATAGAGATGTACAGTATAAAATCATGAGGGGAATAGATAGGGTGAATGCACAGTCTTTTTCCCGGAGATGGGGAATCAAGAATTAGAGGAATATAGAACCAACAGACTGCTTTACAAAAAGAGACATCAAATGCTGGAGTAACTCAGCATGTCAGACAGCATCTCTGAATTAATATTAGAGGATGGATATTTAAGGTGAGGGGGGAAGGATTTAATAAGAACCTGAGGGGGTATCTTTTTCACACTGGGCGGTATGTATGTGGAACGAGCTGCCAGAGGAAGTAGTTGAGGCTCAGTTTAGTTTATTGTCTGTCACAGGTACCGTGAAAAGCTTTACAGCAGTCAGTGGAAAGATAATACATGGTTACAATCGAGCCACAGTGCACAGATTAGATACATGATAAGGGAATAACGTTTAGTGCAAGGTAAAGCCAGCAAAGTCTGATCAAGGATAGTCCGAGGGTCGCCAGTGAGGTAGATAGTAGCTCAGCACTGCTCTCTGCTTGTGGTAGGATGATTCAGTTGCCTGATAATAGCTGGGAAGAAACTGTCCCCGAATCTGGAGGTGTGTGTTTTCACACTTCTGTACCTTGATGGGAGAGGAGAGAAGAGGGAGTGGCCGGGGTGAGACTGGTCCTTGATTATGCTGCTGGCCTTGCCGAGGCAGCGTGAGATATAAATGGAGTCAATGGAAGGGAGGTTGGTTTGTGTGATGGTCTGGGCTGTGTCCACAACTTGCTGCAATTTTGTGTGGTCTTGGATGGAGCGGACAGCAGATAGAATAATAATGTTCAACACATTTGGTCAGGTACATGGATAAGAAAGGTTGTGAGGGATACGGGCAAAGAGGACTATTTTGGAATGGGGTGTCTTGATACCAGGGACGAGCTGGGCCAAAGGGCCTGTTAGCGCTCTGTATCTCTGCACTAAACTGTAAAAAGATGGAGAGGAAGCCAGCGGGCGGGTCAGGCAGTAACTGTCTCTATGACCCATCAGCCTCTCACACAGCTCTGGGGAATCTGCCACTCACCTGAGCACTTTGTAGGGCTTGGTGGAGAGGTCCAGGTCGAACCAGGCCAGGCGACTGTCGTAGCTCCCACAGATCACATTGTCACCTGTCAACAAACCCCACAGCAGACATTAGCCCTTGTAACAGGACGCACGTGCACACACACACACGCTCACACACACACGCATGCACACACGCATGCACACACACACACACACACACGCCCACACAAACACACGCGCACGCCCACACGCATGCACACGCACACATGCTGGCACACAATCAACTCCGTCTACACGGAATTTGTACCTTCTCCCCGTCTCCGCATGCACTTTCATCGGGATCTCCCACCACCCATATAGTCGGTGCCCCGGCCAGAGCCCCTGTGGCCCGTGGTCCCTGTGGTCACTGCCCTGTGGTCACTGCCCTGTGGTCACTGCCCTGTGGTCACTGTCCTGTGGTCACTGTCCTGTGGTCACTGCCCTGTGGTCACTGCCCTGTGGTCCCTGTGGTCACTGCCCTGTGGTCACTGCCCTGTGGTCACTGCCCTGTGGTCACTGCCCTGTGGTCACTGCCCTGTGGTCACTGTCCTGTGGTCACTTCCCTGTGGTCACTGTTCTGTGGTCACTGTCCTGTGGTCACTTCCCTGTGGTCACTGCCCTGTGGTCACTGTCCTGTGGTCACTTCCCTGTGGTCACTGTCCTGTGGTCACTGTCCTGTGGTCACTTCCCTGTGGTCACTGCCCTGTGGTCACTGTCCTGTGGTCACTTCCCTGTGGTCACTGCCCTGTGGTCACTGCCCTGTGGTCACTGTTCTGTGGTCACTGTCCTGTGGTCCCTGCCCTGTGGTCACTGCCCTGTGGTCACTGTCCTGTGGTCCCTGTGGTCACTGCCCTGTGGTCACTGCCCTGTGGTCCCTGTCCTGTGGTCCCTGCCCTGTGGTCACTGCCCTGTGGTCCCTGCCCTGTGGTCCCTGTGGTCACTGCCCTGTGGTCACTGCCCTGTGGTCACTGCCCTGTGGTCCCTGCCCTGTGGTCACTGCCCTGTGGTCCCTGTGGTCACTGCCCTGTGGTCACTGCCCTGTGGTCCCTGTCCTGTGGTCACTGCCCTGTGGTCACTGCCCTGTGGTCCCTGTGGTCACTGCCCTGTGGTCACTGCCCTGTGGTCACTACCCTGTGGTCCCTGTGGTCCCTGTGGTCACTGCCCTGTGGTCACTGCCCTGTGGTCCCTGCCCTGTGGTCACTGCCCTGTGGTCCCTGCCCTGTGGTCCCTGTGGTCACTGCCCTGTGGTCCCTGTGGTCACTGCCCTGTGGTCACTCCCCTGTGGTCACTGCCCTGTGGTCACTGCCCTGTGGTCACTGCCCTGTGGTCACTGCCCTGTGGTCACTGCCCTGTGGTCACTCCCCTGCGGTCACTCCCCTGTGGTCACTGTCTTGTGGTCCCTGTGGTCACTGCCCTGTGATCACTGTCCTGTGGCCCCTGCCCTGTGGTCCCTGCCCTGTGGTCACTTCCCTGTGGTCCCTGTGGTCACTGTTCTGTGGTCACTCCCCTGTGGTCACTGCCCTGTGGTCACTGCCCTGTGGTCACTGCCCTGTGGTCACTGCCCTGTGGTCACTGCCCTGTGGTCACTCCCCTGCGGTCACTCCCCTGTGGTCACTGTCTTGTGGTCCCTGTGGTCACTGCCCTGTGGTCCCTGCCCTGTGGTCACTACCCTGTGGTCCCTACCCTGTGGTCCCTGCCCTGTGGTCACTCCCCTGTGGTCACTCCTCTGTGGTCCCTGCCCTGTGGTCACTTCCCTGTGGTCCCTGCCCTGTGGTCACTCCCCTGTGGTCCCTGCCCTGTGGTCACTCCCCTGTGGTCACTGTCCTGTGGCCCCTGCCCTGTGGTCCCTGCCCTGTGGTCACTTCCCTGTGGTCCCTGTGGTCACTGTTCTGTGGTCACTTCCCTGTGGTCACTGCCCTGTGGTCACTCCCCTGTGGTCACTGCCCTGTGGTCACTGTGGTCACTTTCCTGTGGTCACTGCCCTGTGGTCACTTTCCTGTGGTCACTGCCCTGTGGTCCCTGTCCTGTGGTCCCTGCCCTGTGGTCCCTGTGGTCACTGCCCTGTTGTCACTTTCCTGTGGTCCCTGTGGTCACTGCCCTGTTGTCACTTTCCTGTGGTCACTTCCCTGTGGTCCCTGCCCTGTGGTCAGTGTCCTGTGGTCCCACGCTTACCGCCGGGGTGAATGGCCATGCTGGACACCCACTTGCAGTTGGCCATCAGCTTCTTGGTCAGCTCCTGCTTGAGCAGATTGTAGACGCGCACGTATCGCTGGGTGGCCACGAAGAAGAAGGGGCGTACAGGGTGGAAGCTGACGCACTGCACCAGCCCCTTGTTCTTGCGGAAGGGGTTCTGGCTGCGCCGCTTGCTCAGCTGGTGGATCAGCACCTGGGCGTTGCCGTTGTCGGGGATCACCGTGGCCAGGTAGTCACCCTTGCCGTGCCACGTCACCTGCTTCACCATCTGCAGACACAACACCAGGCTCAGTCAGCCAACAAGCACAATAACACACAGCAACACCGTCAGGCCATTCAGCCCATCCAGCCTACCCCACCATTCAAACATGGCCGACCCATCTTACCCTCTCAATCCCATTCTTCCCTTAACCTTTGACGCCCTTCCCAATCAAGATGAGCCTACAAGTTGAGACCCTTCTCCAGAATGGTTTGTGGATTTCCCCCCACAGATGCCTGCCTGACCCACTGAGTTCCTCCAGCACGTTGATCAGGTTTATATGTCTGGTGAGCAGAATTAAGTCATTCGGCCCCTCGAGCCTGCTTCGCCATTCAATCATGGCTGATCCATCTCCCTCTCAACCGCGCTCTCATGCCTTCTCCCCGGAACTTTTGACGCCCTTCCCAAACACGAATCTATCAATCTCTGCTTTAAAAATAGCGAATGACTTTTGTACAGACACCTGGATATGGAGATTAGTACAACTTGGCAGAGACATGATTGGGGTACGAGCCTGTTCCTGTGCTGTAATGTTCACCATCCTGTAACCCCCTACTAGAGACACACACAAAATGCTGCAGTGACTCAGCGGGTCAGGCAGCATCTCTGGAGAAAAGGAATAAGTGGCGTTTTGGGTTGAGACCCTTCTTCAGACTGAGAGTCAGGGGAGAGGGAAACGAGAGATATAGACGGTGATGTAGAGAGATACATAGAAACATAGATAATAGGTGCAGGAGTAGGCCATTCGGCCCTTCGAGCCTGCACCACCATTCAATATGATCATGGCTGATCATCCAACTCAGTATCCTGTACCTGCTTTCTCTCCATACCCCCTGATCCCTTTAGCCACAAGGGCCACATCTAACTCCCTCTTAAATATAGCCAATGAACTGGCCTCAACTACCTTCTGTGGCAGAGAATTCCAAAGATTCACCACTCTCTGTGTGAAAAATGTTTTTCTCATCTCAGCCCTAAAAGATTTCCCCCTTATCCTTAAACTGTGACCCCTTGTTCTGGACTTCCCCAACATCGGGAACAATCTTCCTGCATCTAGCCTGTCCAACCCCTTAAGAATTTTGTAAGTTTCTATAAGATCCCCCCTCAATCGTCTAAATTCTAGCGAGTACAAGCCGAGTCTATCCAGTCTTTCTTCATATGAAAGTCCTGACATCCCAGGAATCAGTCTGGTGAACCTTCTCTGTACTCCCTGTACTATACTAGACTGTACTACAGAACAAATGAATGAAAGATATGCTAGGAAGTAGTTAGGATGATAGAGGAGAGAGGCCATGGCTGGCTGTGGGAGACCTTGTTGTGCGTGATGGTGAGACGGAAGCCTGTGTCGTAGGCCTCTCCCTCTGCAGCTGCCCACTCGGCCGGCTGAGGGGCCTCCTCCTCCGGCTTCTCAAAGGCGGCCATCAGCTGATCCGTCGCACTATACAGCAGCCGGTCACCCAGGCTGGGGTTGATGATGATCACAGACTGCTCACTGTAAAACAAACACAAACATGCCTGTTCAGCACACGCCCAATACACCACTCCACACACTCGCCCATGCAGCACAGTCCCACTCTGCACAGACAAACCTGTCTATAGCTCTTGGCTCATTATCTTTCACGTGCACATGGAGATACAGTGAAATGTTTGAAGTGAAATCAGATTGAGCGGATACAGCACGGGAACCTTCCCACCGAGCCCACGCCGACCAGCGAACCCCGCACACTTACACTATCCTACACACACTGGGGACAATTTACAATCTTTACAGAAGCCAATAAACCTACAAAACCTCTACGTCTTTGCAGTGTGGGAGGAAACCAGAGCACCCGGAGAAAACCCCACGTGGTCACGGGGCGAACATGCAAACTCCGTACAGACAGCACCTGTAGTCAGGATTGAACCCGGTTCTCTGGCGCTGTGAGGCAGCGACTCTACCATGCCCCACAGTCTCTGTGGCCATTACACAGAGTGGCCGAGCCCCAGGAACGCAGGTCCGTACTCACACAGTTAAAGCCACCAGACAGTGGGCAGGGTTCGGGTTCCACGCGATGCTCTTCACTGCCCCTTCCACCTCGATGGTCTTCACGCAGCGGGCCGTGGAGACCTCCCAGAAACGAACGGTGTGGTCATCCGAGCCTGTGGGGGGGAGGGGGGGGGGAGGACGGGATGGTCAGTGGAGTGGGGGAACCAGCCACTTGCTCGTGGGGGGAAGAGTCTGTGTGGGCTCCACCTGCTCAAAACTGAGGGAACATGGCACTGAATGAAGTCTCCACGCTCTGGCTACTGAAATTCCTATTCTTCTCCATTTTGAAGTTACATCCTTTAATTCTGAGGCTGTGCCCTCTGGTCCTAGACTCTCCCACTAGGGGAAACATCCTCTCCACATCTACTCTATCCAGGCTTTTCACTAACCGGTCGGTTTCAATGACATCTAGTGGTCTCACATCCTACCTGTAAGTTATCAAACCAGGCAGTGGCCTAACCAGCATTTAATGGTTCTTCACTCACTCACTAAAACATTTGTCCATCTCTTTCATGCATCTCTGCGCAAACACTCCAAGCCCCTAAATTCATGTGATAGGAGCAGACACATGCCATTCGGCCCATCAAGTCTACTCCAGCATTCAATCATGGCTGATCTATCTCTCCCTCCTAACCCCATTCTCCTGCCTTCTCCCCATAACCCCTGACACCCGTACTAATCAAGAATCTATCTATCACTGCCTTAAAAATATCCACTGATGGCCTCCACAGCCTTCTGTGGCAAAGAATTCCACAGATTCACCACCCTCTGACTATAGAAATTCTTCACTAAAGACTGACTAAAGAAAGAAGAAAGACTGGATAGACTCGGCTTGTACTCGCTAGAATTTAGAAGATTGAGGGGGGATCTTATAGAAACTTACAAAGTTCTTAAGGGGTTGGACAGGCTAGATGCAGGAAGATTGTTCCCGATGTTGGGGAAGTCCAGAACAAGGGGTCACAGTTTAAGGTTAAGGGGGAAATCTTTTAGGACCGAGATGAGAAAAATATTTTTCACACAGAGAGTGGTGAATCTGTGGAATTCTCTGCCACAGAAGGTAGTTGAGGCCAGTTCATTGGCTATATTTAAGAGGGAGTTAGATGTGGCCCTTGTGGCTAAAGGGATCAGGGGGTATGGAGAGAAGGCAGGTACAGGATACTGAGTTGGATGATCAGCCATGATCATATTGAATGGCGGTGCAGGCTCGAAGGGCCGAGTGGCCTACTCCTGCACCTATTTATATGTTTCTATGTTTCCTCATCTCCTTCCAAAAGGAACGTCCTTTAATTCTGAGGCTATGGCCTCTAGTCCTAGACTCTCCCACTAGTGGAAACATCCTCTCCATATCCACTCTATCCAGGCCTTACGTTTGGCATTAAATTAACTCAATCTGTCTACATATCGCTTACACATTAATAGAAGACGGTGTCGAGTCATGCAGCACCAAAACAGGCCCTTCGGCCCAACTCACCCACAATGATGCCCCATCTAAGCAAGTCCCATTTGACTGTGTTTGGCCCAGATCCCTCCAAATCTCTCATATCCGTGCACCCAGCCAAGTGTCTTTTAAATGTTGTCATTGTCCCTGCCTCAACTACCTCCTCTGGCAGCTCGTTCCATACACCCACCACCCACTGTGTGAAAAAGCTGCCCCTCAGGTTCTTATTAAATCTTGCCTTGAACGCTCCCTATTAAATCTTTCCCCTCTCACCTTGCATGCAATGTCCTCTGGTTCTTGATTCCCCAACCCTGGGAAAAAGTCTGCGTGCATTCACCCTGTCTACCCCCCCACCCCTCGTGATGTTATGCACCTGGATTGGTTTTAATTACGAGACCGCTACTGAAATTGCAGGAATACCAAATTTCACATCACATCATCACATTTGCAAAAACTAAAACTTGAATGTTGAGTAAGTGCGATGGTTTGGAAACCTGAATTGAAAGCAGAGCGAGTGCAAAGTGGTTGCAGGCGGGCAGGCTGAGTTGTAGACACACCAAGCATGGCCATCTGTGTGCGTTTAGGTTTGCTGTTTAAACCCAGTGCCCCCTCCACCCTCCACCCCTCTCTCTGCCAGAGCTGGTGGGTCGTGTCCACACCGCCGCTCCCCCTCAGTTACCTCACCCGTAGGTGGGCACCGTGCCAGCTGGCAGGAGTCTGGTCGGGACGGGAGCGAGCCCACCGCTAATGGTGGAGGGGGGGATAACACCGCACAAAATACACTCAGCGGGGATTGAAAGCTCGAATGGAAAACGAGGTAATTGCTTGTTTTCATCGTGCACCTTGTGGCAGGGTCGAGGAGCAATCGAGCCGCTCCCGTCTCCGGTTACACAGACGCACACAACCTGTGCCCGGGTGGTGCGAATAACAAAGCAACATTACCTCAGTGCCTGGCTGAATGATTTCAGCGGCTACAAAGCTGCTGATCAGAGCAGGAGCAGCAGCAGCAGAAATGTTCCAGCTTCCCTTTCAGTGCCGCCGCCACCACCCACCCTCCCCGCAGCCGGTTGTTTTTAACAGCACTGACGAGGGCAATGTGGGGAGGAAAGGAATGCGCTGCTACCTGATGCCAACCACTGGCCACTGGGTGAGACGCTGATGCAACGCACCAGGTTGGTGTGCCCTGTGTAAACCTGCAACACAGAGGCAGAGGGTCAGCAGGAGCGGGCAGTACCACACAGGCATTGTGTACACCACCGACACAACAGAACAATGACATTCTTACACTACAGGCCCACAAACACAGTAACACGCTGATCACAACATGTAGAAGAATCAGTCAACAGTACCATCAAATAATCAATAAACGATCAATTATGTGTGGGAAGGAACTGCAGATGCTGGTCCGCATCGAAAATAGACACAAAATGCTGGAGTGACTCAGCAGGACGGGCAGCATCTCTGGGGAAAAGGATTTGGAGACCCTTCCTCAGACTGGGCAAGAAAGGGTCACGGCCCGAAATGTCACCCATTCCTTCTCTCCAGAGATGCTGCTGCCTGTCCCGCTGAGCTACTCCAGCATTTTGTGTCGATCTTCAACACAATAAGTTAGTTTAGTTTAGACTTTGGAGATGTAGCATGGGAACAGGCCCTTCGGCCCATCAGGTCCACACCGACCAGCGATGCCCGCACATTAACACTAATTAATGGCCATAATGGTTTTGACAAGAATGATGCGTGGATCAGGGGGTATTTAGCTGCAGGGACAGACTGCAGATTGGACTGTTTTCTCTGGAACGTTGGAGGTTGCGGGGAGACCTGGTAGAAGTATATACAATGAAGAGAGGCATAGACAGGGTAGAGAGTCAGAACCTTTTTCCCCGGGGCGGACATGTCCAATACTGGAGGGAATAGCTTTAAGTGAGAGAGGCAACGTTTTAAGGAGATGCGTGTGTCAAGTGTTTTTTTTTTACCACACAGAGGGTGGTGGGTGCGTGGAACACGTTGCCAAGGTTGGTAGTTGAGGCTGGCACAACAGAGACTTTTAGAGGGGCATATGGATATGCAGGAGATGGAGGGATAGGATTACGTTCAGGTGGTCTTGGCAGCAGGTCCGGCATGGACATTGTGGGCTGAAGGGCCTGTTCTTGTGCTGTACTGATCCACGTTCTATCAGTGTAATCTGTAGTGCAACCAAAGACATAGTCCAGAGAGGATCATAGCTGTTGAGGTTTTGTGCTGTGCAGTGCCCATACCTGATGGTAGCTGGGATGAAGGCTTTTTTTGGACCCAGTTCACGGTTTTGGTGATATGCAACAGTACAGGATCAGACCCTTCTGCCAACAGTATCCGTGCCAAACATAATGCCGTTAAACAAATCTCCTCTGCCTGCACGTGATCCATATCCCTCCATTCCCTGCACATCCATGTGCCTGTCCCCCACTATTGTATCCCCTCCATCAATACCCCCCCCCGACACCACGTTCCAGAGATTAGCTTAACTTGGCATCATGCTCAGCACAGACATTGTGGGCCGAAGGGCCTCTTCCTGTGCTGGACCGTTCAGTGTTCTATGTTCAGTTTATATTTTACTTCAGATTCCAGCATCTGCAGTCGCTTGTGTCTTCACCCTGTCACCTCCCTTCTCCTGTCACGTGGACCCCCCCCAGCCCGGCGCCGTACAGCACTCACCAGCGCCTGAGTAGTGGGGAACGGCTGCAGATCCTTCGGCTTGGGAAGCTTTGGAATCAGATCGTCTGGATCCACGTTCACCTGAGGGGAAAGCCACGGATATTATTCTTCTGCCTCACGAGGATGTTGCCAGGACTCGAGGGTGTGAGCTATAGGCAGAGGTTGAGTAGGCTGGGACTCTATTCCTTGGAGCGCAGGAGGATGAGGGGTGATCTTATAGAGATGTATAAAATCATGAGAAGAATAGATCGCATAGATGCACAGAAAAGGTGAATCGAGGACCAGAGGACATCAGTTTAGATTAGATTAAACTTTATTAATCCCCTTATTCTGGGGAAATTCTGATGTCCTTGCAGCACACTAATAAAAATACAACATAGCATTCAAAAAGAAGTTCAACACAAAAACATCCCCCCACAGTGATTCCCACTGTGGGGGAAGGCACAAAGTCCAGTCCCCATCCTCTTGTCCACCCAAAGTCACAATTACGGTGAAGGGGAAAAGATTCAATAGGAATCTGAGGGGTAACCTTTTCACACAAAGGGCGGTGGGGGTATGGAACAAGCTGCCAGAGGAGGTAGTTGAAGCTGGGATGATCTCAATGTTTAAGAAACAGTTGGACAGGTACATGGATAGGACGGGTTTGGAGGGATATGGGCCTCTCGCGGGCAGGTGGGACTAGGGTAGCTGGGACATTGTCGGCCGGTGTGGACAAGTTGTGCCGAAGGGCCTGTTTCCACACTGTATCACTCTAAGACTCTATGCCTTGCATTGAGCAGGGGTCTCAGTGGAGTAATCTGGCAGGGTTGTCCAGTGCAGGGTTGTCCAGTGCAGACTGTTCCACACCAGGTGCTCAGAGTAGAGGGAGGATGCCATTGGGACTGGGAAGGACCAAGGCCTTGGCTGCCCGTTCATGGGTTGTGAAGGATCCCGATCCCGCGGCAAGGTGCGGCGCAGAGCGAAGCATTTTGCCAGTGCCTTGGTCAATTTTAGTTTAGTTTACAGCGTGGAAACAGCACCCTCGGCCCACTGAGCCCACACCGACCAGCGATCACCCCGCACACTAGCACTATGCTACACACACTGGGGACAATTTACAACTTTACCAAAACCAATTAACCTACAAAACCTGCACGTCTTTGGAGTGTGGGAGGAAACCGGGGCACCCGGAGAAAACCCACGAGGTCACGGGGAGAACGTACAAACTCCGTACAGACAGCACCCGTAGTCAGGATCAAACCCGGGTCTCTGGCGCTGTGAGGCAGCAACTCTACCGCTGCGCCACCGTGCCGCCCTCAATGTTGAATGTTTGTCCACTTACACCAAAACCAGACTGAGCGGCTGTTTACCCAACAACCGCTTGTGGGATCTTGGTGTTGGTGGTGTTGGCTTATCACTGACACATGCACCGATACACAATGAAGAGCTGTGTTTGTGAGCTATCCACTCAGTTCACACTGTACATTATTAGTGACATCAGGCATAGGAAAATATACCACAGTGCAGAACACAGTGTTACAGCGTTACAGATGCAGAGAAAAAAAAGCGTAAGATCTGCAATGAGGTAGGTTGGAAGATTGGGACTACTTCCTAGCATGGGAGGACCATTGGGTAGTCAGATAACAGCGGGGAAGAAGCTGTTTCTCAAGCTGCATAAGTCAGCAGCTGTGTCTGCCCGCAGAGGACCTGAGTTTTAGTTTAGAGATACATAGGAAACAGGCCCTTCGGCCCACTGAGTCCGCTCTGACCATCGATCTCCCATTCACACTAGTTCTACATTATCCCACTAACGCATCAGTTCCCTACACACCAGAAGCAATTTACAAAGGGCCAATCCACCGGCACGTCTTTGGGATGTGGGAGGAAAACGGAGAAGCTGGAGAAAACCCAGGGGTCACAGGGTGAATGTGTAAACTCCACACACAGACAGACACACACGCACGCACACACACACACACACAGACACACACACACAGACACGCACGCACACACACGCGCGCACACACACACACACAGACACACACACAGACACGCACACACACACACGCGCGCACACGCACACATACATACACACACACGCGCACGCACACACACACACACGCGCACGCACACACACACGCACACATACATACACACGCACGCACACGCACGCACACACGCACGCACCCACACACACACACACACACGCGCACACACGCACTCACACACACACACTCACACACACGCACTCTCACACACACTCACACACACATGCACACTCTCACACACACGCACACACGCGCACACACACACTCTCACACACATACATACACACTCACACACACACACACGCATATTCTCACACACACTCACACTCTCACACACACTCACATACAAACACACACACATGCACACTCTCACACACACACTCACACACACATGCACACTCTCTCACACATACACACACGCACACTCTCACACACACACACACACACACACAGCCAGCACCCGGGGTGAGGATCGAACCCGGGACCCTGGCGCGTGAGGCCGTGGCTCTACCAGCCGCGCCACCACTCAGAGAAGGTGGTAGCGACAGGCCTGCTGTTCAATGGGGAGACAGTGTGCGTCAGCGTGCAGCGACCAGCAAGGTTGAACCTACCCTCATCTTGCGTTGCCGCGGGCAGAGGTAGAGGTCCAGGCAGCGTTCAAAGCGCTCGTGGATGAAGCGTGAAAACGCCGGCACGGCGCGCAACGACCCAAACGTCTTGGGGAGGAAGTTGAGTTTCCGCTCCTCGGGCTCCTGCTGCTCCCAGGCCAGTCGCTGCAGAGAGAGAGAGAGAGTGAAGGACAGTCAGTGAGGTGAAGATGCCCTGTGCTACACACACACACACACAATTTAATTTAATTAATCCACCAGGCTTAGCACGGGCATCCCCTCCAATCAGCCTCGACAAGAGGAACCAAGGAACAATTTGATTATAGAAACACGGAACTGCAGATGCTGGTTTACATACAAGGACACAAAGTGCTGGAGTAACTTAGCAGGTCAGGCAGCATCTCTGGAGAACATGGATAGGTGACGTTTCTGGGCAGGACCTTTCTTCAGACTGATTGTGTTGGGGGGGGGGGAAAGGGAAGAAAGCTGGAAGAGAGATGGGACAGGACAAAGGTTGGCGAGTTATAGGTGGATAGAGATGAGGGGGGGATTGGATCTGTGCTAGAGTAGCAAGAGTTCTTTACCCTCAGAGGCACATCTCAAAAGGGACCTTCAGAAGGACATATCTAACACATCAGTTTCAGTTTAGTTTATTGTCACGTGTACCGAGGTACAGTGAAAACCTATTGTTGCTTGCTATCCAGTCAGCGGAAAGACAACACATGATTACAATCGAACCATTCACAGTGTAGAGATATATGATAAGGGAATAACATTTAGTGCAAGGTAAAGCCGGTAAAGTATGATCAAGGATAGTCCGAAAGTATAAGCTGGAGTAACTCAGCGGGTCAGACAGCATCTCTGGAGAAAGGGAATAGGTGACGTTTCGGGTTGAGACCCTTCTTCAGACTGAGAGCCAGGGGATAGGGAAACGTGAGATAAAGACGGTGATGTAGATATAGAGCAAATGAATGAATGATTGTGCAAAAAAGTAATGGTGATAAAGGAGACAGGCCATTGTTAGCTGTGTGCTGGGTGAAAACGGGTTACAGACAATGAGACTCAACAAGACAACTTTGAAGCTGGTACGACTTGGGTGGGGGAGGGATGGAGAGAGAGGGGTTGCAAGGGTTACTTGAAGCTAGGGAAATCCGAGGGTCACCAAAGAGGTGGATAGTAGTTCAGCACTGCTCTCTGGTTGTGCTAGGATGATCCAGTTGCCTGATAACAGCTGGGAAGAAACTGTCTCTGAATCTAGAGGTGTGTGTTTTCACACTTCATGGCCGTTGGACCACATTGACTAAACCCTGACTCTCAGTCTGAAGAAGGGTGTCGACCCGATAAAGTCACCCACTCCTTCACTCCAGAGATGCTGCCTGTCCCGCTGAGTTACTCCGACATTTTGTGTCGACCTTCTCTGCACTCTCTCCAGCTTAATGGCATCTTTCCGACAGCAGGGCGACCAGAACAGAAGACATTACTCCTCACCTCTTCGTCCGTTAGCAAGTATTCGGGCGGGGGGTTGTAAGACTCTTCGTGCCCGGGGAGCTTGAGCTTTGGTGCGGGAACGTGCATCTTATGGCGGCCCAGGATTGCGTTGGGATCCTCCTTGGCCCACAGGTCGTAGTACTGCGGTGTGTCGTCCCGTGGCTTGCGGGGCTTGATCCAGCCCATCTTGATCGCATGCACCAGCTTCGACACCTGCAACCGGGCACAAATACCGGAATTTAGAAGGATGAGAGGATATCTTATAGAATTCTTACGGGATTGGAGAGGTTAGATGCAGGAAACATGTTCCCGATGTTGGGGGAGAGTCCAGAACCAGGGGTCACAGTTTAAGAATAAGGAGTAGACCATTTAGGACTGAGATGAGGAAAAACTATTTTAACCCAGAGAGTTGTGAATCTGTGGAATTCTCTGCCACAGAAGGCAGTGGAGGCCGATTCATTAGATGTTTTCAAGAGAGAGTTAGATTTAGCTCTTAGGGTTAACGGATTCAAAGGATATGGGGAGAAAGCAGGAACGGGGTACTGATTTTGGATGATCAGCCATGATCATATTGAGTGGCGGTGCTGGCTCGAAGGGCCGAATGACACCTATTTTGTATAAATGTTAAGACTGCATAGACCACGAGGATGACAACCCGTGCAGAGCTGCCAGCATTCAACCATCAGAAGACCTCTCCAGGAAGGTCCATGCGTCTGTAGCGGAGGGAGCCTGGACCAATGCTACCTCCAAATCCCCTCGAACTCCGAGTAGGGGAATCGAGGACCAGAGGACATCGGTTCAAGGTGAAGGGGAAAGGGAAAAGATTTAATAGGAATCTGAGGGGGAATGTCGTCACACAAAGGGTGGTGGGTGTATGGAACAAGCTGCCAGAGGAGATAGTTGAGGCTGGGACTATCCCAACATTTAAGGAACTGTTAGACAGGTACATGGGTGGGACAGGTTTGGATGGATATGGACCAAACGCTGGCAGGTGGGACTAGTGTAGCTGGGACATGTTGGTGTGGGCAAGTTGGGCCGAAGGGCCTTTCCACACTGTATCACTCTATGACTGGGACACAGGGGATGGGGAGGAAAAGAAGGGGAGGAATCATTTAAAAGTTGCTGCTCGAATCTGTTTGGTGTAAAAACAAAATAGCAATTGCCAGATCTTACCTTCTCCTTCTCGATGAGCGATGGGATGAAGCTGCGTTTGTGAGCTGGGTGATTGGTCACCGGGTGGATCATGGTCTCGTGGGTAAAGAAGTCGATGGAAGACTAAACAAGGAGGAGACGACATGAGTTCACAAACGGTTGAAACATGTCCTTTAAGACGTGACACATTTTACAGCACACTAACTTCCACATGGAGAACTAGACTCTACGCCCACAAACAGTTCTTCATTTCCCACCAAGAACTGATCAAAACGCGCTGAGAATGGCTGCAAATCAGATTTAATCAGCAAAGAAAGTGGGCGGCGAGAGCAAGATGCAGCTGGAAATATCTGGGATGAGGTAGGGAGGGTGGGATTAGATTAAACTGGAATTCAATAAAAGGTGGAGGAAGGAACTGCAGATGCTGGTTTACACCGAAAATAGATATAAAATGCTGGAGTAACTCAGCGGGACAGGCGGCATCTCCGGAGAGAAGGAATGGGCGAAGTTTCGGGTCGAGACCCTTCTTGAGACTGAGAGTCATGGACTCTCAATCGAAGAAGGGTCTCGAGCCGAAACGTCACCCATTTTCCTCATCTCAATAAAATAAAAGGATTGTCGACATGTGGAATGAACTGCCAGAGAAAGCTATAGGAGGGGATACAATTATGGCTTTCAATAGACATATATGGATAGGAAGGGTTCCAGAGGAGACACAACGAACTGGAATCTGGAGCAAAACACACGGTGCTGAAGGGATCTCAGTGGGTCAGGCAGCATCTGTGGAGGATGGACACATGATGTTTCAGGTCAGGACCATTCTTCAGACCTCGTGTTTGGACCGGACCTTTCTTTAGACAGTCCTTGGGACTTAGAAGGGGTATGTGCCAAATGGGACAAGCCCAGACTGCCAAATTTATTGGGGTGAACAAGATGGGCCGAAGGGCCTGTATCCATGCTGTACTTTCACCTCTAGACTGCAGCTCAAATCCACACCAAATCTAATCTCTCTCACACTTGTGTGAGTGTTGTGTGCAGTTTTGGTATAGAAAGGAGGCCTTTGAGCTAGAATGAGTGCATGGAAGATTTGAGGACACTGCCAGGACTCGAGGGCCTGAGCTGTAGGGAGAGGTAGGGCAAGCTAGGATTACATTAGTGGAGCCCAGGAGGCTGAGAGGTGATCTCATAGAGGTGTATAAAATAACCAGGGCCATTGGTAGGGTGAATGTACACAATCTTTTCCCCAGTGTAGAGGAATCAAGAATCAAGCATCAGGCATTTCAAGTGAGAGAGGAGAGATTTAATCAGAAACTGAGGGGTAACCTTTTTATTCAGATGGTATACGGAACGAGCTGCCAGAGGAAGTAGTTGAGGCAGGTAATGTAACAACATTTAAAAGACATTTGGACAAGTACATGGATAGGAAAGATTTAGAGGGATATGGGACAAACACAGGTAACGGGACAGTCGTAGATGAGGCATCCTGGTCGGCATGGACAATTTATTTGGAAAGGCCGGTTTCGATGCTATATGACTCTAAATAGGGCCAGCTTAGATGCAGCATTTTGGGTGGCATGGATGCATTGGGCCGAAGGGCCTGTTTGTGTGCTGTATTGACAGATGGATCTCTTGCTGGCTGCAAGGCTCTGCAACAATTCTAACCTGGTTTGTTGTAAGTAAGTATGTTTATTGGCCAAGTATTCACATACAAGGAATTTGCCTTGGTGCTCCGCCCACAACTTCTCCGTGTTCTATTACGAGATCCTGAACCATTGATCAAACATGACATGCAGTGACAGTTATGAATGACTCAGAAAACACTAAACATTAATAATAATAAAACATTAATGCCACAGTCTTAGAATAATGGGGAGGTCATTTAAGACTGAGGTGAGAAAAAACGTTTTCACCCAGAGAGTTGTGAATTTATGGAATTCCCTGCCACAGAGGGCAGTGGAGGCCAAATCACTGGATGGATTTAAGAGAGAGTTAGATAGAGCTCTAGGGGCTAGTGGAGTCAAGGGATATGGGGAGAAGGCAGGCACGGATTATTGATAGGGGACGATCAGCCATGATCACAATGAATCTGGTTCCTGCACCTATTTTCTATGTTTCTATAAAGCACCATTGATCAAGCATGTGAACCAACAACATACCAGATCAAAGGAAGGCTACAGATGTTTGGCTGTTGAGTAGAGCAACTACTCGTGGATAAAAACTGTTTTTATATCTGGCTATCTAATGTGGGCCAAAGATAGACACAAAATGCTGCAGTAACTCAGCGGGACAGGCAGCATCTCTGGAGAAAAGGAATGGGCGATGTTTCGGGTCGAGACACTTCTCCTTTGTGGGCCTCGGAGCTTCCCAAGTGGATTAGATGAGGTTCTCCACTTCACTCGACAGTAAGGCTGGGGGAAAGCGTGAGGTAGGACCATCCAACAAACACAGTTGGGGAATATTCTTCACCAGGACTCACGCACAAAACTGCAGGGGGGGTGGGGGGGGGGGAGGGAGAGTTGAAGAAACATCCACTGCCAGCACTGACATCCTTCACTCTAATAAGCACTGGGGGAAAAAATTCCTTTCAAAGGTCGCCTGCCTCAAGACGTTTCGTCTGTCCCCGAGGGCTGATGGTGAGACAGATTTCACCATCTCCTGGCCAACCTGAGTGTTTTTGAAAGAGCAGACCGCATTCATGGCGATGAAGTATGTTCTGAGGAATTCAGTGTAAATTCTTTGGATGCAAATTTTGAACATCAGCCCAAGTTAAGAGACTATTAAAAACAAAAAAGTTGGAGTAACTCTTTAAGTTCAGAACTTCTGTATGCTCAAAAATGTACGAAACAGGAGGAACCAGTGCCCTCTTGGTTGGCAGCTTTGAAGGGTACTGCATATTCAATAATACTTTTAACCTGGTGAAATCTGTCTGCACTACAAGTCCCAGACTCCCACCTCCACTAACGTTCCTCCTCCACTCTAATCCATCCCTAATCATTCATTTTGATTGATCCGTAAATATGGACCGCTCTGAAGCAAAGCAATCCCTACCCTTCCCATGCCAACTCATCTGGGCCGTCAAACATTTATCGACTTGACTTGGGAATACAAGAGGCTGATTGGAGATTTATGAATCTCAGTCTCTCTGATCTTTTTCTCAGTTAAAATACTCAGATCATGGCCACAACTTTGTAGATCTCCACTGAAGCTTTTAAGTGGTGTCAGATCTTAGCTGTGACAAACCAGCCAGTAAACAGTGCCCTCCATAATGTCTGGGACTATCATTTATTTATTTGCTTCTGTACTCCACAATTTGCGATTTGTAATAGAAAAAAAATCACATGTGGTTAAAGTACACATTGTCAGATCTTAATAACGGCCATTTTTATACATTTTGGTTTCACCATGTAGAAATTACAGCAGTGTTTATACATAGTCCCCCCATTTCAGGGCACCATAATGTTTGGGACACATGGCTTCACAGGTGTTTGTAATTGCTCAGGTGTGTTTAAATGCCTCCTTAATGCAGGTAAAAGAGAGCTCTCAGCACCTAGTCTTTCCTCCAGTCTTTCCATCACCTTTGGAAACTTGTATTGCTGTTTATCTACATGAGGACCAAAGTTGTGCCAATGAAAGTCAAAGAAGCCATTATGAGACTGAGAAACAAGAATAAAACTGTTAGAGACATCAGCCAAACCTTAGGCTTACCAAAATCAACTGTTTGGAACATCATTAACAAGAAAGAGAGCACTGGTGAGCTTACTAATCACAAAGGGACTGGCAGGCCAAGGAAGACCTCCACAGCTGATGACAGAAGAATTCTCTCTATAATAAAGAAAAATCCCCAAACACCTGTCCCACAGATCAGAAACACTCTTCAGGAGTCAGGTGTGGATTTGTCAATGACCACTGTCCGCAGAAGACTTCATGAACAGAAATACAGAGGCTACACTGCAAGATGCAAACCACTGGTTAGACGGAAAAATAGGATGGCCAGGTTACAGTTTGCCAAGAAGTACTTAAAAGAGCAATCACAGTTCTGGAAAAAGGTCTTGTGGACAGATGAGATGAAGATTAACTTATATCAGAGTGATGGCAAGAGCAAAGTATGGAGGAGAGAAGGAACTGCCCAAGATCCAAAGCATACCACCTCATCTGTGAAACACGGTGGTGGGGGTGTTATGGCCTGGGCATGTATGGCTGCTGAAGGTACTGGCTCACTTATCTTCATTGATGATACAACATCTGATGGTAGTAGCATAATGAATTCTGAAGTGTATAGACACATCCTATCTGCTCAAGTTCAAACAAATGCCTCAAAACTCATTGGCCGGCGGTTCATTCTACAGCAAGACAATGATCCCAAACATACTGCTAAAGCAACAAAGGTGTTTTTCAAAGCTAAAAAATGGTCAATTCTTGAGTGGCCAAGTCAATCACCCGATCTGAACCCAATTGAGCATGCCTTTTATATGCTGAAGAGAAAACTGAAGGGGACTAGCCCCCAAAACAAGCACAAGCTAAAGATGGCTGCAATACAGGCCTGGCAGAGCATCACCAGAGAAGACACCCAGCAACTGGTGATGTCCATGAATCGCAGACTTCAAGCAGTCATTGCATGCAAAGGATATGCAACAAAATACTAAACATGACTACTTTCATTTACATGACATTGCTGTGTCCCAAACATTATGGTGCCCTGAAATGGGGGAACTATGTATAAACACTGCTGTAATTTCTACATGGAGAAACCAAAATGTATAAAAATGGTCTTTAATAAAATCTGACAATGTGCACTTTAACCACATGTGACTCCACATTTTCTATTACAAATCTCAAAGTGTGGAGTAGAGAGGCAAATAAATAAATGATGGGTCTTTGTCCCAAACATTATGGAGGGCATTGTATGTCATCTACTTTTTGACTCCCCTACTCTGGGCGAAAGACTGTGTGCATTTAGATGTTAGAATCTTGAGCAAGAAACAGTGCTGGAGGAACTCTGCTGGTCAGACAGTGTCTGTGGAGGGAGAGGACAGTCTGAAGAACAGCCGCAACCCGAAACATCATCTGTCCATTCCTTCCACAGAGGCTGCCTGACCCGCTGAGTTCCTCCAGCACTTTGTGTTTTGGATGGGGGAACATCAGGAGCAACATCAGGAGGAAAGTCTCTGCCTGCTGACCGGAGAAGAAGGAAGCTTGCTCGTGTTGCCGATGCTCGGGCCTTGCGGTTATAAGATGCAGCATTTGGTCGGGACACTTATACAAGCACAGCTCTCCAACAGCCTCTAGTGACGGACATCTGAACTGCAGCAGGTTAGCACTGGAACACAGGAGTAACTCAGCGGGTCAGGCAGCATCTCTGGAGAGAAGGAACGGGTGATGTTTATGGGTCGAGACCCTTCTTCAGACTGAGAGTCAGGGGAGAGAGAGAGAGACCTAGGGATATGGAAGGCTAAGCTGTGAAAATGACAGATCAAAAGGGGGTGATGATCAAGGATGGTTCATTGTTAGCTCAGGGGAAGGTGACAACGAGGCATCCAATCAGTCAAATTTAATCAAAAGTCCAATGAAACTAATCGGAGAACTAGGGTGGGGGAGGGACGGAGAGAGAGGGAAAGCAAGGGATACTTGAAGTTGGAGAAGTCAATGTTCATACTGCTGGGGTGTAAGCTGCCCAAGTGAAATATGAGGTGCTGTTCCTCCAATTTGCGTTGGGCCTCATTCTGACAATGGAGGAGGCCCAGGGAAGAAAGTCAGTGTGGGAATGGGAGGGGGTGTTAAAGTGTTTGGCACCCGGGAGATCAGGTAGGTTTAAGCGGACTGGGCGGAGGAGTTCAGTGAAACGATAGCCGAGCCTGCACTTGGTCTCGCCGATGTACAGGAGTCCACACCTGGAACAGTGGATACAGTAGATGAGTTAGGAAAAGTGGATGAGTAGCTGAGCACTAGCTCCACTGTACTCACTCGCCCAGCCCGCATCAGGCATCTAGTCATTCAGCACGGAAATAGGCCCTTCCGCCCAACTTGTCTATGCTGACCAAGATGCCCCATCAACCCGAGTCCCACCTGGCCACGTTTGCCTCATATCCCTCTAAACCTTTCCTATCCAAATGCCTTTTAAATGTTGTTAGAATACCTGCCTCAACTACCACCTCTCGTTCCATATACCCTCCACACACTGTGAAAAACGAGATGAAATGAGACAATAGACAATAGGTGCAGGAGGAGGCCATTCAGCCCTTCGAGCCAGCACCACCATTCACTGTGTTCATGGCTGATCATCCACAATCAGTGCCCCGTTCCTGCCTTCTCCCCATATCCCCTATCTTTAAGAGCCCTATCTAGCTCTCTCTTAATAATAATAATAATGGATGGGATTTATATAGCGCCTTTCTAATACTCAAGGCGCTTTACATCGCATTATTCATTCACTCCTCAGTCACACTTGGTAGTGGTAAAGCTACTTCTGTAGCCACAGCTGCCCTGGGGCAGACTGACGGAAGCGTGGCTGCCATTCTGCGCCTACGGCCCCTCCGACCACCACCAATCACTCACACACATTCACACACAGGCAAAGGTGGGTGAAGTGTCTTGCCCAAGGACACAACGACAGTATGCACTCCAAGCGGGATTCGAACCGGCCACCTTCCGGTCGCCAGCCGAACACTTAGCCCATTGTGCCATCTGTCGTCCCAAAAGTATCCAGAGAATTCCACAGACTCACAACTCTCTGTGAGAAAAAGTGTTTCCTCGTCTCCATTCAAAATGGCTTACCCCTTATTCTTAAACTGTGGCCCCTGGTTCTGGACTCCCCCAACATCGGGAACATGTTTCCTGCCTCTAGCGTGTCCAATCCCTTAATAATTTTATGTTTCAATATGATCCTCTCTCATCCTTCTAAACTCCAGAGTGTACAAGCCCAGCCGCTCCATTCTCTCAGCATATGACAGTCCCGCCATCCCGGGAATTAACCTTGTAAACCTATGCTGCACTCCCTCAATAGCAAGAATGTCCTTCCTCAAATTAGGGGACCAAAACTGCACACAATACTCCAGGTGTGGTCTCACTAGGGCCCTGTACAACTGCAGAAGGACCTCTTTGCTCCTATACTTAACTCCTCTTGTTATAAAGGCCAACATGCCATTCGCTCTTGGTGTGTAAAATGAGCATAACTGACCTGAGAGAAGGATTCAAAGTTAGTAGATGTTCTGAAAATGATAAACTGAGAAAATTATTTCCACAAGCCCACGGAAAGGTGCTTGAAAGGGAATAAAATCTCCAACGCACAGAGTGGATTCCTTTCTTTGTTGTGAATGTTCTAGTTGTAGTAATGGAGGGAGCCCTCCTCCTTATCTAGCCAATTGTATCTAACAGGCTGGTCAATGGGACGGGCATGACTCCTCTTGTACGTCGTCCCACCCCTCAAAATGTGTTGCTCTCCTTCAAACACCACCTTCATCAAAGTGAAAGAAGAAACAGCCCCTTCCCACACCATCTCATCAAATATTCCTACGGAAGAGAGAGCATGGTTCAGATGGAGAGGAAGGCCCCCTCCATGCAGGCCGACTGGTTGAAGGCCAACCCGGAGTCACAGAGTTAGTTGGACAGCGTGGACACAGTCGCTTTGGCCCAACTTGTTCACTCTGGGCTTGTCCCAATGGTCTAGCTCCTTCAAAACCTTTCCTATCTGTCAAAATATCTTTTATAAATAATTCATGGCATTGTCTCCCGGCATTCAAACATCGTCCCCTTTTCCTTTGCTTGGCCCATATCCGTCCCAAGCCGTTCATATCCATAAACCTGCCCAAATGGCAGAATTAAATTTCCAGATAGAGGCGACTCTCCTGAGTGGAGAAACTTGCCCCCAAGTCCCTCTTAAATCTCTTCCCTCTCACCTTAAGCCTATGCATGCCCACTTTTAGAATCCTCTACCTTGGGAAAAATACCGTGAGGGTTCACGTTGTTCACGTTATCCATGCCCCTCGTGATCTTGTGCACCGCAGTATGGTCGCCCCCCCCCTCACTCAGCCTGTTACTGTACAAACGTCCCTGCTACTCCAACCTCCCCCTCTAACTCGAGTCCGCAGGCCCAGGTAACCTAATCCGTCTTCTAGGAGCAGGTCTGCAGGACAGAGCCCTAACGTCCAAGTTTTCAACACGCAACAGCTTAAACGCCACGAGTTGCATTTCTTCAGACCTCTCACCAGCCTCTGGGTGAAAAAGTGTTTCGTCGTCTCCCTTCTCATCCTTCCACCAATTGCTTTAAATGTACCTTCCTGTTTTCGGATGTCTCTGAGGGAACCAAGTCCTTCCCATTTATTGTCTGGGCCCCTCGGTTTTATACACCTCAATTAAGTCTCCCCTCGGTCTCCTCTGTTCCAAAGAAAACAACCCGAGCTTATCCCATCTTAGCTCATCTATAATTTTCCAGTGCTGGCAATATCCTTCTAAATCTCCTCTGCACCCTCTCCAGTACATTCACATTCCTGCTGAAATAAGGTGAGGGAGAACTGTGCACATACTTGTTCTCTATCCACCTCCAGCATCACCTCTCTCGTGCTCTGCCTCAATTAATACAAGGGAAGCGTCCTAAATGCTTTATTTAACCCGCTCACTGACCAGTCCTGCCTTTTAGCTTTGAAAAACTCCTTTGTTGCTTTAGCAGTATGTTTGGGATGATAGTCTTGCTGTAGAATGAACCGCCGGCCAATGAGTTGAGGCATTTGTTTGAACTTGAGCAGATAGGATATGTCTATACACTACATAATTCATTATGCTACTACCATCAGCAGTTGTATCATCAATGAAGATAAGTGAGTCAGTACCTTCAGCAGCCATACATGCCCAGGCCATAACACCCCCACCACCGTGTTTCACAGATGAGGTGGTATGCTTTGGATCTGGGTAGTTCCTTCTCTCCTCCATACTTTGCACTTGCCATCACTGATATAAGTTAATGTTCGTCTCATCTGTCCACAAGACCTTTTTCCAGAACTGTGGTTGCTCTTTTAAGTACTTCTTGGCAAACTGTAACCTGGCCATCCTATTTTTGTGGCTAACCGGTGTTTTGCATCTTGCAGTGTAGTCTCTGTATTTCTGTTCATGAAGTCTTCTGCGGACAGTGGACATTGACAAATCCACACCTGACTCCTGAAGAGTGTTTCTGATCTGTCGGACAGGTGTTTGGGGATTTTTCTTTATTATAGAGAGAATTCTTCTGTCATCAGCTGTGGAGGTCTTCCTTGGCCTGCCAGTCCCTTTGTGATTAGTGAGCTCACCAGTGCTCTCTTTCTTCTTAATGATGTTCCAAACAGTTGCTTTTGGTAAGCCTATGGTTTGGCTGATGTCTCTAACAGTTTTATTCTTGTTTCTCAGTCTCATAATGGCTTCTTTGACTTTCATTGGCACAACTTTGGTCCTCATGTTGATAAACAGCAATAAAAGTTTCCAAAGGTGATGGAAAGACTGGAGGAAAGACTAGGTGCTGAGAGCTCTCTTACACCTGCATTACGGAGGCATTCAAACACACCTGAGCAATTACAAACGCCTGTGAAGCCATGTGTCCCAAACATTATGGTGCCCTGAAATGGGGGGACTATGTATAAACACAGCTGTAATTTCTACATGGTGAAACCAAATGTAGAAAAATGACCTTTATTAAAATCTGACAAAGTGCACTTAACCACATGTGATTTTTTCTATTACAAATCTCAAATTGTGGAGTACAGAGGCAAATAAATAAATGATGGGTCTTTGTCCCAGACATTATGGAGGGCACTGTTTGAACTCCATACAGACAGCACCTGTAGTCAGGATGGAATGTAGGTCTCTGGCGCTGTAAGTGCGTTAAGGCAGCAACTCCACCGTTGCACCACCATGCGCCCAACAGCTCCCTTTTAGCTCCAATTTCCCGTGCCTTTTGGTCGTCAACAAATTCCTGATCCAAATGCAACGATCGAATCACAAAGACGCACTCCCACGCTGTTCTTTAGGAGACCCAAAGCTATTGAGCAAGACGGCACAAGGTTTGCACCCAATGACCCCATCACTGTCCTGACCAGGCAGAGACTGGAATCTCCACAATCAGCTCACTTCATTCGCAACAAGATTCAGGAAAATACGATTCTCACCTGATAGGGATCAAACTTGGCGTCTCCAAACTGTCCCTTCTGTAGCCTGTGGACAAGATCTATCTGGTCATCTGTGAGTCGGATGTCAGTGCCGGTCATCTTATCTGGGACAGTACGCCTGCGGACAGGGAGAAAGCAATGAGGGGGGGAGCAATGGATGCAGATGTGAGCATCTTCAGCACAACACAAAGTGCTGGAGTAACTCAGCGGCTCAGGCAGCATCTCTTGAGAACATGGTTAGGTGACGTTTCGGGTCAGGGCCCTTCTTCAGACTCAAGAAGATCATCGCACAAACCAACCTCCCTTCCATTGACTCCATTTATACCTCACGCTGCCTCGGCAAGGCCAGCAGCATAATCAAGGACGAGTCGCACCCTGGCCACTCCCTCTTCTCCCCTCTCCCATCAGGCAAAGGTTATAGAAGTGTGAAAACGCACATCTCCAGATTCAGAGACAGTTTCTTCCCAGCTGTTATCAGGCAACTGAATCATCCTACCACAACCAGAGAGCAGTGCTGAACTACTATCTACCTCATTGGTGACCCTCGGAATATCCTTGATCGGACTTTGCTGGCTTTACCTTGCACTAAACGTTATTCCCTTATCATGTATCTATACATTGTAAATGGCTCGATTGTAATCATGTCTTGTCTTTCTGCTGACTGGTTAGCACGCAACAAAAGCTTTTCACTGTACCTCGCTACACGTGACAATAAACTAAACTACCTAACTAACGTCGCTGTCACGAGCTGCAATGTTGTCTATCCATTTCCCCCCACAGATCCTGCTTGATCCTCTGAGTTGCTCCAGCACTTTGGGCTTTGCTCAAGGGTGGGACGGGATTGGCAGCAGGTCAGGACCCATCACACTCCGCATGTAAAGGAGAGAGAGAATGCAATCTGCAGTCACAAGCAGCAACACTCTCATTTCAGAGTGTGGAGGAAGGAACTGCAGATGCTGGTTTACACCGAAGATAGACCCCAAAATGCTGGAGTTAGCGGGTCAGGCAGCATCCCTGGAGAAAAGGAATAGGAATCAGTCTGATGAGGGTGTACAGTTTTGGTTGCCTAATTATTGGGTACAGGTTTGGTCCCCTAACTTGAGGAAGGACATTCTTGCTATTGAGGGAGTGCAGCGTAGGTTTACAAGGTTAATTCCCGGGATGGCGGGACTGTCATACGCTGAGAGAATGATGGGCTTGTAAACTCTGGAGTTTAGAAGGATGAGAGGGTATATCATTGAAACATATAAGATTGTGAAGGGTTTGGACACGCTGGAGGCAGGAAACATGTTCCCGATGTTGGGGGAGTCCAGAACCAGGGTCCACAGTTTAAGAATAAGGGGTAAGCCATTTAGAACGGAGACGAGGAAAGATCGAGCACTTTCTCTTTTTCTTTGTGATTGGCGCCTCAATACGGTGACGGTGCATTAGTGGGATGTGCAGGAGAATATCACTGTGCTGTGCATACGTGAGAATAAAGAACCAGGCAACCATTGAGTGACCAATGCACTCCTTAAGTGATTCAATACTTAAAGATTTTGGGAGACGAACTGATAGAAACATGGAAAAATGGGTGCATGAGGAGTCCATTTGGCCCTTCGAGCCAGCACCGCCATTCAATATGATCATCGCTGATCATCTAAAATCAGTACCCTGTTCCTGCCTTTTCTCCATATCCTTTAATTCCTTTATCCCTCAGAGCTAAATCTAACCCTCTCTTGAACACATCCAGTGAATTGGCCTCCACTGCCTTCCGTGGCAGGGAATTCCCCAGATTCACAACTCTTTGGGTGAAAAAGTTTTTCTTCATCTCAGTCCTAAACGGCCTCCCTCTCATTCTTAAATGGACACCTTAACCGGGTGCTTGTGACAGGAAACCTCACTGAAATGTACCAATGGGGTTCGACAGGTCTGAAGAAGGGTCTCGACCTGAAACGTCACCCATTCTTTCTATCCAGAGATGCTGCCTGTCCTGCAGAGTTGCTCCAGCATTTTGAGTCTATTGACAGGGCAGGCAGGCATTGAGTTGATGTTTCCTATAACCGGGCTGCTCAGGGCTGACGCAGCCTCTAAATACAAGGTCGGCTGCACGGGACAGAAATGAAAAGACAGGTCTTCACCCAAAGGGTGATGTTTTAGACAATAGACAATAGGTGCAGGAGTAGGCCATTCAGCCATTCGAGCCAGCACCGACATTCAATGTGATCATGGCTGATCATCCCCAATCAGAACCCCGTTCCTGCCTTCTCCCCATATCCCCTGACTATTTTTAAGAGCCCTATCTAGCTCTCTCTTGAAAGCATCCAGAGAACCTGCCTCCACCGCCCTCTGAGGCAGAGAATTCCACAGACTCACCACTCTCTGTGAGAAAAAGTATTTCCTCGTCTCCGTTCTAAATGGCTTACTCCTTATTCTTAAACTGTGGCCCCTGGTTCTGGACTTCCCCAACATTGGGAACATGTTTCCAGCCTCTAGTGTGTCCAAACCCTTAACAATCTCATATGTTTCAATGAGATCCCCCTCATCCGTCTAAACTCCAGAGTGAACAAGCCCAGCTGCTCCATTCTCTCTGCATGTGACAGTCCCGCCATCCCGGGAATTAACCTTGTAAACCTACGCTGCACTCCCTCAATAGCAAGAATGTCCTTCCTCAAGGACATTTTCATCACTCTTCTACCCGAGAAGACAGTGAAGGTCGAGAATGCCTCCTCCATTGTCAGAGTGAGGCTAAAAGCAAATTGGAGGAACAGCATCTCATATTTCACTTGGGCAGCTTACAACCCAGTGGTATAAATACTGATTTCTCTAACTTCAAGTAACTGCATTCCCTATTTCTCCATCCCTCCCCCACCCAAGTCGCACCAGCTTGTCGTTTTCACCTAGCAAACAGCTAACAGTGGCCTGTTTCCTTTATCATCCTTACTTTTTTGCATACCTTTCATTCATTTGTTCTATATATCTCCACATCACCGTCTATATCTCTCGTTTCCCTCTCCCCTGACTCTTGCCTGAAGAAGGGTCTCGACCCGAAACGTCACCCATTCCTTCTCTCCAGAGATACTGCCTGTCCCGCTGAGTTACTCCAGCACTTTGTGCCTACCTTCGAGAATAATCAAGGCAGGTTGGCAGATTGTTAGATATTAAGAGATTCAAGGAGTTAATGTATCAAGGTAAAAAGATCGTCTGTCATTAAAATTAATGGCAGAACAGACCCGTGGATATCCTCCTGCGTATATTCTTTGTTTTTAATACACACACACACACACACACACACATCAGGCCAGAGGTTAAACCCAAAGTTCCTGCAGTGTTTTCCATACCAGTAATCCGGATTCTCCATTTTATCCAGAAATTCATCCAGTTCATCCTTATTTCGGATTGGTTTGTAGATTTTCTTTCCATCTAGGTCATATCCGATGTGTGGATAGTCTTTGTACCATTCCATAGGGATATTGCCCACAGTATTCCGGATATCCTACAAAAATGTTGGGAAAAGAAGACATTTTACTTTCACCCAAATATCAACTGACAATCACTAAAATATCACTGAATATGACAACTGATCGCCCAGTGGGATGAATATTGATTTCTCTAACTTCAAGTAACTGCATTCCCTCTTTCTCCATCCCTCCAACAGCCAAGGAACCATAGAAAGATAAACAGCTCTGCCATCAAAAACATCCAGCAGTCACACAATAGCATGAACAGCAATTGTGGAGTTTCATTCATTAGATTTTGCGTTGCTCAATCTGTCCCCGACCACCCACAAGAACTCCACATCACATACAGCGCAGAAGTTGGCCACCTGAGCCAACACAGGCCACGCTCCCCCATTCCCCACAGCCCTGCAACTCTTTGCCGGCATGGGTCCGATTTCCCTTTGAAGGTTCCTTCATGACCTGTAGCTCCAGCACTTCATCCAGCCGGGATCCAGAAAATACAGCGCGGAAACAGGCCCTTCGACCCACCGAGTCCGCGCCGACCGGCGATTACCCCGTGAGGGGGGTGAGAACAAAGGAGGAGCTGGCGAGGGGCACTTTGTAACGTTGTCAGCCCCCCTTTATGTAGCGACTGTTTGCATACTTTGGGTATGCAAGCAAAGACTTTCACCGTGCTTTGTCACACATGGGACAATTTACAGACGTTAATTAACCTACAAACCTGCATGTCCTTGGAGCGTGGGAGGAAACCGGAGCACCTAGAGGAAATTCTGCTGAAAAGCAGAAGGGTGGCAATGTGGTGCAGCGGTAGAGTTGTTGCCTCTCAGTTCCTTCTCAGAGACCTGGGTTCGATCCTGACTACGGGTGCTGTCTGTATGGAGTATGTATGTTTTCCCCGTGACCTGCATGGGTTTTCTCCGGGTGCTCCAGTTTCCTCCCACATCCCAAAGGCGTGCCGGTTTGTAGGTTCATTGGCTTTGGTAAGTATTGTAAATTGTTAAATAGGTTAATTAGCTTTGGTAAGTATTGTAAATTTGGTAAATATTGTAAATTGCCCCTTGTGCATGTAGGATAGTGCTAGTGTGCGGGGATCGCTGGTCGGCGCGCCATGGTGGGCCGAAGGGCCTGTTTCCGCGCTATATCTCTAAGCAAAAGCAAACTAAGTCTAGCGTGTGCTGCAGATAATGTATATCTTTTAAACTGCATAATTACTCCAGTAATGCAGCTGAATACTCAAAATGTAATCAGATGTGACTTAAGATGAATGACTACGAGGAAGGCCTTGGCCAGTATAAGGTGGACTTCCAATAATCAATAACGCAGCGCAGTGAAAACATAGCAAGTAGATTTCTGAAGTGGAACAGTGATGTAGTGAACACCTGCACCAAACTCTATAGGTGCCCCAGCAACCTCAGCAAGAAGAGGAATTGTAAGCTGTACGTGGGGGCTGGGGGCTGCTGGCACTGACGGGCCTGGGATTCCCAGCCAACAGGGCAACATTGAGGTGGTACCATTCTACATAAAGGGCAGAACTATCAGGATGCATCACAGCTGGGTTTTGGCAACGGCCCTGCCCGTGACCGCAATAAATTGTAGAGTTGTGGAAGAAATGTGGATCCTGGCTGGACGAAGGGTTGTAGATACAGATTGGGTAGGAACCTTCCAATGGAGGTTCCATGTGAGAGAAATCGGCATGTCAGGAACTCGTACGTCAGGCCGCCTGCTCACTGACTACAACTCGGCGTTCAACGCCATCATCCCCGCCAGACTCATCACCGGTCTTCCAGACCTGGGCCCCTGCACCTCCCTGTGCTACTGGATGCTGGCCTTCCTCATCAGTGGATCAGACAGCGGTGGACGGGACACTTCTCCTCCTCCTCACTGTCCACCAGCACACGCACCTCAAGGCTGTGTGGCTGAGCACAGCTCAAATATCTTCTATAAACTCGCCCACTGCATGACTGTGGTTGGCTGTGGCACAGGTGGTGAAGAGGCAGCGTACAGGAGAGGGATGGTACACCAACGCCCGTATCTACACCAGGCGCTGCCTCAAGAAGGCAGCATCCGTCATCACGCATCCCCACCACCTGGGCCATGCCCTCTTCTCGCTGCTGCCGGCGGGCAGGAGGTACAGATGCCCGAGGACACACACCACCAGGTTCAGCAACACCTACTGAACTACAACCATCAGATTTTTGAACCAACCTGCACAAACCTAATCCTACCTCAGCTATGAACCACCTCTTGCATCACTATAGATTTAGAGTGACAGAGTTATACAGTGTGGAAACAGGCCCTTCGGCCCAACTTGCCCATACTGACTAACATGTCCCAGCTACACTAGTCCCACCTGCCTGCGTTTGGTCCATATCCCTCCAAACCTGTCCTATCCATGTACCTGTCTAACTGTTTCTTAAACGTTGCGATAGTCCCAGCCTCAACTACCTCCTCTGGCAGCTCGTTCCATACACCCACCATCCTTTGTGTGAAAAAGTTACCCCTCAGATTCCTATTAAATCTTTTCCCCTTCTCCTTAAACCTATGTCCTCTGGTTTCACCAACTATGGACAAGAGACTGTGCATCTACCCGATCTATTCCTCTCATGATTTTATACCTCTATAAGATCACCCCTCATCCTCCTGCGCTCCAGGGAATAGAGACCCAGTCTACTCCACCTCTCCCTATAGCTTAGACACTATACTCCTGGCAACAACCTCGTAAATCTTCTCTGTACCCTTTCCAGCTTGACAACATCTTTCCTATAACATGGTGCCCAGAACTGAACACAATACTCTAAATGTGGCTTCACCAACATCTTCTACAACTGCAACATGACCTCCCAACCTCTGTACTCAATACTGATGAAGGCCCAAGTGCCAAAAGCCTTTTGACCACCCTATCTACCTGCGACTCCACCTTCAAGGAACCACCTGCACTTCTAGATCCCTCTGCTCTACAACACTCCCCAGAGGCCTACCATTCACTGTGTAGGTTCTGCCCATTTGTTTTCTAACTGTGTTTTGCCCTATGGTCTTGTTTCCGCACAGTCTTTTTCTTTTCACTGTCCTGTAGAATTCATGCATTGTTTAGGTGTCTGTGCATTGTGTGAATCTGTGACCCCGTGATGCTGCTCGAGGCAGGATTTTCATTGTTCCTGTACTTTACTGTGCTTGTGCATTAGACAATCAACTCAACTTGACTTGCTAAATATCAAGCCAGGACACTATGGAGAGCTACCTTAGTCCTTGAAATAGGTCGACAGTATAGAAAAGATCCTCAGCAAGAACAGAAGTGGCTTTGACATATTACCCTCACACACTCCCTGTATTAAGAAACATAGAACCATAGACAATAGGTGCAGGAGTAGGCCATTCGGCCCTTCGAGCCTGCACCGCCATTCAATATGATCATGGCTGATCATCCAACTCAGTATCCTGTACCTGCCTTCTCTCCATACCCCTTGATCCCTTTAGCCACAAGGGCCACATCTAACTCCCTCTTAAATATAGCCAATGAACTGGCCTCAATTACCTTCTGTGGCAGAGAGTTCCAGAGATTCACCACTCTCTGTGTGAAAAATGTTTTTCTCATCTCGGTCCCAAAGGATTTCCCCTCTATCCTTAAGCTGTGACCCCTTGTCCTGGACTTCCCCAACATCGGGAACAATCTTCCTGCATCTAGCCTGTCCAACCCCTTAAGAATTTTGTAAGTTTCTATAAGATCCCCCCTCAATCTCCTAAATTCTAGCGAGTACAAGCCGAGTCTATCCAGTCTTTCCTCATATGAAAGTCCTGACATCCCAGGAATCAGTCTGGTGAACCTTCTCTACACTCCCTCTATGGCAATAATGTCCTTCCTCAGATTTGGAGGCCAAAACTGTACGTAATACTCCAGGTGTGGTCTCACCAAGACCCAGTACAACTGCAGTAGAACCTCCCTGCTCCTATACTCAAATCCTTTTGCTATGAATGCTAACACACCATTCGCTTTCTTCACTGCCTGCTGAACCTGCATCCTTACTTTCAATGACTGGTGTACCATGACACCCAGGTCTCGTTGCATCTCCCCTTTTCCTAATCGGCCACCATTTAGATAATAGTCTACTTTCTTGTTTTTGCCACCAAAGTGGATAACCTCACAGTTATCCACATTATACTGCATCTGCCATGCATTAGCCCACTCACCCAGCCTGTCCAAGTCACCTTGCAGCCTCCTAGCATCCTCCTCACAGCTAACACTGCCCCCCAGCTTCGTGTCATCCGCAAACCTGGAGATGCTGCATTCAATTCCCTCGTCCAAATCATTAATATATATTGTAAATAGCTGGGGTCCCAGCACTGAGCCTTGCGGTACCTCACTAGTCACTGCCTGCCATTCTGAAAAGGACCCGTTTACTCCTACTCTTTGCTTGTTACATGTACAAGCCTCAGTCACTAGATGTGGCAAACACCGTATACACTCCACGACTGTTCAACATCATCTTCCACCACAACTTGTTGGAGCTAATATCCTCCTGTCAGTTTTAATTCTGACAACTCGTATCCATCAGAGACTACAAGATGAAACACATGTCCCTGTGCTCTAGTCAGATGGGGCAGCACGGTGGTACAGCAGTAGAGATGCTGCCTCACAGCACCAGAGGCCCGGGTTCGATCCTGACTACGGGTGCTGTCTGTACGGAGTTTGTACATTTTCCTCGTGACCTGCGTGGGTTTTCTCCAGGTGCTCCGGTTTCCTCCCACCCTCCAAAGATGCACAGGTTTGTAGGTTAATTGGTTTGGTATAATTGTAAATGATCCCTAGTGTGTGTAGGATAGTGTTGGAGTGCGGGGATCGCTGGACGGTGCGGACTAAGCGGGCTAAAACTAAAAACGAGAAAACTAAAGATAGTGGGTTGAGGTATTTTAAACACACCTCAGCAAATGAGCTATGAGGTGCAGTCACATGCGTGCACCAACACAGCCAGATTGCACATACTACACTGCGACACGCCACAAGTGAGGTCAACTTTAGATGCACTGGTCAGGGAAAAAATATTGGTCAAGATCGGAATGAACTTCCCCTTTCAAAGATGCGTGGAAATACTTTGCACTTACTGTCCCACTGTACGAGGTAATTCAAGAGCTCTCCCGAGTTTAAAAAAAAAATCAAACTCGTGGTAAGCACGTAGAATGTACGTAGCGGGTACGTCGGAGCTCGGGGACGTCTCTTAGCGGCTCGTAACGCTAGCGGCAGGTACTCGGGAAACGCGGGAAGCTCATGAAGACTCGTGAAGATGTTTCAACATGTTGGAAAAATGTCCACGTGAGCCCCGAGTACCTACAAGCGGCTATTACCGTAATTCTCCGAGTTCGAATCAGGGGAAACTCGTACAGTGGGACAGCCCCATAAGGCAGCAACTATGGCTGGGGGGTGGTTTGTGTGAGGGAAGGGGGGTGGGGGTGTAAGGCATAAGCGGTGGTGGGTTGAGACCAGGGACAAAGGTCATCAGGTGTTTATATCTCCTCCTGAGGTTAGGAAGAAACGTCACCATGTCAAATCAGAGGCCCACTGTATACATTACTGTTCTGATTCCACCCACCACCACCACCACCACTTGGAGAGCAGGAGAGACAAGGCAACAAATCTAGTGATCGAGACATGTGAGCCGTCTCATCAATCTGTCACAGTCTCCGTAGCGTCTGGTGTAGGTCTGGGTGTGTGCGTGCACCAGGTCTGACCCATCAAACCACATTTGATCATCCCTGTTGCTGACATATCATGGTCTCGCTACTTACACGCTCTCAAGTCATGCACTTTAATGAGACCTCCCTACAGCCACCTCCCAACTAATCTCAGCGATATCCTCCAGCACACATTTGCTGCACACGTGTTTCCTTGACGGCTCAATGGGGCTTCTATTTGTTACATGTGCAAACGCACCATGAAATTATTTTCCTGCATGCAGTCCAATAAAGCATTGCAATACCTAAGCACATGCCCAATTGGTAAAATGCACAGAAATAGTCTACGAGCCCACATACAAGAGGGGCCAGGTTTTCACGCCATTTTTAAAAGTCTCTTTAGGAAGGAGGAGAGAGAAGGGAGAGAGAGAGGGGGAGAGAGAGAAGAGGGGAGAGAGAAGGGGGAGAGGGGAGAGCCGGGTTCATTTTCCCACACAAGCCATAGGTGACTGGGCAATCTGAACCCAAGCACCAAGTTGAAAGTGGCCGAAGGTGCGCATCCCTCGGGACAGCCCCCACTCTCCCACGGACACCCACCGCGGGCTGCGGGTCAGGTGGAGCGGAGGTTTGGGACAATGTTCATGCCTTCACAGTGATGTGATGGACGCGGGGGTCTGGACCAATCGCAGAAAAGTCCCGCCACCCGGCAACGTCAAGTCCGTTATTGGACGTTTCTGTTGAGCGGAAGTCGGTTCGTTAACCTGTAGGCGACGCCGCCTTTTGGGTAGGTGGCGTTTCGACAGAGCGGCCATTCGGTAAGTTTGCTTTTAGGCGACGCAGCTTTTTGGTTCCTTGACTTTTAGGCGTCCCGCCCTTTCGGTTAGTTGGCGTTTCGTCTTCGGACTCTTTCGGTTCATTGGCGATTCGGCCTCGTTTCCATTCGATTCTTTGGCTTCGACTTCTTTGTTTCAGCCTCTTGTCTGTCGGCGCCACGTCCGGGTACCGAGGGGGCATCTCATTGACACTTACTGAATAGTGAAAGGCCTGGATAGAGTGGATGTGGAGAGGATGCTTCCACTAGTGGGAGAGTCTCCCACCAGAGGCTATAGCCTTAGAATAACCTTTAGGAAGGAGATGAGGAGGAATTTCTTTGGTCAGAGGGTGGTGAATCTGTGGAATTCATTGCCACAGGCGGCTGTGGAGGCCAAATCAATGGATATTTTTAGGGCGGAAATTGACAGATTCTCGATTAGTGAGGGAGTCGAGGCACGAGAGTGGGTACACAAAAATGCTGGAGAAACTCAGCGGGTGCAGCAGCATCTATGGAGCGAAGGAAATAGGCAAAGTTTCGGCCCGAATCGTTGCCTATTTCCTTCGCTCCATAGATGCTACTGCACCCGCTGAGTTTCTCCAGCATTTTTGTGTACCTTCGATTTTCCCGCATCTGCAGTTCCTTCTTAAACATAGGAGAGTGGGGTTGAGAGGTAAAGATAGATCAGCCATGATTGACTATAGAGTAGACTAATTGTGCTCCTATAACCTATGAATGTATGAAAGGCAGACAAATAGGAGCATCTCAGACAAATTGGTTTGGCATAGACGTGTTTAAAGGGCCATTTTTGGTGCTCAGTAACATCATGATTGTAGCACTTGGGAACAGCACTTCGAACAGAGAAACATTCCTTTGGTGTGACTGAAATGTCAGTCTAAATTATTTCAGACTTAAATCTCTGGAGGGAGCCTTAAACCTCAACGTTCAGACTTGGGAGATGGGAGTGAATCACGGCAGCCAGCTGAAAGAACAGAAAGATCTTCTCTCTGGACAGGGCAGGGGAAAAAAAATGTCACGTCACGGGCTCGTCTATTCATTCAGAAAAGGACACTGGCTAAACAGGAGCTACTGTCAAATGGAAATGGGTCAAATATGTAGAAGGACACAAAGCGGGAACGCTTGCCTTGCGTGTCAGGGTCGCCCATGCGATTCCAGTGACAGGTTACACCACGGGGTGGGGAACCTTTTCATGTTGGAAGGCCACATTAAGTTAGCTGTAATCTAAGGGGTTGGACAGGCTAGATGCAGGAAGATTGTTCCAGATGTTAGGGAAGTCCAGAACAAGGGGTCACAGTTTAAGGATAAGGGGGAAATCCTTTAGGACCGAGATGAGAAAAACATTTTTCACACAGAGAGTGGTGAATCTCTGGAACTCTCTGCCACAGAAGGTAGTTGAGGCCAGTTCATTGGCTATATTTAAGAGGGAGTTAGATGTGGCCCTTGTGGCTAAAGGGATCAGGGGGTATGGAGAGAAGGCAGGTACAGGATACTGAGTTGGATGATCAGCCATGATCATATTGAATGGTGGTGCAGGCTCGAAGGGCCGAATGGCCTACTCCTGCACCTATTTTCTATGTTTCTAATAGGGCCGCATCCAAGAAACTTCAATGAGATATAGGATTATTTTGTTGAATCTTCTTTTACTCTTTGGTATTTTAAGTACACGTTCATTTTAAGATTAAAATAAAAAATAATAAAAGAAGAAAAAAAAAAAATATGAATAAAAATAAATAGATTTGTTCTACAAAATTTGGATTCATTCAAAAGGCCGCACTTAATGGCCTAGAAGGCTGAAGGCTGCATTAAGTTCCCCACCCCTGGGTTGCACCATCCCCTTGGACCAGGAGATGTGATAGCTCATCTGCCCATTAACTAGAACCAATCAATGTTCGCTAACTTGATATTTCCTGTGGCGCGATATGTAGCTTCATGGGAAACCATACCTAGCGTGCAAAATCGTCAAGCCTAAAGTAGCATCACGCTATGTTCCCACTGCTGTAATCAAAGGCAAGAACAGAGAGGGGGAGAACACAGGAGGGGGGGAGGGGGCGGGAAGGACACAAGTGGCAGTGGAAGTGAGAGAGAGAGAAAGAGAAAGAGGGGGGGAAGAGAGAGAGAGAGAGAGAGAGAGAGAGAGGGAGAGAGGGGGAGAGGGGGAGAGAGAGAGAAAGCAAGAGAGAGAGTGAAAGACAGAGAGAGAGAGAGAGAGCGAGAGAAAGAGAGACAGAGAAAGGAAGAGAGAGAAAGAGAGAGAGAAAGTGAGAACAAGGGAGAGAGATAGAGAGATAGAGGGGAAGAGAGTAGTAGAGAGGAAAGAGGAGAGAGGAGAGAGAAAAATAATTAAGAGGGAAATAGACACAAGCACAGGAATCATAACAGCACAAGACCACAAATCCTGGTGTCACAAGGATTTCAGTCAAGATTTTTCAGTGAAGTCTGAAGAAGGGTCCTGACCCGAAACGTCACCTCTCCCATGTTGTGCGCAGATGCTGCCTGACCCAGTGAGTTACTCCAGCAGTTTGTGTCCGAGGTTGGTGAATCCAACGCACTAGAATGCAAGAGGCTGCAGAGAGCGGTGGACTCAGCACAGTCCATCACGGGCACAAGCCCTCTCCACCATGTAAAGCATCTAAACCAGACATTGCCTCAGCAAGGAGGCATCTATCATCAAGGATGTGTCATTTAGGTACACATTGTTTTTTGAGTTGTCTGGGTCTACGTGTCTGTGTTGCAAGCGAGCAAGGTTTTCATTGTACCCGTACCTCACCGAACTTGTGCTTATGAAAATAAACTTGGGGAATGTTTGGGTGAGTTCCAACAGTCAAGCAATATCGGGTCCTCATTAGTGTTGTAGTTAGTATCCCCACATACCACGCCTGATACCGGGGGTTCAATTCCCCGATGGGAAGATGTTTTAAATTGTCTTTGTAACTGATGCACTACAATACTTCTCCGCGGATTGTCACCTTGCCGTGGTGGAGAAGCTTGTGTGGCCCTGAGATCGATGCCGTCTGGAGCTATGCTCCTTGTAGGGCCACCCATGGCGGTAAGGTGGAGGGGGAGGTCTCTGACAAAGAGCAATCCAACCGACTTCAACGGTGGAACAGGCGGAGGACGATGGCTGACTTTAGTGGAGCATCATAACGGCTGGGAAGGCGGATGAAGGCTGCAGCAGAAAAGGGTCTCCGGTCATCTTGGACTCCATGCCACTGGATCCTGACCCAGATCTGCCAAGGACCGTGTGGTGGCTGTCTGTGCACCAGTCTCGACCAGGCGTCCTCCATATAGGGAATAGCACCCCGGAGACACCCATGGTCAGCCACGACCGAAGGGGACCTAAGACTACAATGCTGAGTACTATACCCTGTATCTTCCCCTTTGTTCTTTCTATTGTACTTGAGTTTGGCTTGATTGTAATTATGTATAGTACAGTATTGTCTGATTTGACTGGATAGCATGTAAAACAAAGCTTTTCCCTGTACCTCGGTACACATGACAATAATAAGCCTAAATGAGAACACATGAGAAACTAGATCTGACAGGATGCAGGGGGGTAACTGAGTGACATTCAGTAGCCGCCACTGTAATTTGAGCAGAGTTCACCGTAAACAAGAGGGCAGCACAGTGGTGCAGCTGGTAGAGTCACTGCCTCACAGCGCCAGAGAGCCGCCTTCCATCCTGACCTCGGGTGCTGCCTGTGAAGAGTTTGCACGTTCAACCTGTGACTGTGTGGTTTATCTCCGGGTGCTCAGGTTTCCTGCCATATGCCAAAGAGGGGGTGGGTTTGTACGTTAATTAGCCTCCGCAAATTGGCCCCCGTGCAGTCGAAAGTGGGGATATAACATGGAACGAATGTGAAAGGGTGATCAATGGTCGGCGTGGGCCGAAGTGCTGAATCTCTCTAAAACCAAAGAGAAGAGAAAGGGGGAGAGAGAGGGATTCACTCCACTCAGGAGGTATTGAGATGCAATGACAGGAGAATTAAAAAAATCTACATCGAGTCTTTTCACTTCACCAATTACATGAAGCGGATGGCGTGATATGTGTGCAAGAAATATTGGGGGGGGGGGGGGCAATTGACGTGAAATACTTTGCAGACATAAGAGACTGCAGATGCTGGAATCCTGAGCCAAAAAAAAGGCAGGTCAGACAGCATCTGTGGGGGGAAATGGACTGATGATAACCTGCTTTTAATCCAGCTGGGAACAAGATGGAGAATTCATCAGTGGCTGATGTCCCTATTCCAGGTGCCACACAACCCGAGACATCAACAGAGGGAGTAGCCCACGTAACTAAGCACCAAAACTAATATATTATATATACATACATATACAGGGCGGCACGGTGGCGCAGCGGTAGAGTTGCTGCCTCACAGCACCAGGGATCCAGGTTCGATTCCGACTACGGGTGCTGTCTGTACGGAGTTTGTTCGTTCTGCCCGGGACCTGATTGGCTTTCTCCGGGAGCTCAGGTTTCCTCCCACACCCCAAAGACGCACAGGTTTGTTGAGTTCATTGGCTTAGGTAAAATTGTAAGTTGTCCCTAGTGTGCGTAGGATAGTGTTGGGGTGCGGGGATTCCTGGTCGGCGCGGACTCGGTGGGCTGAAGAGCCTGTTTCCACGCTGTATCTCTAAACTAAGTTAATACACACTACACAGCCACACACACTACACAGCCACACACACTCACTCATTTCATTGGTATTTAATGATCATTGCTTTGAAAGTCTTAAAATGTAACGTTTCATGGTTAGAATGCTTGTGGAGGTCTACTATATTCCGCACTACTTCAGGAGAAGCCCTTTAAAGTTTTTCCTATCCTGCAGTTAGTTAATGTCCTTTTATTACTTTTAGAAAGAATAATGGAGCGGAAAGTGCTAGAATCAAGTCAAACAGAGTCAGCATGGAGACAGGCCCTTCGGCCCAACTTGTCCATACCAACCACGGTGCCCCCTCTAAGCTGGTCGCATCTGGCCCATATCTCTCTCAACCTTTCCTATCCACGAACCTGTCCAAATGTCTTTCAAATGTTGTTATTGTACCTGCCTCAACTACCTCTACTGGCAGCTCGTTCCATGTACCCACTACCCCCCGACACAGACATTGTGTGCCGAAGGGCCTGTTTTACTGAGCTGCTGACACCGTTCAATGTTCTGTGTCTCCATTAGATCACCCCTCTGGCGCTGTGGGGCAGCAACTCTACCCGCTGCGCCACTGTGCCAATAGTTTTCTTCATCTGCAGTGCCACGTTTAGGGAAGATGGCAATATTTTTCTGTGAAAATTCTTCCTGGACACCTTGTCTACCTTGGTTAAGTATTAGTTTGGTTTAGAGATACAGCGCTGAAGCAGGCCCTTCGGCCCACCAAGTCCGCACCGACCAGCGATCCCCGTAGATTTACCCATATCCTACACACACACTAAGGACAATTTGCAATTATACCAAGCCAATTAACCTACAAACCTGCACGTCATTGGAGTGTGGGAGGAAACCGGAGATCCCGGTGAAAACCCACGCAGGCGATGGGGAGAACGTACAAACTCCACACAGACAGCACCCGTAGTCAGGATCGAACCCGGGTTTCTGGCGCTGCGAGGCAGCAACTCTGCCGCTGCGCCACCGTGGCACAGGCACTGGGAATGGGAAATGGGAAAAGGCTCTGCCGTGGATGGGGGGGGTGGATGTTTGGAGCCAAAGCAGGTTATTGGGGCAGAGTCGGCCATTTAATCTAAATCCAGCTGTGGACAGGTGTTCATGATGCCGAGTTGAAATCAAAAGCCTGAGCCCACCAGGGCGAAGCTATGAACTTGAAAGAAACTACTTGAATTTTTATAAGGCTTTTCATACACAAATACATTTACCATACACAGGTGCTTCTTGTAGAGTAGCATTGCTGTAAAGCAGGAACTCAGCAGGTAACTTTAGCTCAACATTCAATGTTTTAAATATTAAAGTGATCTATGGATAAATAATGGCCTCAACAGAAGGCACATAATTTCCCTCAGCCACAAATGCAAAGTGCTGGAAGAACTCAGCGGGTCAGGCAGCATCTGTGGAAGGGATGGACCAACAATGTTTTGGGTCGGGACCTTCTTCAGATGAGAATTGGGAAGGGAAATATCAAGCGTGATTAATTGTACGGGAAGGGTCCAGACCCATAACGTTGTCTGCCATTTCCCTCCACAGATGCTGCCTGACCCGCAGAGTTCCTCCAGCAATTCCCACTCGATGTCAGCCGGACCAAGGAGATTGTGATCAACGTCAGGAAGCGACGACACACACAGATAGACACAAAATGCCAGAGTTGAAGAAGGGTCTCAACCTGAAACGTCACCCATTCCTTCTCTCCAGAGATGCTGCCAGCATTTTGTGTCTATCTTCGATTTAAACCAACATCTGCAGTTCTTCCCTACACATGCCTGACCCGCTGAGTTCTTGCAGCACTTTGCGTTTGGCTATCTATACATATACATTGATGGCACCAAAGTAGAGATGGTTGATAGCTTCAAGTTTTTAGGAATTCATATCACCAGCAATTCGTCTGGAACCAGCCACATCTAAGCAAGCATTGGACAAGGAAACACACCCACCTCTACTTCCGTAGGAAGTTCGGCATGTCCCCACCAACCTTCACCAACTGGTCCCATATCACGGCATTAGTCCCACATCCCAGACACCATCACACAATCCAACCTCCCTTCCATTGACTCCATCTACACCTCACGCAGCCTCGGCAAGGCCAGCAGCATAATCAAGGACCAGTCTCACCCCCTCTTCTCCCCTCTCCCATCAGTCAAGAGGTCCAGAAGTTTTAAAACCCACACCCCCAGATTCAGCGACAGTTTCTTCACATCCTATCACGAACTAGAGAGCAGTCCCGACCTCTAATCGACCCCACTGGAGACCTTCAAGAACTATCTTTAATCTGACTTTGTTTAGGAAGGAACTGCAGATGCTGGTTTAAACCGAAGATAAGACACAAAAAGCTGGAGTAACTCAGTAGGTCAGGCAGCCTCTCTGGAGAAAAGGACTAGGTGATGTTTTGGCTCGAGACCCTTCATCATCGAGAGTCAGGGGAAAGGGGAATGAGAGATATAGATGGTGGTGTAGAGAGATATGGAACAGGTGAATAAAAGATATGCAAAAAAGTAACTGTGATAAAGGAAACAGGCCATTGTTAGCTGTGTGCTAGGTGAAAACGTGTTACAGACAATGAGACTCAACAAGACAACTTTGAAGCTGGTACGACTTGGGTGGGGGAGGGATGGAGAGAGAGGGAATGCAAGGGTTACGTGAAGTTACTATAATCGGACTTCACCGTGCACTAAATGTTATAGCCTTGATCCTATATGTCTACACTGTAGATAGCTTGATTTCAATCGTATACTCATTTAGCTGACAGGGTAGTATGCAACATTTTCACTGTGTCTTGGTACACATAACAATAATAACTAGTGTTTTGCTCAAGATTCCAGCATCTGCAGTTCTTTGCATTTAGAGTATTGTGTTCCGTTCCGGGCACCATGTTGTGGGAAAGATCGACACAAAAAGCTGGAGTAACTCAGCGGGACAGGTAGCATCTTTGGAGAGAAGGAATAGGTGACGTTTCGGGTCGAGACCCTTCTTCAGGCTAGTGGGATAGGAAAGATCCTGATAGGAAAGATGCTGTCAAGCTGGAAAGGGTGCAGAGAAGATTTACGAGGTTGTTGCCAGGACTCGAGGGCCTGAGCTAAAGGGAGAGGTTGAGCGGGCTAGGACTCTATTCCTTGGAGAGCAGGAGGGTGAGGGGTGATCTTATAAAAGTGTACAAAATCATGAGAGGAATATATTGGGTGGACGCACAGTCTCATGCCCAGGGTAGGGGAATCGAGAAACAGATGACATAGGTTTAAGTTGAGGAGAGAAAGATTTAATAGGTACCTGAGGAGTAGCTTTTTCCACACAGAGGGTGGTGGGTATATGGAACGAGCTGCCGGAGGAGGTAGTTGAGTCATGTACTGTCACTACATTTAAGAAACATTTGGACCCATACATGGATAGGAAAGTTTATAGGGATATGGGCCAAATGTAGGCAGGTGGGAGTAATGTACATTGGACATATTGGTCAGTGTGGGCGTTGAGTCGAAGGGCCTATTTCCACACTGTATGACTCCATTTAGAACGGAGACGAGGAAACACTTTTTCTCACAGAGCGTGGTGAGTCTGTGGAATTCTCTGCCTCAGAGGCCGGTGGAGGCAGGTTCTCTGGATGCTTTCAAGAGAGAGCTAGAGAGGGCTCTTAAAAATAGATATGGGGAGAAGGCAGGAACGAGGTACTGATTGGGGATGGTACACAAAAATGCTGGAGAAACTCAGCGGGTGCAGCAGCATCTATGGAGCGAAGGAAATAGGCAACGTTTCAGCCCAAAACGTTGCCTATTTCCTTCGTTCCATAGATGCTGCTGCACCCGCTGGGTTTCTCCAGCATTTTTGTGTACCTTCGATTTTCCAGCATCTGCAGTTCCTTCTTAAACACTGATTGGGGATGATCAGCTATGATCACATTGAATGGCGGTGCTGGCTCGAAGGGCCGAATGGCCTCCTCCTGCACCTATTGTCTATTGTCCATGACATTTCCCTGGTCCCAGTCTCGACCCAAAACGTCACCCATTCCTTCTATCCAGAGATGCTGCCTGATCCGCTGTGTTACTCCAGCACTTTGTGTGTTGCTCCAAAATCCAGACTCATAGTCCAGGCTCAGGCTGCTCCTGCGAGCCGCTGCTTTGGCGGAGGGGCAGTTCAACCCAGTTCATATAATCGTGTATCGCCTTTCCGCTGACGGGCTGGCACGCAACAAAAGCTTTTCACTGTACCTTGGTACACTTGGCAATAAACCAAACTGAACTAACTATGACCCCATTTATACCTCACCCTGCCTCGGCAAGTCCAGCAGCATAATCAAGGACAAGTGGCACCCTGGCCACTCCCTCTTCTCCCCTCTCCCATCAGTGTGAAAACGCACTTCTCCAGACTCGGGGACAGTTTCTTCCCAGCTGTTATCAGGCAACTGAATCATCCTACCACAACCAGAGACAGCGCTGAACTACTATCTACCTCTTTGGTGACGCTCTAACTATCTTTGATCAGACGTTGCTGGCTTTACCTTGCACTAAACGTTATTCCCATATCATGTATCTATGCACCGTGGATGGCTCGATTGTAATCATGCATTGTCTTTCTGCTGGCTGGTTAGCACGCAACAAAAACCTTTTCACTGTACCTCGGTACACGTGACAATAAACTAAACTGAACTGAACGACTGAACTAAGTTAGTGCCACGGAGATCTTTCATCCCACTTGTTTAAGAAGGAACTGCAGATGCTGGAAAATCGAAAGTGGACAAAAATGCTGGAGAAACTCAGCAGGTGCTGCAGCATCTATGGAGCTTTGCTCCATAGCTGCTGCCGCACCCACTGAGTTTCCCCAGCATTTTTGTCCACTTTCATCCCACTTGGAAGGGCTGCCATGCACTGGGTTTAACTGCCCCTCCGCCAAAACAGCAGCTCGCAGGAGCAGCATGAGCCTGGACCATGGAGTCTGGTTTCTGAAGCGAGACTTGGAACCAGGAGCCTTTTTTTAAATCAGAAGCAGCTATGCCAAACCAGCGAGTGCCACAACTGAGCCGGAGAAACACTTGCTTCCAAGGCATTGCCGTCGCTGTATGTGTGAGAAGCAGCAAAAGGTTAGGAATGTTACAATTGTGCGACTCTCTATTAATAGGGCATGTGTCCAAACACCAGGGCCGGGGTCGGTCTTCACGAGCCACACGGAGGCTCCGCTTGCAAGTGCGCCGTGCCAGGCGACCAGTCACCTCACCCCCGCTCGGCTCCGGGGCTGCGCTCCCATGCACGGCACCTCGGCACCGCCAAGTGCGCTCACTTCCACTGATCCTCCGCCAGCTCCCACACCATTAACACACCTCATCCAGTTTTCCATCTGTAATCACTGCGAGAGGAAAAATGACTGGAGCCGAAATAAATAAGGAAGAATGCGATGAGAATGGTTGGTTAGAGGAATGCCGTGCTAAAAGTCAGGAATGATTCATAGTCCTTTGTTAGGCAATGACCTCAACCAAATATTCTTTTAATTATCATACATGTGGTCTTTTATTCCCTATTCTTGCACTCGAGGTATCGCTGTGCCCACCCCCGTGCATATGACCCAGATACTTGGCGCACAACCAAACGGTAGAGGGAAATAGAATTTCCAACTGCAAAGTCATTTGTAAGATGTCCTGTCCCCTGCAGAATTGGAAGGCTGCAAAATGGTTACCGATAGCGAAGAGCAAAGCCCGCGAGGGACAAGAAAATGAGGGTGATGGCTTTAAAAGGCTAGCACGGCACGCAGTGAGTAGATCTGCTGGTCCCGTGGCTCCAGTGAGCTGAGTTCAATCCCCTGGAGACACAAGGCAGAGCACAAAGTGCTGGAGTAACTCAGCAGGTCAGGCAGCACCTGCGGAGGAGATGGAAAGGTGATGTTTTAATTCAGGGCGGCACGGTGGAGCAGTGATAGAGTTGCTGCCTCACAGCGCCGGAGACCCGGTTCGATCCTGACTACGGGTGCTATCTGTACAGAGTTTGTATGCTCTCCCCGTGACCTGCGTGGGTTTTCTCCGGGAGCTCCGGTTTCCTCCCACACTCCAAAGACGTACAGGTTTGTGAGTTAACTGGCTTGGTATAATTGTAAATTATCCCTAGTGGATGTAGGAGAGTCTTAGTGTGTGGTGCAATGTGGGCCGATGTTCCTGTTTCTGCGCTCTATCTCCAAACTAAATTAAAGTTCCCTTGAACTCTTTCGGACCGGGCAAGTCCCCTGTGCGTTGGGACGTATCTACGGGATCTGGCCGCCTTGTTCGGCGTCCCGTCCGTTTCCGTGCCTCTGGTTCTGGGGGGGGGGGGGGTCATGTGGCGGCACCTGGTGGCAAGCCACAGGCAGAGTGAACCCTCGGCTCTGGAGGGAAGAGTTAAGTGTCTCGGTGTGGGAGGCGCAGGTCACGGGGTTTATCCTTGCGGGTATTTAATGTCGGGCAACGCCCATGCCCACGAGGAGTAGGGAGCAGCACTGTGAATAATTTATTAAATACCGTTTGATCACACAACTTCGTGTCCTGTCTAATTCTTGGCTGGACTCCAGTGAGTCCACCTTCTTCGAAAAGGGATGCTTTTACATTGTCAACCCATTCCCTCCATACACGCTGCCTCATCCACTGAGTTACACCAGACCTTTCCTCTACAACCGTAACACTACAGTGCTGTAACACTATATTGTGCACTCTGGTATTTTTCTCTTTGTACTACCGATTATACACGTGTGTGGCTAAATTACTGGTTAGCTCAATCCTCTGGCTGGGGTTTATTCTGAGAAATATTGCCCCTCATTCATTTTTTTAAAAGTCCTTGGCACATTTAGCCCAAATCTTTGTCCCCGTCTCATGCCTTGATTTGTATGACATGTAAAATGAGGAAGATTTGAATCTGTGTATAGGCAGCTGGTTAAGAGTCTGAGATTGACTCCTGTTCTGTCGAATGGAACCTTTGGATGCTCCCTGCAACCAATAACACTGCAAATATCTTTGTGACTCCCTGTGACCGCGTGGGTTTTCCCCGGGTGCCCCGGTTTCCTCTCACATTCCAACAACATGCTTGTAGGTTTGTAGGTTATTTGGCTTCTATAATTTGTAAATTGCCCCTAGTGTGTAGAAAAGTGCCAGTGTATGGGGTGATCGCTGGTCAACGTGGACTCAGTCGGCCGAAGGGCCTGTTTCAATGCTGTAAAGATTTCAAGTCTAAATCTTCCAACCTACCTTCATTGCGGACGCCACACTTTTTCTCTGTAACTGTAACACTACAACGCTGTAATTCTACTATCTGCATTCTGGTGGGTTTTTTCTTTTGAACTACATGTTTTTACTTGCGTTTGCCTTGATGTATATAGTATGATCTGATTTAATTGGATAACACAAACAAAAGCTCTTCACTGCATCTCAGTACACACGGCAATATGAAACCAATATCAATATTTGCCAGTGTGAATCATACAGCTGCCGCCTTCATCCGCCTTCCCAGCCGTTGTGACGCTCCACTAAGATCAGCCATCATCCTCCGCCTGCTCCACCGTTGAGGTCTTGGTTGGATTGCTCTTTGTCAGAGACCTCCCCCTTGACCGTACCGCCATGGGTGGCCCTACCAGGAGCAGAGCTCCAGACGGCATCGATCTCAGGATTTCAGGTCCACGCAAGCTTCTCCACCACGTCATGGTGACAATCTGCGGTCATCTTGGACTCTATGCCACTGGATCCTGACCCAGATCTGTCAAGGACTGTGCGGTGGCTGTCTGTGCACCAGTCTCCCCACGTTAAACAAAGTCACGCACTGGCGTCCTCAACCCTGGAGACCCCCATGGTCAGCCATGTACTTGGTACAGTGAAATTCTTTATTGTGCACACAATACACAAGTGTGCAGAGTCACCATGTGTAGGGTGCCAACAAAGTTACAAACGTATTCAATCTAGTCCCGATGGTCCCTCTCCCTTCACCCCCACCGGGTCCCCCTTTGTTTTCAGCGGCCTCAAACAACAAACCTAAAAATGACCCTCATGACCCTGTTACACCACAGTGTCAGCAGTGGAAATGAGCACTGACCTCTGAGAAGAGAAGGCACAAGAGACGGCAGATGCTCGAACCTGGAGCAAAAAGGAAAGGGAGCTGCCGGAGGAACCCAGAGGGTCGGGCAGCAGCTGCGGAGGGATCACAGTGAATACGCGGTGCTGGCTCGAAGGGCCAAATGGCCTCCTCCTGCACCTATTGCCTATTGAAATGGGCGATCGTCATTTTGGGTCGAGGCCCTTTATCTGGACTATCAGATGCCGGGTGGATCATCCATTTCCCTCCACGGATGCTGCCTCGCAGCCTCTCCAATTCCCGCTCTTAGGGTTATGTCCAAAATGGCGGCCAACCCAGGCGACTGTTTTCGTGCTAGCCACAGAAGCAGATCAAGACAATCGCTCCACACTCTTAAATCTCTTTTCCTACAGCAACATCTCTTATTTTAACTATGATTTACCTTGCACGAAACGTTATTTCCTTATCATGTATCTGCACACTGTAAATGGCTCGACTGTAATCACGTATTGTCTTCCTGCTGACTGGATAGTACTCAGCAAAAGCTTTTCACTGTACCTCGGTACACGTGACAATAAACTAAACTGAACTAGAACTGTACACTGTGTAGGAAGGAACTGCAGATGCTGGTTTAAACTGTAGACACAAAAAGCAGGAGTAACTCAGCGGGACAGCCAGCTTCTCTAGAGAGAAGGAATTGGGTGACATTTCGGGTCGATCTCCTTCTTCCAATGTGTCACCCATGCCTTCTCTCCAGAGATGCTGCCTGCCCCGCTGAGCTTTTTGTGTCTGTCTTATATCGCGGGGTGACGCCTGTTTGGTCGTGAGTAGTCGCCCAAAGAGTCGTACCTTTTTTCTGGTCGGCGATGGATTTTCAACATTTTGAAATTTTTCGGCCACCTGCTGCGACTCTGACGGGTGCTGGCAAGTTGCTGAAAATAATAGCGCATGTGGGACAGGCCCTTTAGAAGAGTAAACTGCCTTGCTTCCAAGTGGCAAATTAAACAATAGGGGCAGAATGAACCTCGGGACTTCCTGCAACCGATTAACACAGCAGGTCCTCTCCTGAATATAAGGAAGGATAAGGTTCGGTGTGAATGGCTTTTTTAATTGTCAGCTGGCATTGACTGAGTGTCAATGACAGGTATCGTTGACATCATATACAAGACACTGCCTTCAGGGAAGAGGAAGGAAAGAGGAATGGGAATCATAAACCAACGAGGCTCTAAATCTGATTGTAAGCAGCACACAATTTCCTGTGTCCACGAACATTGAATCCAGAACTCGAATGTAAACTGTGTCACAACCCACACCATCGTCTCCCCCCCCCCCCCCCCAACCTCACAAAGTTTCCCCTCAGCCACAAACTGCAAGATTGAATGAATTTGTACAGAGTGTGACAAGTGCTGGGCCTGTTGCTTGCAAAGCCCTGCCCTTATTAAAGGCAGGTGGAATATCTGCGTTAAATTAGCTGGAGAGGCAGGCAGAAAACTAATCACCACCAAGCAGACATTTCCCCCTCACACACCTGGAAAGTAATCGATAAAATGCTGGGATACCTTGCTTCCAAAATCGACGCCGGGCCAGTCTAGACTTGGGCAAAAGTGAAGCCAGCACGTCGATATCTGCAACTTTTGATGACTTTGACAACTTGGCAGACCGTATCAAGTCGAGAGGGTCCCAATAAATGGAAATTTTGTCCAGAGGTGAGCAGAAGGAGTGGTGGAGGAAGCTGGAAAGCGCCACTGGTTTTCTGAAAATCCACACCCGCAACATGGTACAACTTGGAGGATAGAGATAGAGTAGATCGTAAGAAACCTTTCCCCTTAAGCGCAGCACGGTGTCTCAACGGTAAAGCTGCTGCCTTCACAGAGCCAGAGACCCGGGTTCGATCCTGATTAAGGATTTGAGTATAGGAGCAGGGAGGTTCTACTGCAGTTGTACAGGGTTTGGTGAGACCACACCTGGAGTATTGCGTACAGTTTTGGTCTCCTAATCTGAGGAAGGACATTATTGCCATAGAGGGAGTACAGAGAAGGTTCACCAGACTGATTCCTGGGATGTCAGGACTTTCATATGAAGAAAGACTGGATAGACTTGGTTTATACTCTCTAGAATTTAGAAGATTGAGAGGGGATCTTATAGAAACTTACAAAATTCTTAAGGGGTTGGACAGGCTAGATGCAGGAAGATTGCTCCCGATGTTGGGAAAGTCCAGGACAAGGGGTCACAGCTTAAGGATAAGGGGGAAATCCTTTAAAACCGAGATGAGAAAAACTTTTTTCACACAGAGAGTGGTGAATCTCTGGAACTCCCTGCCACAGAGGGTAGTTGAGGCCAGTTCATTGGCTATATTTAAGAGGGAGTTAGTTGTGGCCCTTGTGGCTAAGGGGATCAGAGGGTATGGAGAGAAGGCAGGTACGGGATACTGAGTTGGATGATCAGCCATGATCATATTGAATGGCGGTGCAGGCTCGAAGGGCCGAATGGCCTACTCCTGCACCTAATTTCTATGTTTCTATGAATGGTGGTGCAGGCTCGAAGGGCCGAATGGCCTACTCCTGCACCTTTTTTGTATGTTTCTATGTTTCTATTACGGGTGTAGTCTGAATGAGGTTTGCACATTCTCCCCATAGTGTGGCAAGTTTTTTTAAACACAGAGTGGTGGGTGCCTGGAACACGCTGCCTGGGACGGTGGGGGAAGGCAGATATGATAGTGGTGTTTCGGAGGCTTTAGATCGGTAGGCGGATGCGGAAGGAATGGAGGGATGAATCATTGGCAGAAGGGTTTGGTTTAATTTGGCGTCATGTTTGGCGCAGTCATCGTGGGCCGAAGGGCCTGCCTATGTGATGTACCATTCCACGTCCTATGAATTCATATTCTCTGCTGCCTCATCTTTCCAAACTCCAGGTCATCCATCAATTCCAATGAGTTTGCCCAGTTCTTTTCCTCTAACGATGTTAATTGCTGGAATTTTTCCACTCTCTCTTGTCCCTCGCTTACTTATTACTTTAGGAATGCTTGTAGTCTTCTATTATGAAGACAGATCAAAAATATTTGGTTAATGTCTCTGTTTCCTTATTCCTGAGGAGTAATTTGCCTCACCACCTTAAACTCAGCTTTTTCATTCACTGTAAGTTTGTACCCTATTTTAACCCCACCAATTTCTGGTTCCTAAAATCCTCCGAGCCCTTAAGCCTACGACTATTCTTTACAACTTCATATGCTTTTCTTTCCGAGTAATATCATTAACCTCTTTCGTTAGCCATGGATGGATCATTTTTCCCCAAACAGTCTTTATTTCCCAACGGAATATACATTAGTTGAGAATTATCGAATAACTCTTTAAACATGTGCCACTGCTGATCTACCATTCTTTTGCATCTCATTTTCCAATCCATCTTAGCCAACTCTCCCTCATACCTAAGTAATTGCCTTACTTAAGGCTCCAGTTCTTGTTGCTAAATTTGTCACTCTAACTGAATGTTAAATTACCTCACAATAAGATTACTCTTTCCCAGGGGGCCTTTTACTGAGATTACTAATTAATTCAGTCTCATTTTCCCATTACGAGATCCAAATTAGTCTGCTGCCACAATGTATTGTTCCAGGTCTCTTGAATCTATTCCTTGAAGACACCTTCAATTATTCCATAAATATTCCATCAGGCCGCCTTTGCCAATTTGATTCATCCAATGCATCTGAAGATAAGCATCTCGATTATCATTATGAACTTCCACTATTCCTGGATTTTTATAGCAGTTGATACTTAGTTTAGTTTATTGTCACGTGTACCGAGGTACAGTGAAAAGCTTTTGTTGCGTGCTATCCAGTCAGCAGGAAGACAATACATGATTACAATTGAGCTATTTATAGGAAGGAACTGCAGATGCTGGTTTACACCGTAGACACAAAATGCTGGAGTAACTCACGGGACAGACAGCATCTCTGGAGAGAAGGGATAGGTGACGTTTTGGGCCGAGACCCTTCCTCAAGGTAAGGCCAGTAAGGTCCGATCAAAGATAGTCCACGAGTCGCCACTGAGGCAGATTGTAATTCCTCATTCCTTCTACCCATATTTCTGTCTCATTAGATTCCTTATCTTCACAAAAGATGACTCTACTTCCCAATCCCTTTCCAGTATTGTTCAAATTGTCTCTGCCTCAGCGGTGGAGGCCGGTTCTCTGGATGTTTTCAAGAGAGAGCTAGATAGGGCTCTTAAAAATAGCGGAGTCAGGGGATATGGGGAGAAGGCAGGAACGGGGTACTGATTGGGGATGATCAGCCATGATCACATTGAATGGCGGTGCTGGCTCGAAGGGCCGAATGGCCTACTCCTGCACCTATTGTCTATTGCCTAAAAGGTCAACTTTTGTTGTTCGAGCCATCGTCAACAACAATTCACCTCCCTCCCCACATTCCTCAAAATAATAATCCTGAAGGGTCTCACCCCGAAACGTCACAAATCCATGTCCTCCAGAGATGTTGCCTGAACTGCTGAGGTACTCCAGCACCTTGAGTTCTGTGGAAAGTTCGCAGCATTTGAGTTCCTTATGTCTCAACTCTACCGTGTTTGGTTATTCTGTTTCGTACTTGATAGCACAAAATGAAAGAAGCGTAAAAGAAGGCATCTCCAGGATTTGTACACCAGGGTTCCTCTGCTCCTCACTACAGTCTAGGGCTCCACAATCCAATGTTTACATCCTCACCAGTCTTTCCAAACGACATCATCTCACAATATTGATCAATATTATCTCACAGCTTCCAACTAGCCTCCTATCAACACAGTCTCAAGAGGTTTCCTGACACAAAACATTGCCCATCCATGTTCTCCTGAAATGTTGCCTGACCCACTGATTTACTCCAGCACTTTGTGTCTTTTTTTGTAAACCAGCTTCTGCAGTCCCTTTTTCTTACGTGTCTCCAATCAGCAACACTAAGTTTCATGTCATCCGGGCTCTGAACCGGCCCTGCTGAGTGCCCCCCACCTCCCCTGGACTGTCTCCCTCGGATGGCCACGTCGCACAGACACATCTCCACTTTAGTCTGTTTGAACTGTTTTGACTATTTTACTGTTCTTTTACAAACCATGTTTCTCGGGGTATCTAAATCTAAATTTTATTAGTTATTTAAGTTATGACATCGGATGGAAGCTGCAAACCCAAATCTCGTTGCACTTATGTGCAATGACAATAAAAGATATTATTATTATTATTATCTGCAAGCTTACTGACTACAGTTTAGCTTAGTTTAGAGATTCAGCATGGCGACAGGTCCTTTGGCCCACCAAATCCACGTCACCCATCCATCACCCGTTCACACTAATATAGGTACAAAATGCTGGAGTAACTCAGCGGGACAGGCAACATCTCTGGAGAGAAGGAATGGGCGACGTTTCGGGTCGAGACCCTTCTTCAGACTGGTTCGGGATAAGGGGAACGAGAGATCTAGACGATGATGTAGCAGTGAGCGAGGATGTTGCATGTTATCCCACTTTTGCATCCGCTCCCTACACACTAGAGGCAATATACAGAGGTCAATTAACCTACAAACCTGCAAACGTAATCTATTAACCTGCAAACATGGTCACAGGGAGAACGTGCAAACTCCATACAGCCGGCACCCGTGATCAGAATCGAACCCGGGTTTCTGTCCGGTGAGGCAGCAACTCTACCAGCTGCGCCGCTGTGCAGCAGCCTACCATTTGAATCCAACATGTGCAATGAACAATTCAGATAAACAGCTGTGAATTACGACTTTATTTGGAAAACATTGTCCCCCACTTTGATGCCATTTCCTGGAACATTGTTACGATCATGCTTTGGTTCGTTGTCACATTCTACTCACCCCCTTACACATTATGCTGCTGCTTGGAGACATAAGAGACTGCAGATGCTGAAATTTTGAGCTGAAAAATATGCTGGAGAATTTTACAAGTCCGTTGCTCACTCTTTAAACTCCCCCCCACAAAACTCAGAGTATGAAGGCCAGAATCCACAAATTTCTAACTTGGAAACAGAAGTGTTACCCACTGAGTTGAACGATCATTCAGAGCAGGAATGTTAATGCAAGAACGTTCTTTTCAGCTCGATCTCGTCGAACACCTTTCACTCAACCAGTCTTTCAAACATGAATTCCCATAAAACCATTCATTGTCAACACCTAGATTCATATGTTATTTTAACATTGCAAATGTCTATCAGCTCCCAATACTTGTCCAAGTACACGCCGCACATTCACCAACAGCTGCGCACTCCCAATCCCGTGTAGACACCTCTAGAAGATCACCCCTCATCCTCCTGCGCTCCATGGAATAGAGAGACCCAGCCTACTCAACCTCTTCCTATAGCTCACACCCTCCAGCCCTCGCGACAAGGAGGTTCTCACAAATAAAAGTAACCACAAGTCAATATCTGAAAGTAGACACAAAATGCTGGAGTAACTCAACGGGTCATGGGACATTTCTGGAGAAAATGGATAGGTGATGTTTCAGGTAGGGACCCTTCCTCAGACTGAAGAAGGGTCCCGACCTGAAATGTGCTCAAACTGTGCTTTCATGTTGATATTCCTCTTTTTCAGTGTGATTTTTCACTGAAGTCTGGCTCAGCCAGTGACACTTAGGAATAGACTGGGTGACAACCAAGAATAGTTTGGTGACTACTGGAGAGACAGTTGACGGCACCCGGGACAGGCTGGGTTAGTACCCCAGTCTGTGTCTTTCGTGAGAAAGTCACCCAATAAAGCTACGGAAAGGCCTAATGAACCACCGTGGCCTAAAAATCCATCAGGCGAGAATGAAATGCTCGGAGAAGGAGAAAGAGGTGCAGCGCACAGGCCTTGAACCTGGTGAGACGCAGGAGGAGCCCGGCCAGGACTCACCCCACAGAGCCCAGTCCCTCCACGCACTAGAGTCTCCCAACCCCTGCAGAGTAGTTATTAAGATGGCTGATCCGTGGGCGGTTGCTGCTGGGATGCAAGTCGGGGCCTGATCAACCCCGGCTGGGTCGCCTGGGCGAGGGTGTCTGATGTTGTGAGACCCGAAACACCCGATGACCCCAGATCACATCACAGAGGATGCGTCCCAGCGCATCTAGAAGATGTATCTTTTTCACACTTAGGCTGCTCCTGGTTTGTAAGTTTACATCTATTGAGAGTTTACATCTATTAAGTTTACATCTATTACATACACATTGAGCTCCCCCCCACTCAACTTTGCCTCAGTGTCAACTGAAGAGCAGCAACCCCAGAACCAACAGGCTCCTTACTCCAGGCCCTGCAGGTTCATCTACCCTGTGGCTGAATTTGAGCCAAATTATTAAGTGGCCCAATATTGAATGGGCCAGTCATATTCAAAAGCTCCGGAGATCGTGCAGAAGAGTTTTACCAGAATTCTGCTTAGATTAGAGGGTATTGGTTATCAGGAGAGAAACAAACTTGGATTGTTTTCTCCGGAGCATCAAGACGTTGAGGTCAGATCGAATTGAAGTACATAAAATTATGCGGGGCATAGACGGGATAGACAGTCAGAACCTTTATCCTTCTACAGGGTAGAAATCTCAAAGGTCAGAAGGGGAAATGCCTTTCAGGTCAGAAGGGGAAAGTTTGAAGGAGATGTGCAAGGTCATATTTTTATTTACACAGAGAGTGGTGGATGCCAGGAACGCATTGCCAGGGTGGGGGTTAGACTTGTGACTCTAGCGATACAGCACGGAAACAGGCCGCTGAGTCCGCGACGACCATCCCGTACACTAGCACTATCCTACACACTAGGGGCAATTTACAATTTTACCAAAGCCAATTAACCTACAAGCCTGCATGTCTTTGGAGTGTGGGAGGAAACCAGAGCACCAGGAGAAAACCCACACGGTCACAGGGAGAACATAAACACTCCACATAGACAGCACCCGTAGTCAGGATCGAACACACCATCAGGCAGCAACTCTTTGGAGTGTGGGAGGAAAACAGCGCACCCAGAGAAAACCCACACGGTCACAGGGAGAACGTACAGACTCCGTACAGACAACATCCATAGTCAAGATGGAACCCGAGTCTCTGGAGCAGTAAGGCAGCAACTCTACAGCTGCGCCACTGTGCCACCTAGACATACCTGATCTCCCGGTTGCTAAACACTTTAACTCCCCCTCCCATTCCCACACTGACCTTTCTGTCCTGGGCCTCCTCCATTGTCAGAGTGAGGCCCATCACAAATTGGAGGAACAGCACCTCGTATTTCGCTTGGGCAGCTTACACACCAGCGGTATGAACATTGACTTCTATAACTTCAAGTAACCCTTGCTTTCCCTCTCTCTCCATCCCTCTCCTTTCCTACTAGTTCTCCGACCAGTCCGACTGTCCCCCTGATTACATTTTTATCTCGGTATGCTTTTAGCTAACAATGATCTATTCTACATTTTCCTTGAACGGCGTCCACTTTAATGTCTTGTTTTCACACCTTACACTTCCTTATCTCTAAGTCTCCATCTCCCCTGACTCGCAGTCTGAAGAAGGGTCTATCAAGCAAAATATGAGATGCTGTTCCTCCAACTTGCATTTAGCCTCATTTGAACCATGGAGGAGACCTAGGACAGAGTAGGAGTGGGAAGGAGAATTAAAGTGTTTAGCAACAGGGAGATCAGGTAGGTCCAGGCAGGCTGGGTAGGAGCTCCATCCACACTCAAAGACGGAAGGCATCTGACTCTCCCTCCTCCTACTACCCAGACCTGACGCCTGGTAACTTCCTCACGCTCATCAGGCGACAGATACTCTGCTAGGGTAGCAGTCGCCTCTTGTCTCAGGCCTTCCCCGAGGAGCAGTGGGTAGCGAGTGATTAGACACTCAGCATGTGACCTCCACATTTGGCCCATCAAGTCTACTCCGCCATTCAATCATGGCTGATCTATTTCTCCCCCCTAACCCCATTCTAATCCACAGCCAACCCACGATCACAACTGTACACTGCTGCTACCAACCAGTATTGAAGGCTCATCAATCAGGGTACTGCTTCACCAACCTTCCTCCTCCTCCTCCTCCTCGAGCTTCAGAAATACATTTGTTGCCAACATTTCCAACACTCCACGTCCTCCTCAACAACTATCCCAAAAAGGAACTAACAATTGTCCAACGTCCTGTAGAGGGTCCGATAGACTCAATGTTCTGCCATCATTGATTGTTTAGTTTATTGTCACGTGTACCGAGGTACAGTGAAAACCTTTTGTTGTGTGTTAACCAGTCGGCGGAAAGACTATACATGATTACAATCCAGCCATTCACAGTGTATAGACACATGATAAGGGGAATAGCGTTTAGTGCAAGGTAAAGCCAGCAACGTCCGATCAAGGATAGTCCGAGGGTCACCAATGAGGTTAGATAGTAGTTTAGCACTGCTTTCTGGTTGTGGTAGTGTAGATTAGTATGTCTTTACTATATATATATATAGCCAGATCTTCATCCCTACCCTGGGCCGGTCCTGTAAGCTGGTGTGTCACTCCTTCTCTTTTAGATTTGACGCGGATCACGGGGATGAAAGCAGGTTGTGTTCCCTCCGTTTGTACTGCAATAAAGACTATGAGTTCTAACCTCTATGTGTGAGTCTGGTCATTTCAACATAGTGTCAGAAGTGGGATTCAAACCCACCCCTCCACTTGGGGAAATTCATTCCAAATGTCAATGAATTATCGGCCCCACTGCGCCAATGGCTGATTATATTGGTGAGAAAGTAAAGTCCTGTGCAGTATGCAACAGTTTGCAACCACACCAACAAAAGCAGCCACATCTCTCACACCCAGTTCCCGGCCTCCCATGGTCCACGTTGGCAACTGACATTTTTGAGTGGCATGGCAAACAATACCTGGTTCTAGTCGACTCGTATTCCGGATGGTTTGAAATCGATCTGCTCAGTAGCCCCACCTCTGCAGGGGTAGTCCAGAAGCTGGCACGCCATTTCTCTGTTCACTGGTCTCCGCAACAGCTACTGTCTGACAATGGCAGTCAATTTACCAGCCAGTACTTCAAAGACTTTGCCACACGCTGGGATTTTCGTCATATCACCAGCAGCCCCGAATACCCACAGTCAAACGGGCTGGCTGAACGTGCCGTCAGGAGTGCCAGACAAGTGATGGAACGATCCCACAGAGCAGGATCAGACGTGTAACTAGACCTGCTCAACCTGCGCAACATCTCCCGCGACCCGATATTGGGTTCACCCTCTCAGCGACTGATGTCAAGGCAAACCCGAGCCACACAACCGGTGGCGAAACAGGCACTAGTACCGCATGTGATCCCACCATCAGAAATCCAGTCCAGGCTACAACAAAAGGATGGTACGACAAGACGAGCGGACCACTTCCACCACTAGCCAAGGGACAAGTGGTCCATCTACAAACCGACAAGGGTCACGGTGTAATTTCTGGAACTACTTCCGAACCACGCTCATATGTGGTCAATGACGATGGCGGCACCTACAGACGTAATGGACAGCACGTCCTGCCTGTGAACGAACCAGCACCACCTCCGTATTATCCTGACCGCACATCCATCCTCATCCAGTGGCATCGGCCCGACCATACCATCACCACCATCTGCTCCTGATCCGGTCGTTTCACCCATGGCCACGCCGCCCCCACCCCTGCCAAGGTCTCCTGTTTCATCGCCGGGGATGCTGTTTCAATCTCCTGCACCTGTCCTACCACCGATCACATCTGCGGTGACGGGAGAAAATGCAAGACTGTACCGTACACGTGCAGGTCGCGTCTGCAAGCCCACCGTAAAGTACCCGGGCTACGTTTGAACTCCCCTCCAGCTTACTTACACATACTATATGTAATCACTAGTACCTACATTTTGCATGCGGTTATCATATCTATTTTATTAGGAGCTAATTCTTTAAGAGGAAGGATGTAGATTAGTATGTTTTTATATCACCACACAGATTATGCATGTTACACATTCCTTAATAGTCCAGTCCAGATCTTCATCCCTACCCTGGGCCGGTCCTATAAGCCGGTGTGTCACTCCCTCTCTTTTAGATTTGATGCTGACCACGGGGCTGAAAGCACCTTGTGTTCCCTCCGTTTGTACTGCAATAAAGATTATCAGTTCTATGTGTGAGTCTGGTCATTTCAACAGGTAGGATGATTCAATTGCCTGATAACAGCTGGGAAGAAACTGTCCCTGAATCTGGAGGTGTGCGTTCGCACACTTCTCTACCTCTTGCCTGATGGAGAGGGGAGAAGAGGGAGTGGGCAGGGTGCGACTCGTCCTTGATTATGCTGCTGGCCTTGCCGTAGCAGCGCGAGGTATAAATGGAGCCAATGGAAGGGAAGTTGGTTTGTGTGCTGGTCTGGGCTGCGTCCACAATTCGCTGCAATTTCTTGCCGTCCTGAACAGACCATGCTGTGATGCATCCTAATATAGATTGATTGTAATCATGTATTGTCTTTCTGCTGACTGGATAGCACGGTACAAAAGCTTTTCACCGAAGCTCGGTACATGTGACAATAAATTAAATTAAACAGTAGATAGACACAAAAAGCTGAAGTAACTCAGCAGGACAGGCAGCATCTCTGGAGAGAAGGAATGCGTGATGGGCCTGTCCCACAGGCGACTCTTTAGGAGACTGCTAGGGACTAGTTTTCATGGAATCCACCTACGACAACAAAAATTGTCGCCACTGTCACCGCTAATTTTTCAACATGTTGAAAATTTTGCAGCAGTCGAGTGTAGTTGCCCAAAAAATCACTTAAGTGGGACAGGCCCAGTCTAAACCTTCCTCAGGCTGGTTATGGATAAGGGAAACGAGAGATACAGAAAGTAATGTGGAGAGAAAAAGAACAATGAATGAAAGATATGCAAAAAAGTGACGATGATAAAGGAAAGAGGCCATTGTTAGCTGTTTGTAATGTGAAAATCAGAAGCTAGTGCGACTTGGGTGGGGGAGGGATGGAGAGAGAGGGAATGCCGGGGGCTACCTGAAGTGAGAAGCAGCGAGAGAGGATAAACTAAATTAAACAATAAAATACTTTCTGCTGTGGAAGTAGGTGAGAGTTAAGGGGCTGTCCCACTGCGGCGACCTAATTGGCGAGTTTAGAAGAGTTTAGGAGAGTTGAAAAAATGGCATGTTGAAGACCTCCTTCGACTATGTTGAAGACCAGCTTCGACTAGTTACGACGAGTTATGACTAACTTCGCGAAAATTGGACACCGAATAGTGGAGAGTGAAGACGACCTCCTTCGATCTCACTTCGACCTCCCTTCGACTATGTTGAAGACTATCTATGACTACCTTCGACTACCTTCGATTACCTACGACTAACATGCCGACCTACTACGACCAAACCTGCGAGTAAAAAAAAGCATCGATTTTTTCCATGGCAATCTTATTTTACTAGCGGGTAATTTTCAGCATGTTGAAAAATACGCCGCGACCTAGCTGAGGCCTCGAGTACGCGGAGACCACTCTCGAGCATGAAGGAGAGTTACGAAGACCTCCTACAACCTCGTGTCGACCATGCTGCGAGTATGAGTCGAGGGCAAACTCGCCAGAACTCGCGGATTAGGTCGCCCAAGTGGGACAGCCCCTTTATTGGGGACATGCTGAACTTCCTTATCCTTCTAAGGAAGTAGAGGTGTTGGTGTGCTTTGTCCGTTGTTTCAACGTGGGTGGTCCGGGAGAAGTTGACTCTGTGTCCATGCCACTGAGGACGTCCCGCAGCCCCGACGTCGGACTTGTATCACCCCGGCGAGCGGTCCTGGACATCGGGCCGCCCGTAGCTGCAACTGCGGAGGGCTTGGGGAGGCCCTGACCACGGGGAACAGTGGAGGAAGAGACTGACTTTGGTGCCTTCCCACACAGTGGGAAACTTTGATTCTGCTGTGTGGGGATGTTTTATGTTAAATTCTATAGTGTGTTGTGTTCTTTATTTTTATTGTATGGCTGTATGGGAATTTCATTTCACTGTGCCATCTGGCACATGTGACAATTAAATGTATCTTGAATCTCTTGAATATTCACTCTGAGGAATTTTTTCAACTCTCAAACATCAAGGTCGCAGAGGAGCTTTCAAAGGTGGCGATGGCCAATGTTGCCTGCGGGATGTTCTATAGGAAATGGGGTGGAAATTAAGAGGGAACCTATCATTAGTGATCCATACACAAGAGCTGGCATAGGACCATGCGATAAAGTCTGGGTCTTTTCGTAAAGAATAAAGACTTCAGGATCTTGGATTCAAAAAGCACTGCGAATTCAGCATTGAAGGCAAGTAATATTAGGAGAAATAAATCTCATTTCCCCTCAAAATTGACTTCCCTGACATGGGAAATATGTCCTTCAGTTCAACCTGGCCAGGCCTCTCATAATTTTACACACCTCCATTAAATTTCCCCTCAGCCACCTCCGTTCCAAAGAAAACAACCCCAAGCCCAGCCAGCTCACAACTGTCGTTCTCAAGCACTGGCTATATCCTAGTCAATCTCAACACCCTCTCTGCTGCTAACATATGGTTCCGATAGAGTGGTTTAAATGCACACCTTATCCTGTGGTTTAAATCACATTTCACACAAATCCCACATAATGCCCTTTCTCTTATTCCGTACATCAGTCTAAACAGGCAAGAATTCAATTTCCCTTCTCAGTCACCTTATATACAGCGCCCTCCATAGTGTCGGGGACAAAGACCCATCATTTATTTATTTGCCTCTCTACTCCACAATTTGAGATTTGTAATAGAAAAAAACCCACATGTGGTTAAAGTGCACATTGTCAGATTTTATTAAAGGCCATTTTTATACATTTTGGTTTTATCATGTAGAAATTACAGCAGTGTTTATACATAGCCCCCCCATTTCAGGGCACCATAATGTTTGGGACACATGGCTTCACAGGAGTTTGTAATAGCTCAGATGTGTTTAAATGCCTCCTTAATGCAGGTGTAAGAGAGCTCTCAGCACCTAGTCTTTCCTCCAGTCTTTCCATCAGCTTTGGAAACTTTTATTGCTGTTTATCAACATGAGGACCAAAGTTGTGCCAATGAAAGTCAAAGAAGCCATTATGTGACTGAGAAACAAGAATAAAATTGTTCGAGTAAGGTTCTGTTGGGCTTGGTTTGGTGAGTGCAAAGGTGGCTAATGGAATTGGATCCTACTGATTATGATGAGATTCATGTCGGTAGGGCATGCAAGGCATGGGAACAGAACATATGCTATAGGATTCTGAGAAATGTTGAGGAACAGAGGGATCTTGAAGTGTCTGACGGAGACCCTGAGAGCCCAGAATCCCTGAGAGTATCAGAAAAGGTTTTGCAAAGTTGTGCTCTGCTCAACACAGCAAGAAATGGCAGAGTTGTGGACGCAGCCCAAAACATCGCACGAACCAGCCTCTCCCCAATCAACTCCATGTACAGCGCTGCTTGGGGGAGAGCAGGCTAGATAATCAGGGACCACTCACACCCCGGTCCTTCCCTCTTCTCCCCTCTCCCATCAGACAGAAGGCACAAAAGCCTGAAGGCGCGTACCACCAGATTCAGGAACAGGCTCAACCCGCTGTTATCAGACTCTTCAACAGACTTCTCATAAGTTGAGAGTTTAGAGAGAGTCAGCGTGGAACTCTGAGTCACTATCCTACACACTAGGGACAATTTACCGAAGCCAAACAACCTACAAACCTGTACGTCTTTGGAGTGGAGGCGCCAGTAATGGCTGCCTCGCCAACAGTCTGTTTGTTCTTTCTTTCCTTTGTGTTTAATAATATGTGTTAAGTGTATGTTTTCTGTGTTCGTTAGCTTGTTTTACGTGGGATGTGGGGGTGGGAGGTGTTGGGGGAGACTTTTTCTAATCTCTCACCGCGACAGAGATGCGATTTTTCCCGTATCTTATCTCCGTCCCCACTGCGGCCTAACTTCGGGGAGTTGGCGGCCTTTGCTGAAGACCGTCTTCGAGAAGCTCCACCGCGAGGAGCCTGCGCACTTTAACATCATGGAGTCCGCGGTCCCTCTGCCAGGGATCGACCTCGGAGTTCCAAGCGTGGGTGCATGCGGACTTTAACATCATGGAGCCCGCGGGCTGTGGTCGTGGTCAGTACCAATTCTGGATCCAACTCCTGGAACCCATGGCTTTGGACCTTTCCACTAGCCCATTGTGGTCCTAACCAAATTACTCCTCCCACATTGACATGCAAACAATGAGCGCATTTATGTTTCTTCAATTTCATGGTAAAAATGTACCTCCGCTGTTATAACTGAAACTAAAGGTTGTCGACCGTAACATCATTCTGCACGGCACATTTTCTAACGTCTGGCCTCATGAGTGCGATGGCTGGTTAATGATGAAGTTGTTGCAGTTAAAAAGTTGACAATGGTTTAGGTTTAATATGGTCACGTGTACGGATGGACAAATTCAGGTACCGCCCAGATTAGTTTAATTTAGGCAAATATATTGTAGTACAAAGCTTTATTTTACATGCTATCCACAGGGATCAGAAGTATTATACATAAATACAATCTTCAAACTCCAGTACAATAGGTAGAGCAAAGGGGAAGATACAGAGTGCAGAATATAGTTCTCAGCATTGTAGCGCATCAGTTCCACACACAAAGTCCAATGTCCACAATGGGGTAGACGTGAATCGGGCAGTACTCTAGATTATGGAAGGACCGTTCAGAAGCCTGATAACAGATGGGAAGAAGCTGTTCCTGAGTGTGATGATGCTCATTTTCAAGTTTCTGTACCTTCTGCCAGATGGCAGCTGCAAGGTGAAGGCATGACTGGGGTAGGACATCTTTGATTATGTGTACATAGAAGCATAGAAAATAGGTGCAGGAGTAGGCCATTCGGCCCTTCTAGCCTGCACCGCCATTCAATATGATCATGGCTGATCATCCAACTCAGTATCCTGTACCTGCCTTCTCTCCATAGCCCCTGATACCTTTAGCCACAAGGGCCACATCTAACTCCCTCTTAAATATAGCCAATGAACTGGCCTCAACTACCTTCTGTGGCAGAGAATGCCAGAGATTCACCGCTCTCTGTGTGAAAAATGTTTATCTCATCTCAGTCCTAAAAGATTTCCCCCTTATCCTTAAACTGTGACCCCTTGTTCTGGACTTCCCCAACATCGGGAACAATCTTCCTGTATCTAGCCTGTCCAACCCCTTAAGAATTTTGTAAGTGTAGGAAGGAACTGCAGATGCTGACTAAAACCATAGACACAAAATGCTGGAGTAACTCAGCGGGTCAGGCAGCATCTCTGGAGAGAGGGGAAGGTGACATTTCGGGTCGAGACCCTTCTTCAGACAGATATGTTGGTTGCTTTTTCATGATAAAGCAAACGTGGGCGTTGAATGGCGTGATCAAGCGAGGGTCTTATCCAGAGTGAAGGGGTGACTGCACGCTAACCCGTGTCACAAGGAGCCATTGCTCTGTAAATCATGACTTGTAAAGCGCTTGCTGAGCTTCAGAGATCTGACTGGAACATAGGCTGCCGGCGAGAGCAATGGGGCAGAGAGGGAGGAAGCGGGCAATGGAATTGAGCGAGTGGAGGAAAGCAAAAGGCAGCAATACCCTGAACGATTGGCCGAGTTCACAGAAGTTCACGCAAGTTGGAAAGCTTCCAGTAAAAGGCTTTAGCAGCGAGACAGGGCGAGCTGGGGAGAGGAGGAGGAAATCTCTGCCAAGCAGCCACTCTCCACCTGGAGGACCATGAGCAACCGATGCAGAGTGGCACGCAGAACCGCTCGCTAGTGCACAGCAGCAAAAACAAGCACAGAAACATGTCGTAGACAGTCTACTCAACCTGGGGCACATTGGCAAGATCCCACACCAATAACATGAAAACACACACCATTCAATAACTGTACTCCTGTGCAGATGAAATTAAAGTTATGGAAGTAGGCAGTAAATAGCAGCAACTCAATTACGCTCCCTGCATTCCAGAATATTATGTAACCAAAGGGCATGGCTCGGTAATTGCCGGGAAACTGCAGAGAAATATCTTGGACAAATTCAGAGACTGCCCAGAGCAAATATATTTTAGTACCAGACACAGTGGTGGAGGAACTCAGTGGGTCAGGCAGCATCTGTGGAGGGAATGGACTGAGGCATTTCAGGTTGGGGACTTTTGTCTGTGGGTTTTGATCAAGGTTTCAGCACCTGCGTCAGCTGTCCATTCCCTTCGCAGATGCTGCCCGACCGACTGAGTTCCTCCAGCATCTTGTATTTTGCTCAAGATCCCAGCGTCTGCAGTTTGTCGTGTCTCCACGTTTAAGTCCAGTCGCTTGTAAGCTTGTTGCGCCAATCAGAGGACAATGGTAAGGAGTGCGTAAATTGCAGGTCTGCAGGTTAACAGATGGTTTTCTTTTCCCACGAAAGGGATTGCATTCACTGGAAAGGCACATCTCACACACACACACACACACACACACGCAGAGATCTCAGTCCATGAAAGGTTACGTCCTGAACATCAATTCTCTGTATTCCATAAGAATGACACCGCGAGCATTGCCAAACCATATGATTATACAACCATTAGAAATAATAGAGGGAAAAAAAACTTCAACCACAACCACTTCCTAACCTTCACCTGCCAAACAAACCCGCTTTGGATTTCATTTCCCCGTGACTCCTCCAAGAGCACGTTTACCGGCAATATATTCTCCCCGAATTCTCGGGCGTAAATTGACATGAACAAAAAGGAAAAGCACAATCGTCTCCAGAAGGCCCCATGATTAGCCACAGTCTTCTCTGTGCGAGGCAGTAAAGAAATAATATTGCTTTAACTTCACCTAACATCTGCACTTGCGATTAGTGGAGGCCGTGTGTAAGAGAGCTTCAAACACACGTACTCAAAGAGCAACAGCTCACAGAACAGAAGGAAAGACTTGTTGGGGGAGCTGAGGGAAGTTAGTTAGTTAGTGTAAAATCAAACTTATCCCACGTCCAAAACTCTAGGGGAAAGGTTCCAAGGATTACCTTCCTAAACTGGGATCTACTAAAGTGACAGAATTAAAGTCAGATAATCTGTTAAAAGAAACCCCAATCACAAGCAGCAGAGAAATACCAGATTCTGTCATGGCCAAGTAGAAGTGATATTAGCTGAGAAGTGGTGCTGAAAGGCATTAGAGGACAGAAAAACAGCATTCCTTACTGCTCAGCATTGAAGTGCAGGAGGAAAAACTAAGTGTTAAAGACATCACCAGCAATGGATGGATATGGTAACTGAAGGAGGAAGGAAACGGAGGGGAAAAAAGTCTGCACACCAGGAGAAACCAAAGAGTTTGCTTGAACAGGTTAAAGGGATTTTTAAAGGTGCCAAGAGGGCCCCTGAGCTGAGTATTGCTGAAGATTTTAAACAAACAGCACATTCTTACTGAATTATGACAGCAGAAGAGTTGTTTGAGAGGAAATTAGAAACTAATCAAAAAACAGCAGAGAATTTGAAGATAAAATAGGTAATGCATTTTACGACTGGTTTTGATAGTGAATGTGCCCCCCGGGTCAGGTCATGACTGACCTGACATCTATTTAAAATGGTCAAAGGAGGGAGGGGGGGGGAGTCACAGAGGTTAAAACAAAGCTAATTGCACTGAGGGCTGTTAAAACAGGGAATGTTTTGCCGCAAAGTGGTTGTCAATATTTAAAGCAGTGGAAGATAGAAAGACACAGCAAGGAATCGAGATTAAAACACAAAGGACTGGAGAAACTCTGAGGGTCAGGCAGCATCTCTGTGTGTTTAACATCTGCAGTTCCTTGTGTCGCAATGACATTTAGATTGTTCTTGCAATAAAAAACAGACAGCCAAATATGTGTACACACACAGTGAAGTTGGTGCCTCAAAGTGCCAGCAACCCTGGTTCGATTCTGACTACTGGTGTTGCTTGTACAGAGTTTGTACCTTCTCCCCGTGACTGCGTGGGTTTTTCGCCGGGATCTCTGGTTTCCTCCCACACTCCAAAGACTAAAGGGCCTGTCCCACTTACGTGTCCTTGGCATGCAAATTACGTGACCTCGTCGCCGCGTTGAGGCACACGGGGATCGCGTGCGCGCGGCGCCGGTCCCACTGAGAAGTGAGGAGGGGTATGTAGTTGTGCGCAACATCGCGCGGGGCTCCAAAACCTTTGTAGCGAACGAAATCTTCGCGCGCCAACGGCCTGTCGAGTAACTGACGGCCAAAGTGGGACAGGCCCAAGACCCTGGCGCGACGCAACGTCTCACCTTCAACAGCAGCAGAAGCAGGCAAACGATCGCCGAACTCGGCCTGGGGCTCACGGCCGTTGCGGTCCGGTTCCGCCCCCACTTCTACTCCCAGAGCGGGGCCAAGAAAATTGAAGATAGACACAAAATGCTGGAGTAAGTAACTCAGCGGGACCGGCAGCATCTCTGGAGAGAAGGAATGGGTGACGTTTCGTGTCGAGACTCTTCTTCAGTCTGAAAGAAGAGTCTCGACCCGAAACGTCACCCATTCCTTCTCTCCAGAGATGCTGCCGGTCCCGCTGAGTTACTCCTGCATTTTCTGTCCATCTTCAAATGATGTCACGCGCTCCAGACGGCTGTGCGGGCGAATGAAGTTGCGCGGGACCGTCGCGCCTCAACGCGACCACGAGGTTGCGTAATTAGCGTGCCAAGGACACGTAAGTGGGACAGGGGCTTTGCAGGTTTGTAGGTTAATTGGCCTCAGTAAAATTGTAAATTGACCCTAGTGTGTGTGGGATAGTGCTAGTATACGGGGGATCGCTGGTCGGCGTGGGCTCGGTGGGCCGCAGGGCCTGTTTCTGCGCTGTAACTCGAAGCTAAACTAAACATATAATGACAAAGGGATGTAAATTTTACACGAGAGTATTCTTAAATCAGTGTGTCAAAAGCATTTGAGATCATCTCCATCAATCCCTCCCAAAAGCCAAATTGAGCATGTCCCAAGTGTTAATGGTGATAAAACACATCTGTGATGCACTAAACATGAAGGGTCTATTGGATAACACATGCAGGCAAGCTCACTGTCCGCACTTAAGGGGCAACAAATTAGCTGAGCAATGGCAACCTAAAATCATCATCACCAATGAACAAAATGAAAGGTCTCGACCCGAAACATCACCCATTCCTTCTCTCCAGAGATGCTGCCTGTCTTGCTGAGTTACTCCAGCGTTTAGTGGTCTATCTTTGATCAAAATGAAAGGTTGACAGTACAGAGGAATACAGACCAACCTGCTTGTGTACATTTATACGATTATAATGCTTTTTTTATATTAAGGGCTTGTGGAAAGCACTAAATTATTATCACAGACATGCAAGGGACAGCAATGCTCACAAGCTGGGATATAGAGTTAGAAATGTGGCATTAAAGAGCACAGAATTAGGATGTGGCTCCATTGCAATGGAAATGCAAGGTGCCGAGTACCAACAAGAGGAGACATGAGATGAACTAGCTGGATACTCCACTCTGATAGACTATATTAGACATGTCGCGGGGTGACGCCTGTACGGTCGTGAGTAGTCGCCCAAAGAGTCGTACCTTTTTCTGGTCGCCGCTGGATTTTCCAACATTTTGAACATTTTCGGTGACCTGCTGTGGCTATGACGGGTGTCGGCAAGTCGCCGAAAAAAATCCCGTAAGTGAGACAGGCCCTTAAGGGTGTCAGGGGGTTATGGGGAGAAGGCAGGAGAATTAGGTTGCGAGGGAAAGATAGATCAGCCATTAGTGAATGGCGGAGTAGACAGAATGGGCCAAATGGCCTAATACTGCTCCTGGAACTTATGAGATGAGTTAGTTAAGGAGAGAGAGCAAGCTTGTGAAATCGTTATGCATTGTTTTATAACGATGAACGAGGCAGCGAGACGCAAGGAAACTTGCAGAAGGCACCGTGTCCGTAATTATGTTACATAAGGCAAAGCATGAACTAAAACCATTGACGGGCCCAAGGACAACTAGCACAGAGGACAAGTTCTGATGGGCGAACGGCTCGTCCTCGCACTGGAGACGCTGATGTTCTTGTTCCCAAATGCAGAATAGGATTGACAACACACAAAGTACTGATGGAACTCAGCGGGCCAGGCAGCATCGGCGGAAGGGATGGATAGACCACGTTTCAGGTTGAGGTCGTCCGTCCATTCCCTCCGCAGATGCTGCCTGATTCGCTGAGTTTAGTTGTTGAGAGATGCAGTCTGGAAAGAGGCCCTTTGGCCCACCGAGTCCATGCTGACCACCGATCACCTGCTCACACTAGTTCATTGTAATCTCACTTTCTAATCCACTCCCTACAGACGCGGGGCATTTTCACAGAGTCCAAATAACTGACAAACCCGCACGTCTTTGGGACGTGGGAGGATACAGGAGGGAAACCCATGAGGTCGCAGGGAGAACGTGCAAATGCCACACAGACGGCACCCGAGGTCAGAATGGAACCCTGGTCTCTGGCCCGGTGAGGCAGCGGCTCTACCAGCTGAAAGACCTCCATCAGAATCTTGTTTCCCTCAATAGTGTCAGCATCTGCAGGTCCACGAGTCTCCACATTGAATCTCAACTGGCTTTTTTGAACACAGAGTACGATGGTCAGATATTTGGCATGGTAAACACGCAACACCTCTTATGACGGTGCAGCCAGAGAGACAAGTGTGGCAGGGACCATCAGAGAATCAAGAAGGAGCTGAGATAACACTAACTTCAAGAACAAATAGATTTCTTTGGTAGTTTCACATTGAAACATTGACATGCAGAGGAACCTTCCACTGCTGAATTATTTCAGGTCATTAAGTTTGTCCACATAAAGCCCACAAGGATATTTGGCTCCAAAATCTGCTTTCTAAGCAAACTTTCATCCCAATCACCAGCACTGGATCGGAGCGTTTGCCCTAGTTGCTGCCAAACTTTTACTTGGCATTGGGAGGTGAGCAGGACAGTTATCCACTACTCCCCCTCCATTTTACGGGAGAGAGATGGGACAGCCATAGCCAGTGCTGAAAGTATTCTGCAAGCCGCTCCACTGCGTCTTCCAACAGAAAGACCTGCAATATCGCTTAAAGCTCAGCCCCTCTGGAACTGCTGCGTTCAGCAGAGGATGAGAATGTGCGTGCTCAGCCAACGGCTTTGAAGTGAGGCGGGAGGGCTTGAGACACCCATCCGGGGCATGTTCCCGGACATCTGTGAGGACACTTAAATGCTTAGGTCTAAGCAAGCCCAGGGGTGAGGACTTGGAGTATAGTAATGCCGGACCAGACTTGAACATGCCCGCGCATCAGAAGATCATCCAAGATAAGACACAAAATGCTGGAATAACTCGGCAGGACAGGCAGCATCTCTGGAGAGACGGAATGGGTGACGCTGAAGATCATCGACTGGGCTTGTATTAAGATCGCCTTCCTGTGAAAGTGCTTCCACTGAGTTACTAACCCAGTGATGGTGAGTTACAAAGTCAGGAGAGCGCTTTGTCCAGAGAGAAGATTGACGATGAACCTGCCACCCTGGTCCACCCACTGTTTACAATCCCTTCCATCGCCCACCAGTAGATTGATCACCATCCCAGACCTCAAAGATCCCTTTACAGCTTGCGAAATATGTGCAGGATGGAACTGCTGGTCTATACTGAAGACATACACAAAATGCTGGATTAACTCAGCGGGTCAGGCAACATCTCTGGAGAAAAGAAATAGGTGACGTTTTGGGTCGAGACCCTTCTTCAGACTCCCTGGAGAAGAGGAATAGGTGACGTTTCGGGTCGAGACCCTTCTTCAGACTCTCTGGAGAAGAGGAATAGGTGACGTTTCGGGTCGAGACCCTTCTTCAGACTCCCTGGAGAAGAGGAATAGGTGACGTTTCAGGTCGAGACCCTCCTTCAGACTCTCTGGAGAAGAGGAATAGGTGACGTTTCGGGTCGAGACCCTTCTTCAGACTCCAGTCTGATGAAGGGCCTCGACCTGAAACGTCACCCATTTCTCTTTCAAGAGATGCTGCTAGACCTGCTGAGTTACACCAACATTTTGTCTCTCCCTTCAAAGCTTTCAATGGGTGCTAACTGTGCTGGTTACCTGGCACAGTTCACGTAGGTGTGTGCCATAATCATCATGTCCCCCTGCAGAAGTACAGCCCAGTCACAGAAGTTAGTAATACCCTTGAAAACAAAAAGCACTGCTGCATCAGTTAAAATCGAAGAGAGATACATAAGAGGGTTGGGAGAGGAGATAAAGACGGACAAGGAAGACATAAATCACGAGATCAAATGGGAAAGCTGAGCTTTGGAGGAAGCAAGTCTGCGTCTCAGCCCCCCTCCTGAGCCTAGTTTAGCGGAGAGCAGCCCCCCCCGAGGGTAGCCGTGGCGAATGGTGGAGAGGACAGGTGCTGAGGCCGAGTCTGCTGCAAGTCACCGAAGCCTTGTCCTGTCACACACAACGTGCCGGCTTAGCTTCTACGCCCCGCCAGAGCGCGCCACGCTTCAAACCAAGCGGGCGCGCTGTTTTTGAACTATTTTTGCATGTCTGCTGAAGACGTGACGAGCAGTCGCTGAATAACATCATGCTGTTACAATATCAAAACGGTAAAGAGAGAGACAGCTCCACACTGTCAAGCTCCCTGTGTGGATATCAAATCGAGTGCTTACCGTTTCATATATTCCAATGACTTTCCCAGATGCCAGGTCTCCATTGTTTTGTGACTTCAACGCAAGCGCAGCCTCGCCGCTGATTTCCCTTCTCCCCCCCCCCCCCCCGACCGTCCCCCTCTAGAGTCCAAACCGATCCCTGGTTTCAAGCCTCGCTGCAATCACCAGCTTAGGGTAATTGGAGCAGGAGCAAGCTCGCTCGTGCAATCCGATTCCAACAGTGAGCGCCTTTGTATCTCTGCCTTCCTCAACCTGTACCCTCAGCTCCCTTTGTCCCACCCTGCCAACACCTCGATAGGAGATGGATGCAAAAAGCTGGAGTAACTCAGCGGGACAGGCAGCATCTCTGGAGAGAAGGAATGGGTGACGTTTCGGGGGGCGAGACCCTCCTTCAGACTGAGAGTCAGGGGAAAGGGAAGCGAGCCAAGTAGACGGGGATGTGGAGAGATATAGAACAAATGAATGAAAGATATGCAAAAAAGTAACAACGATCTAGAGAGGGGCTAGGTGAAAACGAGTTACAGACAATGAGACTCATCAGGACGACTGTGAAACTAGTACTACCACTAGGGTGGGGGAGGGACGGAGAGAGAGGAGCCTGCCAGGTCAGTGTTAATGCTTTTTTTAAGAAGGTACATCATGGCAGACCACCCTTAAATTAAGATTTGTTCCTTTGTTTTTATAATTAACATCTTTGACAAAAAAAAACTTACTTCATGACAAAAAGAAGCCTACTTTACACAATAGACAATAGACAATAGATGCAGGAGTAGGCCATTCGGCCCTTCGAGCCAGCACCGCCATTCAATGTGATCATGGCTGATCATCCCCAATCAGTACCCCGTTCCTGCCTTCTCCCCATATCCCCTGACTCCGTTATTTTTAAGAGCCCTATCTAGCTCTCTCTTGAAAGCATCCAAAGAACCTGCCTCCACCGCCCTCTGAGGCAGAGAATTCCGCAGACTCACCACTCTCTGTGAGATAAAGTGTTTCCTCGTCTCTGTTCTAAATGGCTTACCCCTTATTCTTAAACTGTGGCCCTGTGTTTTTAGGTTAAAAATCAGTTTTGGTCACAGTCATAGAGCTGTACAGCACAGAAACAGGACCGTTGGTCTAACTTGTCCATGCTGACCAAGTCGGCAGGCTTAGGCCAGTTGCCTGCATTTGGCCCATTGTCCTCTAAACCCTTCCCAACTATAGATCTGTGCACGTGTCTTTTAAATTTCGTAATTATATCCTCTGGCTGCTCGTTCCAGATATGGACAACCATCCCTGGGGAAAAGACTGAGTGCTCACTTTATCCATGCCCCTCGTGATCTTGTGCCCCTCTCTAAGGTCATCCCTCAGCCTCCTACGCTCCAAAGAAAATAGTCCCAGCCTGTCCAACCTCTCCCTGTAACTCGAGCCTGCAAGTCCACGTCACTACCCGGTGAATCTCTTCTGCGCCCCTTCCAACCCTTCTCCAACTTTGGTGATCGATTGGGTCAATAGACATTAAATACCATGGCCAAGTAATGTGGAGATCCATGTGGTACCATTTCTAACTTGCAACTTAAACACTAATAACTTCAAAAGACATAACATTCAAAAGTCATTTGGACAGCTCTATGGATAGGAAAGGTTGTGAAGGATATGGGGCAAACGCTGGCAGGTGGGACTAGTGTAGATGGAGTATCTTGGTCAGTGTGAGCAAGTTGGGCCAAAGGGCCTGTGTCCATGCTGTATGACTCTATAGTTTTCCTGCATCTACGTAGTCCTCTGCCCCTTCAGTGGGTGCTGCTACAAACATCTAGATTTATGTCTTTCTGTGTCAGGCCACTGTTAAACCAGAGCCCATGAATTTTTAGAAAGGGGATTAGATTGTCACTGCGAGTAACAGGTGAGTAGCTGGGGTCAAGGAAAGAGCGTTCACGTCGCGGCCCTGTTTCCACCACCATGCACAATCTATGCACAAGAAGTGACAAGACAGACAGACGCCAGTGTGTGCAGATGCCGAGAAGTGTGTCGAGCTCCGGCTGACCAACGCAACCTTGTGCGTGGACTCGATACGAAGAAGATGAGTAACTAGTATGAGAAAGGGGGGAGATTCCCAGTTGATGACATGGATTGAACGTGGTAGAAAGGTCGGAAGAAGTGAGCAAGAGACTGGGTGGGATATTTAAAGGACCAAGTGAAGGAATGATTAGACTTGGACAATGTGTGACAATGAGGGAGACGGGGGAGAAGGAATGAGGAAAGGCTGTGTACCAACGTTTATAGGTGGAAGAATAAATCAGAAGCAATATTTAAAAAATATTGGGAATTAAACGGGACATCTTCTGAAAACAAACACAGGTCTGAAGCGTAGTTTACCGAGTTCTGCGAATCGATTTAAGCTTCTAAAACCACAAGCTAAAGTTTTCAAGCTGTGCAACTGGATTGGAACCAAATCCTCGGCTGCGATCAGGATAGAAGATGCTGGTTTACTACATCCCTGACATGACCAGTGACTGCAAACACATGTGCAATGCCCCAGGGCTGAGAAAAAGCCCTGGGAAAGGGTTAACAAGCAGAAGGAGCGCTCACCGAGATCTCCCTAGAACGCCCCCTTGACTCAATCACGCCTCCCGCTTATAAAAACCTGATCTCAGCCAAGCCTGACACACTTGCAGAAAGATAGAGTGAGAGAAAGATCTAGTGGAGGAAAAGGAGAGGAGAGGAGGGAGAGAGAGAGGGGGGAGAGATGAGAGGGATAGAGAGATAGGAGAGAGAGAGAGATAGAGAAGGAGCGAGAGTAGAAAAGAGAGAAGAGAGACACACACACACACACCACAGACACAGAGAGACACGAGAGAGAGTGTGTGTGTGTGTGTGTGTGAGAGAGAGTGAGTGGAGAGAGAGGGGGTAGAGAGAGAGAGAGAGCAGAAGAGAGAGAGAGCATATCGAGAGCAGAATAGAGAGTATGAGACGAGAGCGATAGAGAGACCTCTCTAGGCTTATGTCCGCGATCCCCAGCCGAAAGAGAGCGAGAGAGAGAGAGAGAGAGAGAGGGCACACAGAAGCACAAAACAAAATATCTAGATTAAAGTGGGACTGTGGTGGGGGAAGAGGGTTTGATGGAGACCCAGATATGAATTGTTGAAAACTGTCCCTTTTATTGTATTGGATTTAAACCTCTGTGTTGTGAGGGAGCAGAGAAAGGGAGAGAGTATGGGTGAAGGAATCATGTCTTTTGCCATGCTGAGATCGATGCCCAGCCGCTGCCTCTACCCAGAGATCGGCATGCTGTCAGAAGGAGATGAGGAGGTGGACAGCGATAGCTCGGGCTCAGAGACATCTTTCAGCTTGGGACCATACGGTGGAGGAGGAGGAGGAAAGAGGAAGAGGAAAGCCAGGGTCCCGGGAGTCATTAGGCAGAGGCAAGCGGCGAATGCCAGAGAGAGAGACAGGACCAACAGTGTCAACATGGCGTTCACTGCCCTCCGGACCCTCATCCCCACCGAGCCCGCCGACAGGAAGCTGTCCAAGATCGAGACCCTGCGACTGGCGTCCAGTTACATCTCACACCTGGGCAACGTGCTGCTGCTGGGGGAGGCCGGCGACGGACAACCCTGTCACACCAGCACCTCCACCTACTACCCCGGCACCAGGGTCACCGAGACGGAGAGCAGCCAGCCCAAGCAGATCTGCACCTTCTGCCTGAGCAACCAAAGGAGGATGGTAGGTGCAAGCTTTTCTCACTCGCGTCTCAGCCCTAGTCAACAGACAATAGACAATAGGTGCAGGAGTTGGCCATTCGGCCCTTCGAGCTAGCACTGCCATTCAATGTGATCATGGCTGATCATCCACAATCAGTACCCCGTTCCTGCCTTCTCCCCTGACTCCTCTATTTTTAAGAGCCCTATCTAGCTCCCTCTTGAAAGCATCCAGAGAACCTGCCTCCACTGCCCTCTGAGGCAGAGAATTCCACAGACTCACAACTCTCTGTGAGAAAAAGTGTTTCCTCGTCTCCGTTCTAAATGGCTTACTCCTTATTCTACTACTTAGTCTACCTCAAACTTGCAGCCAGGCCCCCTCCCCTTGTCTGTGCCCAAACCCCACGCAAATAACGCGCCGTGCTGCCTTTGTAACTTGGGGGCCAGCCTTCTAGTTATTTTTCCCATATGTGTAAAATTTCAATCAGCTGCCCACTGGAGAACCAGAGATTATGTTGTGGCTAAGGTAGCACAGAAAACAATTCCAACTAATCTTGGAAGTGGGAAAGAACTACAGATGCTGGTTTAAATCGAAGGTAGACACAAAATGCTGGAGTAACTCAGCGGGACAGGCAGCATCGCTGCATTTCGAGACCCTTCTTCAGTTCTTCACCCGATATCGGGTGAAGAACTGAAGAAGGGTCTCGAAATGAAACGTCACCCATTCCTTCTCCCCAGCGATGCTGCCTGTCCCGCTGCGTTACTCCAGCGTTTTGTGCCTGTCTTCCAAATAATCTTTCTTGCATCTCTCTCGCAAATCTCCGAATCCTTGCCTACTCCTGAACTCTGTTAACTGTGCAGCAACTGACTGACACTTTAGGAAACAGCACCGTCCTTCTAAAACAGTAGCAGACCATGACCACGGTCGGGCAGTCCAGGCAATGAGCAGTTTCAGAACCAATTGCAAGGTGCACCAAGCAGCCCCCCAGCTTGAGTGAACCTTCAAGAATCCAAAAAAGCTTACAACATAATACAAAATGATGCAGCGTATGTATTTAATTTGTGTGCAATTTGCAGTGCTTGCATTTCCACAGATATTCAAGCCAAGTATTTCATTTGTGAAGTGTGATGAAGTTTTAATGCTGTGTTAGTACAGAGTAGAGCAAGGGTTTGCTCGTCCGCAGCTCAGCACGGACGTTTGTGCATTCTGGGTTCATGTCCCATTCCGCCAGGTTTAAATCAAAAGCAATATTAAAAACTATTGGGAATTAAACCCGACACCTTGTGAAAACAAACACAGGTATTAAGAGCGTTGTCATCCAGTCTGACACTGTAGGACAGCAGAGTCAGGGAGTGTAGGAAGAAACTGCAGATGCTGGTTTAAACCGTAGACACAAAATGCTGGAGTAACTCAGCAGGGACAGGCAGCATCTCTGGAGAGAAGGAATGGGTGACGTTTCGGGTCGAGACCCTTCGAATCTGCTCGTTTTAAATATCCCACAGCACTAATTCCAAAAAAGACGGGCTTTTCCACAACCAATGTTTCTGTAACAGACATGGCGTCAGCGCCACTATACCGATTGTGGCAGCTTCTCATGCAATGCCACGTTACTAACACTGCAATATCAGCCACACCACTAAATGTCTTATTTGCTGAAAAAGCACCTTGGAATATTTCAATGGGGATCTTCTTCTTATCGAGTCCACATCACACGATTAGAAATTGTTCAGACAGAACACTTCTCGGCATCTGCAAACAATGGCGTCTTGTGCTTCTTGTGCGTGGTGGTGGAAAGATTGGTGGAAACAGAGCTGCGACGTGAACGCTCTTTCCATGACCCCTCAAAGGGGATGTAAAGTCGCTATAGAAATGCAAACCTTCATTTTATTTACGCCCGCCAGGGCATCATTGAAAGAAACTCGCAATGTGGCAGATTAATGGCGCCCCAGAAAATGTTACTGAAATTGCTTATGAGGATATTTTTTATTGATTCAAGTCCTGATTTCACTTTCGTCACAAGTCTGTCTTTCGTTGAGTTTTTAAATCGGCAAACATATAAAGTGCGGCCACGTCTTGCGGTCGTGAGAGGTGCACTATCTCTTTGGGCCTGCCCCACGGCGGGGAAATGTCAAGGCAGACCAGAAAGTGCCAGCGTGACATAGATCCCACGTGCTGCTATCCCGCAGAGCGTACGCCGCGTAAACAGATGGCACCAGCTCCTCCCGGGCGGGGCACGGACAGATCGGAATCCACCATCTTAAATCCAGCAAGACCAAACACCCTCCCCTCACTGCAGTGCGGCAATGAGGATTCTGCACTGCCAGCAGACACTTGTTAATAAACATATTGAAACCAAGAGGCCCATTTGAATGATGTACAGGGTACCAAAACAAAGCTCACAAATTAAGAGCCCAGTTCTCGCAATTTCATTTGCTCCTTTGATCAGTACAAATACAACGGGAAAGAGACTAATTGGTCGGTCAGTTTACCGCATTTATCATTTAATATTCAAAACAATAATAGGATCTTGCTCTCCACCATTTGGCAAATGCTTTTGGTATCAAGCAACAAGTACACCTCACCTCAAAACCAGGGTACCGATGACCCGAAACGTCAACCATCCCAGTGCCCCCACAGATGCTGCCTGACCCGCTCATTTCTTCCCGCAGTTTGTTATTTTTTGCTCCATACCTTTGTGTGCCCGTAGGCACGAATGTCGCCCCTTAAAAACATGGCCCATTCAGTTTAGTTTGTTTTAGTTGAGTTTACAGTCACGCCTGCCGAGGTACAGCGAAAAGCTTCAAGAAGGAAATACGCTGCAGATTTTTAAATTAATTTCGCTCATCATTTTGCGCAGACAGAGTTGAAATGGGTGGGTGAAAAGATGTCAAAGCGGTTCCAACCCAATGGGACACCCTTCAATTTCGGAGCCGGGAGGGCAAACGTTAAAACACAAGGAGGGCTAAATACTCTGTTCTATTGCTTTGGGGTGTCATTGACAGAACCAGCTATCAATAGTCTGAAGAAGGGTCCCGACCTGAAACGTCATCTATCCATGTTCTCCAGAGATTCTACCCATCCCGTTGACACTCCAGCACTTTGTAACTATCTTTATTCCATCTGAATTGTTAAGGGGCTGTCCCACTGTACGAGATAATTCAAGAGCTCTCCCGAGTTAAAAAAAATAATCAAACTTGTGGTAAGCACGTAGCGGGTACGTTGGAGCTCGGGGACGTCTCTTAGCGGTTCGTAACGCTAAAACAGGTACTCGGGAAATGCGGTAAGCTCGTGAAGATTTTTCAACATGTTGCAAAATGTCCACGAGAGCCCCGAGTACCTACAAGCGGCTATTATCGTAATTCTCCGAGTTCGAATCAGGGGAAACTAGGGAGAACTCTTGAATTAGCTCGTACAGTGGGACAGCCCCTTTAGATTCACTACTACCTGACGTAAATGGACACCCAATACTAGAACATTTACAATTAAACAAACACACACACACACTTTGCATTTTGCATTAATCACTGCAGGATACTAATCGAAGAATATAAAGTTTCACTCTGCGTGGTTTAATGGAGTCGAAGTGATGTGTTACACTCGAAATCCCCCTTTTGATTTAAAGGAATGCATCGGCTCGTGATGTAATTAACTCTGATAATTTAATAAAGTTTCCAAGGGGAATTGAATAGATGAAAAATATTGCTTTGTTGGAAAGGCTGTGAAGTGAGAGAGAACTGGATAGGTCTTTTAAAGTGCCAGCCCAGTCACAACAGGCCAAATGAACCCTTTTACACTCCTTGGATCCACATTTCATTCTGTAAAAATGTCAGGCTGGCAGCTACCCAACGTCTCTCATGTCCCTTTTAGAATATCCCAAAGTGCTTTGTATTCAGCGAAGTACTTTCAAAGCACAGTCTTTATTACGACAGAAGAAAAACAGAGGCAGGTTAGCATGCTACAAACTCCGACAACAGCAAAAGAAAAACGACCAGATAATCATTTTTTACGAGGAGTGTCTGAGGTAGAAATATACTGTAGGAACACGAGCCTAACTCACCAGTTCTTCTTCAAAATGGTGCCATGGGATCCTTGAAGCCCAGCAGAGAGTGCAAACTCAGGTTATAGAGTGATACAGCGTGGAAACAGGCCATTTGGCCCATTTCTTTCATGCCGACCAAGATGCCTCACCCAAGCTCATCCCATTTGCCCACGCTTGGCCCATAACCCTCACATATCACCTGACTGATGATGCCTCCAAGTGAGCTTTACTCACACTGCCCTGGGCTGCAGCATCAAGCCAGGGTTTTGATCTGTGTTTCAGCGCAGTACGACTAGGGATGATAGAAGGAGATAAAATAAGACTACCGATGTGACACCAGTAGACAGGGGGAGTCCAGAACCAGGGGGTCACGGTTTAAGAATAAGGAGTAAGCCATTTAGAACGGAGATGAGGAAACACTTTTTCTCACAGAGAGTGGTGAGTCTGTGGAATTCTCTGCCTCAGAGGGCGGTGGAGGCAGGTTCTCTGGATGCTTTCAAGAGAGAGCTAGATAGGGCTCTTAAAAATAGCAGAGTCAGGGGATATGGAGAGAAGGCAGGAACGGGGTACTCATTGGGGATTCTTCTTCTTTTCGTGTCTTTGAAGCTGGTTGGTTATATGACAGTTTCCCATTCCTTTACGTTTTTATTGAACACTGCAAGATCCTTTGGGCTGCACTGGTTGGGTAGTAGGGGGCAGACAAGGCAGTGCTGCATTGTATGGCCCACTTCTCCTCATTCACAGGTGGTTTGGCCAGTTTCATAGCCCCATCTGGCCATGGCAGCTTTTGATCGCCCTGTTCCTGTTCTCAGGCGGTTGAGCGTCTTCCACTGGACCCATGGTGCTTCTGAGCCCGGAGGGAGGGCTTCAGAAGGAGGGATACCCATGTCAGTAGGAGGGGGGTCGTCCTCAAGCCTTTGTGTCCATAGTTGGAGTCTGGTTTCTTCCCGTGATGCTATTAGGGGCTGGACATGGCTGAGAAAGCTTCTCCTGGACTTCAGCCGTTGGGCCGGGGGTACACGTCCGTAGAGGAGGTGGCGTTCATCATTGGGAATGATCAGCCATGACCACATTGAATGGCGGTGCTGGCTCGAAGGGCCGAATGGCCTACTCCTGCACCTATTGTCTCTTATCTATAGCAATATGAATGGTACAGCGGTAGAGCAGCTTCCAAAGACTCGGGTTCCATCCTGAGTACGTGTGCCGTATGTACGGATCTTGTACATTCTCCCTGTGACCGCGTGGGTTTTCCCCAGGTACTGCGGCATCCACTCACACCCCAAAAGTCGTGCAGATTTGTACGTTACTCGTAGGAAGAAACTGCAGATGGTGGTGTAAACCGAAGATGGACACAAAAAGCTGGAGTAACTCAGCGGGTCAGGCAGCATCTCTGGAGAGAAGGAATAGGTGACATTTCGGGTCGAGACCCTTATTCAGACTGAGAGTCAGGGGAAGAGGGGAAACGAGAGATATATACGGTGATGTAGAGAGAAATATAGAACAAATGAAGGGCCTGTTTCCATGCTGTATCTCTAAAGTAAACTGAACTAAACCAGTCAAATGTACTCACATATCAATGTAATGAGGGCAGCAGGTGATCTTTCATCCACTGATGGATGTGCTACTCAGCAAGATCACGGTGATCTTTGATCTCAGCACCATTTTCCTGCTCTAACCCCATGGCCTATAATCTCCACTCTCTGCTGAACAGTGCTTTAGTGTGGCACCTCTGAAAAATAGTCCAAAGCTAGATTTTCACATTTTGTAGAAGTTTTAATGTACCAAAATGATTGGCAAAGTATAAAAAATAATGTTGATTCATCAAATCAGGCGGTCAGCTTAAAAAACACACACACAAAACGCTGGAGGCACTCAGTGGGCCTGGTGGCATCTGTGGAGGGAAATGGACTTGCAACGTTTTGGGTCGGGACTCTTCATCAGTCTGTCCATTCCCTCCACAAACGCTGCCTGACCCACTGAGTTACTCCAGTATTTTGTTGTTGTTTTTTTTGCAAACCAGCATCTGCAGTTCCTTCTGTCTCCGTGAACAGCTTAAGCAGCTTATAGGACAAAGACCCGCCAGAGACACAGTTTCAGCAAGGAACGGTACGTGTACTGGCACCTTTTGTCCTCTTAAAAAAAAAACACTGGTGTTTAACACGCGACAACTGAGCTTCAAGATGGGTAACAGACTCCAAAGATTCATGACCCTCTCATAAGAAATGTCTCATCTCAGCGCCAAATGGCTGACCCCTTATTTGGAGACTGGGACTCGACACCATCAACCCGGCCTATCCTGTAAATCTCCGCACATATTTTCTACATTTCTCACATTTTCATATGAGACACTTCAGGAGAGGGTTTTAGTAATTTAATGTGCGTCATTGTCTATGCTGGGCCCTCAGAGCATTCCCATCAATCTCGTACAACCACACCCCCCCCCCCCCCCCCAACCCCAACCCACCCCCGCCACAACTAATCCTCCCCCAAATGCCCACCGACTTCACCCTGATTCTCCAGCCACTCACGCCAAGGGCAACGCACAGATGCCCATTAACCTAACAAGCAGCGAGTTTTTGGGACACGAGAGGAAATCCCTCACGGTCACAGGGAGAAGGTGCAAGCTCCACACCGGTGGAGTCAGGAATGAACCCGGATCATTGGAGTTATGAGGTCACAGCTCTATCTGTTGCACCACACCGTGCAGCTTCTTCAATGAGGTCATCTCTCACTGCTATAAAACTCTGCTCGATCTCTCCTCAGGCAAGAAACTCATCATTGCAGCAATCAATCTGCACTCCCACAACTTCAGGGCAGTGAGGGGTTGAAGCAATCCATGACCTTACTTAGCTAAGATCCAGTGTTCCTGATATCAGTGAATTACCAGGAGGTGCAGGGGGGAATGTGCCGACTGTCAGCCCCACTTAGCCCAAACCTCTGGCAGCAACTTGAATGTGTGCAAGTCAAGTCAAGTCAAGTCACTTTTATTTCTATAGCATTTAAAAAACAACTCTCGTTGACCAAAGTGCTTACATTGGTGGAGGTACTAACGTTATACAACATTGGTTCATAGATTAAGTACATACATAAATACATACATATAGCCCTCCCTCAGAGGACGTCAAGAAAGGCTTGAGAGTACAAACCGTTAACATTGGGAAACGTCCCGAGGGCAGTTCATATAGATATCACTGCAGAGCCAATAGACAATAGGTGCAGGAGTAGGCCATTCGGCCCTTCGGCCAGCACTGCCATTCAATGTGATCATGGCTGTCATCCTCACTCCAGTACCACCACCCCCGTTTCTGCCTTCTCCCCATATCCCCTGCCTTCTCCCCATATCACCTGCCTTCTCCCCATATCCCTATCTTTAAGAGCCCTATGTAGCTCTCTCTTGAAAGTATCCAGAGAACCGGCCTCCACCGCCCTCTGAGGCAGGCTTCAGGAGAGGTGAACAAAACAGGGGGTTTTAACAGAAGATGCAAGGAACCGCAAAAAAATTTGAGCAAATTACAAAGTGCTGGAGGAACTCAGTGGGTCGGGTAGCATCTGCGGAAGAAATAGACAGACAGCTTTTCGGGTCGGGACCCTTCTCCAGACTCGCGAGTCAGACTTCAAAGTTTGACGAAGGGTCCCGACCCGAAACGTGGTCTGTCCACTCCCTCGCGCTGAGTCCCTCCAGGTTTGAACAGGAGTCTTATAGAAGAGGTGTGTTGGGGTCTGCAGGCATCTCGGGCAGGAAGTCCTGATTTATAAAAGCAACAGTACTGATATTGGAAGAAGAGGATTGCAGAGACGGCTACAGACAGATGAGTGGAGCGCTCGGAAACAGCTCTGAAGCTGGGGGACACAACTCCTCAAATGGAGGAGCTCCAACTTCAATGCTGTCTGTCAGTCAGAACTATTTGCTTATTCACTCACTGTTGACATGAAACCTCTGTAGACACATCAGGGGGGAAACGTTGGTGTTTACTTGGTCAGGCCACCAACTGGGTGGTCATTAACTGTACAGTAGCCTCTGACTGACAAGACTAGTGCAGAAGTATTAGTACGGGTGTCAAGGTTTATGGGGAGAAAGCAGGAGAATGGGGTTGAGAGGGAAAGATAGATCAGCCATGATTGAATGGAGGAGTAGACTTGATGGGCCGAATGGCCTAATTCTGCTCCAATAACTTATGAAGTAATGAACAGTAGTGACGTCAACATTGCCGCAGACACGTCACTGTATTGAAGGTAGACAATAACGCTGGAGAAACTCAGCGAGTGAGGCAGCATCTATGGAGCGAAGGAAATATGTCGAGACTCTTCTTCACACTGTATTGATATTGTCAATAATTCCCTGCTCTCTCACCACACTCTGTGATACAATAGATGACCATTTCTTCCCCTTTAAAGAGTTTCAATGGGAATCAGAATCGGGAAGGAGAATCCGTCTGAGGAAGGGTCCCGACCCATGTTCTTTCGAGATGCTGCCTGACCCACTGAGCGACTCCAACTTTTTGTGTCTATCTTTCGCCTATTGGTTTTGTCCACATCCCCACCCCTCTTTTGAGGCTTTCTTTCCCCTGACTCCAAGCAGTCTCAACCCAAAGCGGCTGTCAATCCCTCCACAGATGTTGCCTTAATCCAGCACGGTGTGTTTTGCTGAAGCTTCTGGCATCTACAATCTCTGTGGGACCCAGTGGGTCAGACTCCCATAGTCCTCAACCTAACTGGATCATTCCTCCATCTAACACACTCAAAGCAAGCACATCCATGACTAAACAAATCATCCCTCACCTGCTGTAAACATTAGCCGAGTTTATGACGTCTAATAAAAACATGGTCAGGATAATTCTTTTTGACATTTGAAGTCATTCATTCCTTATATGGGCCCGTTTAGATTACCTGACAATAAAGTAACATTTCCCCATTAAAAGTTGTCACCTCCCTCCATTAGTTTTCAAGTCTCTTCCAAACAGTGAAAGCTTGAGTTGTATGAGTTGGTTGAAATAGTGCTTTGACAAAGACTTAGAACATCAGTCTGAAGAAGGGTCTCGACCCGAAATGTTGCCTATTTCCTTCGCTCCATAGATGCTGCCGCACCCGCTGTGTTTCTCCAGCATTTTTGTCTACCTTGGATTTTTCCAGCATCTGCAGTTCCTTCTTGAACTTAGAAAATCAGGACTAGTAGCAACCAGCAGATAAGAAGAGTAACCACCACAGGTACAATGGGTCAAGCAGACACTTTTCTTACTGTAAACTCTAACGTTGCATGTTCAGTTCAGAAGCAGACTGAAAACCTTCGAAGAAAAATGTGCAGTCTTAGCAAAGCTCCTCCAACCTCAGGAAAGGATCTGAAGAAGGGTCTCGACCCAAAATGTCACCCATTGCTTTTCTCCACAGATGCTGCCTGGCCCACTGAGTTACTCCAGCTTTTTGTGTCTATCTTCAGGGTAGGAATTGGAGGCATATGCGAGTCTCCACTTCGGTTTTTTTAAAAAACATGTAAAAGAGTATATTACGACAATGAGAAAAGTATTGGATAAAATAATGAAGGATTAGAGTTTTGAGATTTGAGCCTTACTGCAGAGAGCAGGTAGTCTGCAAAATTATAAAAGTCATGAAAATAGTATAATACAATGCGAAACACAGACCAGGGGGGGCCGCTCCATAATGCATGCGCTAAATTACCTCTGCCGCCTGCCTTTTCTTGCAAAGCCAGAGTCCCTCTCAGGGTTTTACTGCAAAGTTTCAAACCAATTCTGTAGCTCTGACCCAGCTTTTGTGGGGGGGGGGGGTCACAGTGATGACAATCAAGCTAGGAACACAAGGCAGATATTTAAGATAATCTAAATAGTCCACAACAGCATGGAGAAAACACCATCACTCCCAGAGCTGTCCACAAAGCAGAACAGAAAAGAGATACAGAATTGCCATGTAGATGAATTTTAGTTTAGTTTAGAGATACAGCGCAGAAACAGACTGTTTGGTCAGCCAAGTCCGCACAGTCCAGCGATCCACGCACATGAACACTATCCTACACACTAGGAACAATTTTACACTTATACCAATTACCTACAAACCTGTACGTCTTTGGAGTGTGGGAGGAAACCGGGGATCTCATAGAAAACCCACGAAGGGTCACGGGGAGAAGGTACAAACTCCGTACAGACAGCACCCGCAGTCGGTCTCTGACGCTACAAGTGGGTGCTGCTGCGCCGACGTACTTGGAAAAGTACAAGGACACAAGGGACTGCAGATGCTAGAATCTTAGGCAAACAACAAAAGGCTGGAGGGACTCGGCAGGCCCGGCAGCTACTGTGGAGGGAACGGACAGTCTAGAAAAGAGTCGTCTCGACATTCCCTCCACAGATGCTGTCTAACTCGCTGAGTTCCTCCAGCACTTTTGTGTTTTACGGGGGAATGTGGGAAGCCCTTGCCGAAAGCCATTGCAGCACGAGGGGTTCGATGTACAATTACGACTTAAACTTCAATGGAAATCTAGCAGCATTAAATTATCAGTCAGAACTCACGGCAAACAGTGGCAAACGCTTACTCCCTCAATAGACTGCCACAATCTACAGACTTTGAATGACTGTTTTCAGTAAAACAGTTATCATTCAATGAGTTACCTGGTCAAATGCGAGCATGGCTCCCCTCCCTCTCCAGCACCCTTCTGTTGGTATGCCTCCGTTCATAGAATCACACGGCACAGAAACACTCGATCCATCTAAGACATGCCCTATCTCAGCTCCTCACATTTGCCTGCGTTTGGCCCATATCCCTTTAAACCTTTCCCATCCATGTACGTCCTAATGTCTTTTATATGTTATTCTATCTGCCTCTACCACCTCCTCGAACAGTTTGTTCCATACAGCCACTACCCTCTGTGTGAAAATGATGCCACATAATCGAGTGAGGCGAGAGGCCTCAGATACACACGCTTCCCAATATTCTAAAACCAGCGCTATTTTATGAACTGGATGGCGGGACATGTAAATCCCACCCCAGAATATAAGACCATTTCAATTGTGAGATGAGGCATAGATGGCTGATCATCCCCAATCAGTACCCCGTCCCTGCCTTCTCCCCATATCCCCTTGACCAGAAGCCCAAAGAAGGAAAGCTTAACCTGTCACCAAGGTCACTAATTTTAAAACAATCCATTGACAGTAAAAAGTAGCTCTGGGCTGTCGGATTGCTGTAAAACCCCAATAGTTCACGACTGCCTTTTGGGGAAAGAAATCTGTGCCCTCACCCCGTGTGCATTGAATCAATCTACGGCAAAGAATAAAAAGCCCTGCTTCACACGAATTAAGAGCGAGACAATAGAAGGCCCGATCATCCCTATTCAACGGCCTATAAATAGCAGTGAAGGCCCAGACTTATTAGTGAAAGAAAAATCCATTCAGCTTGCAAGTGAAGCTGATCAACATTAGTTCTGAGTGCTAAGAGTTGATGAGATTTCCAGTGTACATCGTGAAGTCATTTTCAAATATGCTTTCAGTGATCTTTTACAAATCACTGATTTTTAAAGCTCATCATCGTCTTTCCACCCTGTCTACCGCCACCTTCATATGTCAGTGATCATCAATCTAGAAGGTAACCTAATTAGCGCAGGATTTATTTTGGTTGTGGCTGAAGCTCGATGAAGTATGTTCCACAAAGCTAACATCATCACAATCACTTTCGTTTTGTGGTTAAGGTTCAGACAATTCCTCCCGGTACTAACTCTCTTCAATTCCTCTCAAGTATCAGTCCCCCAACCCGAAACGTCACCTATCCGTGTTCTCCAGGGATGTTGCCTGACCCGATGAGTACAGCACGTTGTGTCTGCTCCCCCCCCCCCCCCCCCCCCCCCCTCACTCTCGGTACAACTTGGTTTCTTAACCGGAGCTGAATTCAGTTCTACAGCACGAGCGACATTTCCTTTAAAAAAAGATTGAGGGTCAGAGACCATTTTCAGACAACACTGGTGCAATTATACTTAAGGGTTAGGAGGACGAGGGGAGAAAAGAGAAAGTTATTGCCAGGAAAGAGTGGGTGTAATTGAGAACGCACCTGCACAAACGCAAGCTAGAAAATCGAAAGGCAGGAAAGAGCACAGGCTCAGGCGAGACCACAATAGTGAAGGAATTAAGTACATACACACACACACACGTATTCATCTCATACGACACGATGACATAGATATGAAGTTACTGAACTAGTATCCAGAGACTTGAACTATTGATGTAGAGGCAGAAATTTAAATCCCACTACAGAGGCTGGGGAGTTTAAATCACCCAATTAAGAGAATCAAGAGTGTTTAATTATCATATGTATACACAACAGAACAATTAAATTCTTACTTGCAACAGCAATTGAAACCTGTGAATACAATACACAAAGATGATACATAATAAACAAAATTCAATAAATTAATAACTCCAATACTACAAGGCCAAAGTCCTTAGTACTACCAAAGGCAGTCCAGAGTTCAAAGTTAATTTCAGTGTTTAAGAAGGAACTACAGATGCTGGAAAATCGAAGGTAGACAAAAGTGCTGGAGAAACTCAGCGGGTGCAGCAGCATCTATGGAGCGAAGGAAATAGGCAACGTTTCGGGCCGAAACCCTTCTTCAGTGGTGTGTTTTGATGGTTGTTGGGAACTATTACCCAAATTATTTACCATCAACTAATTAACTAAAGACACAAAATGCTGGAGTAACTCCAGCAGCAAATCTGGAGAACATGGTTAGGTGACGTTTCGGGTCAGGACCCTTCTTCAGACTTCTCTCTGAAGAAAGACCCCGATCCGAAATGTTTCTCCAGCGCTTTGTGTCTTTTTTTGTAAACCAGTATCGGTAGTTCCTTGTTTCGACAACAAATTAACTAAATCTGAAAAAAAAATGTTTTAAAGTATTGTTAAATGGTAACCGTAACTCGGGGCTCTCGTGGACATTTTTCAACGTTGAAAAATCTTCACCGAGCTTACCGCGTTTCCCGAGTACCTGCCGTTAGTGTTACGAGCCGCTAAGAGACGCCTCGAGCTCCGACGTACCCGCTACGTACTTACGACGAGTTTGATTTTTTTTTTTTTAACTCGGGAGAGCTCTTGGGTGGGACAGTCCCTTAATGCTTTTCTTCAACTTCATGGATGTCTTGGACTTGGGTGCACAAGGCACAGCGTTTCAACTTACGATGAGAAAACCTGGACGGATGGATAGTGAACTGGGACGGGGAGAGCAGCAGACTTTGGGATACAGACAGGGTGATGTAATGGCCAGCCAGGTGTGAGATGAAATGTAATCCTGTCAATTGTGCAAAGCTTACATGCTGGCAGGAAGAATGAGAAAAGGCAAACATTAGATGACAATTTGGGCCAGGGTTAGTACAGTCTGGATAGCACGCAACAAAAGCTTGTCACTGTACCTCGGTACACGTGACAATAAACTAAACTGAACTATTCCAAATGGTGTACTTTAAAAAAAAATCTCTTGGAATATGTGCATGGAAGATTAAAAACGGCAGTGGTAAAACGCATTTGGGAAAATTAGTTTTATAGGTAGAGAGGGTGAGTGGAAGAGCAAGGAAGTCACAGTGCTTTTGTGGAATATCGTGTGTTGATCTGAGAAAGATGCTAAGGCTTCGGGGAGGGCGCAGAAGAGATTGATCACAATAACGTCAGTGATGAGAAACTTTTATTGTGGTGTGCAGAGTTGAGAAGCAGAGGGTATTCGTCGGGAACAGAGGAAATTGCACACAGCTACATGAAAACGTGAAGGGAATGGTCCGCGGTTAGACTGAGAGAAATTGCTCCCATTGGTAAAGGAGTCGAGAGCAAGGGGTAATGAATGAAAACGATTGACAAAAGAACCAACAATGACAGGAGGAATCATTTTTTTTAATAGACGCAGTGGTTGGGGTTCAGAAACACTGCCAGAGAGAGTAGAGGAGGCAGATACAATCGCAGCATTCAAAAGGAGCTGGATACAGTCTCTGAACGGAAATCATTTGTTGGGCTATGGGGAGAGGACAGATGTAGGAGTAGCTGGATTACCCTTGCACAGAGTCGATGTGGACTGGATGAGCAGGACAGTCTACTTCTGTGTCATTGTGATTCTGACCACATCCTGTAAATCGCTAGATTCAAAATATTTTGAAAGTATATTTAGGTCGAGGTAAAGTTTTCACTTCATCATCTCAATTTTCTATACGCTACCTACCTCTCCATCTGGCCTCATTTTAAATAACTTAGTCACAGAGTCATGGAGCATGGAAACAGGCCCAATTCATCCCATCCAACCAAGATGCCCTCTGCATTTGGTTCTAAACCTTTCCTATTCATGTTCCTGTATAAATCTCTTTTCAATGTTGTTACATTACCTGCCTCAACTACTTCTGCTGAAAGCTTGTTCTGTCTACCATCCTTTGTGCGAAAAAAACCCTTATTCATTCTTGCTCGGGTTCTTATTAATTCTTGCCTCTCTCACCTTACATATGTGCCCCGTTGCATAAGAAAGGCTGTTTGCATTCTGTCTATTTGTTCCCTTCAGGATTTTATACACTTCTATAAGATCAATACTTGGGTCCTTACTTTATTCACACTGTGAAAACATTGGCAGCCGTATTCACCACTATCCCTGCAACCAACTGAACGATAGGGTGAGCAACTTGAACATAACACTTGGCAGGAATTCCCACACGGTTTTTAGCTGGAGGCAGGCGTGTGCTAGGCGAATCAGACAGGCTGCTTACAAGGTAGGCTTCTCACACCTGCCCTCCGACTCGAATCCTGACCTCCGCAAAACTCAGACACAACAGAGGGCAGGGCCGGCTCGGAGTCACGGTGACTTCACCGAGGCTCCAGAGATAGAGCTGGCCCACACTCAAGTGGAACAGACAGGCAAAATTTGATTTTTTAAAAAAAAGTTAAAATAAACGAGTTAAGATTTTGAGCAGAATATGAAGTACGGTTAGCAAGCTGACAGCCAGCGATGACAGATGAATGCAAGGTGTTACTGTGTAGGCTTCTTGTTGTGAGTAAACCATGAACTGGCTTCAGCACGTTTTTTGGTTGAGTTTAGTTTATTGTCACGTGTACCGAGGTACAGTGAAAAGCTGTCTTGCACAAATAGCTCACTCACATTGCTGGCGACTCTTATGGCGAAAATAAATTCCCAAGCACGACACTGCAATTGCCCTGACCCACTATACAACGGCAGGCATTACTTCCTCAAAGTAAAAAGACTGCACCATTCATTATGCACTGAAGATAGGCAGAAAAAGCCGGATTAACTCAGCTGGACAGACAGCAAGCAACTCTGGAGAGATGGAATGGGTGACGTTTCGAGTCGAGACCCATGTTCGGACCATTAATTAGCTTCAGCTCAGCAATAATGTTCTCGATAGGCAGGCACGGGGGAAAACTGATCAGCAGAACATTTATATTGCTATTCCATTGCAGAAAGAGCTTTTTAATGTAAGTTTGGATTTGAGATGCAGGGCAGACATGACTGAACAGGTCAGGCTGCCCTGAAGGGTTCAAAAGGCAGCATTTAAAAGGGAGGACATGGAAAGACGAGATCCTTGCTGCGGACTGGGATGTGAGGTGGGAAGCCACGAGCATTCCATCTGGGTCGGGATGGCAGTTTTCCTAGCTGAAGGGATATTTGCATTATAAAATCCAGAGCCCTGGCAGCTTCTCCTGGCTCATTTATCCAGGTTGCAGCCCACAAATCACCAGATACATTCAACGTGATCCCACAGCCCACCGCGGGGGGAATATGAACCTGCGGCTATAGCTCCGAGTGAAGCAAACTGTTCAGAAACTATTTTCTGCGGCGGTGCCCCTTGGCCGCGTTCACTGCCGTCGCTGGTGTACCATGATACTTCAGTCCCCAGTCCGTCAACGCCACCTACGCCGTCCAACATTCCTTCCTCTCGCTCGCATGCCTCCAGCCAGGATTTGGGTCCCAATCCAGGACTTAATCCTGACATTCCCGAGGCAGGACTGAGTGTGCACGACGAGATGGAAGGTTGACGTTTGGAGGAGATATTAAGTGGAGGTCCCATCTGTGCAATAGATTCGACAGCACTCTCGGAGCAGAGCGCTCTGAATGAACAGAGTGCCTTCAGGAGCAAATACAAACCGGCTATTTCAGTTCATTATCATTCGAGAAACAATCCTCATGGAAAGTTTAACAACTTAACAGTGGTCACTTCATTTTCAAAGCCGTTAAGGAGCAATATAGAATTTATCATTGAATATCAACTCAGATTAGTTATATACCAAGGGGGGCAATGAAATTCCTTGTTGCTCGAAGGTGCTCGATTACACAGTATAAAGTACAAAAGATGATGATACTACGATAAGTACAAACTGTAGAATGGTGCAAAGATTGTCTGAAAGAACAAAAGTGCAAAAGAAACTCAACTGGAATAAACAATTAGCCGGATGGGGTAGCGTTAAGAATACTTGGCAGCACATCGGGTGTGCTTGCAACACACGTTATCAAAGTAATATTTTGCAGCCCATCGGTGTAACTAAACCTGCCCACAGGGACAACAGCTGGGTAAAGTCAGCTTGCAGTGCCAGGGTGCAGCTATCAGCAGCACAGGTGGGGCAGCACAGTGACGCAGCGCTAGAGTTGCTGCCTGAGACCACAGGTGCTGCCTGTACGGAGTTTGCACGTTCTCCCCGTGACCACGTGGGCGTTCTCCGGGTACTCCTGTGTCCTCCCACGTTCCAAGGGCATACAGGTTTGCAGGTTAATTGGCTTCTTGTATATTGTCCCTAGTGTGTAGGAAAGAACTAGTGTACGGGTCAGCGTGGACATGGTATGGGCCGAAGGGTCTGTGCCCACGCTGCATCCCTCAACTAAACATATCAGAGACAGGAGAAACTGCTGACACTGGAATCTTGAGCAAAACATACAAAGTGCTGGAGGAACTCAGTGGGCCAGGCAGCATCTGCAGCGGGACTGGACACGCGGCATTTCGGGTCAGAATTGAATTGAGTTTAGTTTATTGTCACGTGTACCGAGGCACAGTGAAAAGCTTGGGTTCCCGACCCGAAATGTTGACTGTCCTTTCTTCCACAGATGTTGCCTGACCCACTGAGATCCTCCCTCGGAGTCTAGAAGGGTTCGCGCCGAAACGTCGCTATTTCCTTCGCTCCTATAGATGCTGCTGCACCCGCTGAGTTTCCCCAGCAATTTTGTGTACCTCCTCCCTCTCACAGCACTGCTTGCTCCTACCACCCCCCTTCCTTTGTCCACCGAGAACATTAACTGGAGGGCTATAAAGAACAATGGGACAGTTAATGTTAACATTTTAACATCTACATGACTAATGGTATCTACGTGGGTGCTTTAGGGTAACATCTAGGCGAGGAGCTCACAAAAGCAAATGTCAAGTGCAGACTTGCAGTCCACCGTGAATCCTTCCAATGGTGGTAAAGCCATCCCAAGGATGAGCCTTCTCCTCTCGATGGGAACCCACTAGAACTCTGTCCTCTGTCGAGCAGTGACTGGGACATACAGCACTGCTTTGTGGAGAACCGTGATTGCCCCAGCCCCCCCCCCCCCCCCCCCACCGCCCGCAAAGTAGAGGAATCAAGAACAGAAGGCATAGTTATAGGTGAGAGGGGAAAGATTTAACAGGAACCCGAGGGCAGCTTTTTCCACTCAGAAGGTGGTGGCTATATGGAACGAGCTGCCAGAGGTAGTTGAGGCATGTACGATAACAGCATTTAAAAGGCACTTGGACAGGTTCGTGGATAGGAAAAGTTTAGAGGGATATGGGCCAAATGCAAGCAAGTAGGATTAGCTTAGACTGGGGCATCTTGGTTGGCATGGATAGGTTGGGCCAAAAGGCCTGTTTCCGTGGTGTATGACTTCATGCCTCTATAAGTGCGGCGCCGTTATAAAGCCAGTCCACTAACAAGCCAGGGAACGGGCTGAGGAGGTGCAGGTTCAGCATGTGGAAGGAGAGTATGATTGAGAAAACAATCAGTCTGGAATCTCAGACTTAGCACAAAAGAATAAAACCCAGTTAGGGTGGGGGAGGAATGAAACCAGAAGCTCTTGTTTTTAAATTAAGTTCTCTTGAGTCTCGGCACGAGCAAGAAAAAGATTTCCAGCCCCATTCTTCTGTGCAGCCACAAATCAAACTAACGCATCGCACATGTCTGAAAGCTGAAGAGGTGCGATAGGAGTTTTCACTGTTGGTTTTTCCAGCCTCAGCTTCCTGAGCTGTCAAATGTCTCCATCAAATTACTTGGGCGAAGGTGGTGGGAGATCGAAAAATGTTCAATCTTGGAACAGAGGAGAGAGAGAGGAAATGAATTAAAACAAAAAAGGCAAGAACATTTGACAAAGAGAGAGAAGGGAAAAAAAGGTGGAGAGAGCATGCAGAAGTGGGAGTCTGTTAACATCCATCTCCTGGGTAAACACAACTGGATTCTTTCATCTTTGCTCATGTTCACAACACAGAACTAAACGCATTCATTTTAATTAAAAAGACACAAAGTGCTGGAGTAACTCAGGAGGCCATAAATAGGCAACATTTTGGGTCGGACCTTCTCAGACAAATGTTGTGGGAGGAGAGAGCTAGAAGAGAGGTGGGGCAGGACAAGTCAGACAAGTGTTAGGGGGTGGACACAAAATGCTGGAGTAATCAGCGGGTGAGGCAGCAGCTTGGAGAGAAGGAGCATGGGCGGCGTTTTCGGGTCAAGACCCTTCTTCAAGGTGAGGAGGGGGGGGGGGGGGGGGGGGAGGTTAATTGGCAGATGAGAGGACATGGGGCCAGCAGATGAAAGACAAGGGCTGCGAGATGAGGAGATACGGATAGAAGAGGTGCAGAATGTAAGGGCCGAGGAATGGATGTAGATGGAAAACAGGGAAGAAGAGGAAAAGGGAGGTGAGGGAAAGAAAGGGGGAGCAGGATCCAGGTGAGCACAGGGAAGGGGGGGGGGGGAGAGAGGGGAAGGTTTGTTTATTAGTTACCTAAAATTGGAGAGAAAAGTCACACAGCGTGGAGACAGGCCCTTTGGCCCAACACCCATGCTGACCAAGAAGCCCGACCTACACTAGTCCCATAATGTTCAACGTTCAGGAACCTCACAATACAGCGGGCCTGGTCGTCATGTTAATGCAGGGACAACGCTAAAGCAAGGGGCAGGGGGAACAGGATTTTGACTTCCAGCAGCTAAACACCTGGCTAGAGAAGTAGCAACCCAGCCTTTCTTGAATCAACTGCTCCTCCAAGCAGCCAAGTACAAATCTCCTTTGCTTCAACAGGTGCTCGACCAAGTGCAAGAGTTTCCCAGAGTTTGAGAAGCAGTCAAATATTAATGTGGCTGACTGGCAGGCTGATGCCAACAGTCAAAAGGAAGATTTCAATGTTACTCTGAAACACGGGGGGGGGGGGTGACAAATCAAGTCGAGTTCATCATCATCTGCATATGAGTTACAGATACAATGAAAACCTTGCTGGCAGCAGCACAAAGACACAGGCTCAGACAGATTAAAACATTAATTATATATATAAATATTTCAAAAGACTACAACAAAAAGATTAAACACACAGTGCTGGAGTAACCCACCTGAATAGGTGACATTTCGGATTAGGACCTTCCATCAGACCCAAAATGTCACCAGAGATCCTGCCTGACCCACTGAGTTACTCCAGCACTTTGTGTCTTTTTTTTTTGTGATAAACCAGCATCTGCAGTTCCTTGTGCCTGCAAGGAAAATCAAGGTAAAAACGGGACAGAGTTCCAATGACTCCGTTTTGTGGTTGACCCTTCACAGTTGAGGGAAATCTCCAGAAATCCAGATGGCAATGAAGGTAAGGTACTTGTGCCTAGTTGAGAACAAACTCTGAATTGATGTAATTTCTTCCTGCAGAACAAAGACCGAGACAGAAAGAACACCATTCGAAGTTAACAAAGACACGTGCAACGTGACCACCACGTTGCAAGCTCACAGCAGACTCAGAAGGGAAGACCAATCAACCGTGCACCCACAGTATGGAAGAAGACAACTCGAAACATCGGCAGCACAATGAAAGCTGAATAGAACTATGGGCCGTGCTAGACTCTAATCACACATTTATAACGGGAAGGTACTGCAAAGGGGCTGCGATAGACGAGGTCCGGACCTGCTCCTTGACCAAGAAAAGGTGCCGGTACACAATGATACGACCACACTGTTGAACTGCTTTTTCTTCAAATATAAATACTGTTGAGTTGCTGCTGAAGGCGGGCACCAGGGAGAAAATCCAAAAACAAGTGACAAAACTACAAAAGGTGGCTTTACGCATCGAAACTGGAACACTCACTACACGATTAACTTTGCGATCATACGTTGTTGGTTTGTGATGTAATAAATGTAATATAAAAATTCAATTTTGTACATAAAATAAAAACAAAAACTCAAGATGTCACGGCTGATTTCCTGCCATGGGTGTAGTTGTGGTTGTGGTTGAGCACCACCGAAAACAAATGGGAGTTCCACGTCAATAAATCAGGACAGGCACCATCATAAAAATAATCGCTCAATGCTGAATTGTCAGAGAGATTTCTGGAGAGCGAAGCTTCTGCTGACTCCCAGTCTGGCCTCGCCATCGCTCTGGGTAACGTGCCGAGTGAGACGGCAGTCCCGGACACATAATCTGGAGACGAGAGTTCAAATTCTACCGCAGCAGCTGGACAATTTAAATTCACTTCATTAAATAAATCTGGAAAATAAAAGCGAGAAGCAGTAACGGCGACCAGAAATTATTAAAATGTCGTAAAATTCCCATCTGGTTGACGGACAGATTGAGACCCACCATTCTCACTAGTCTGCATTGGTGACTATTAGCCGCCATTTGAAATGGCCTAACAAGCCTCTCCACCATCACCACCGCTGCTGAGAATAGACACTGACAAGACAACAACTCTTACCGTGCCAACAATGCCCCTGACACAAGTGCATATAAATATAGTCATGAATCGCTGCTTACTCTAGAAGCTCCAGTTTGATAGGAAGGGCGTAGAGGGATATGGGACATGAGATTATGAGTTTAGTTAGGGGGTAGTTAGTTAGTTTAGGAGGGTAAGGGTGTGTCCAGTGGAGGTGGGGTGCAGGGGCTTTGTAGCCAGTTCCACCGCAAGGCTCCTGAGGGAAGTTGGAGTCAAAGGGCAGGCACAAAGGAGGGCAATAAAAGAACTTGCCAATGCCACCGAACGGAGCAGTCACTGGCTGTGGCTGAAGAGGAAAGATGCTGTCTGGGCTGCCACGTGACCATCTAGAGGCTAACAATAAGACACACACCCAGGTCTGATCAACCTGCGGTGGGCCTGCCTCGACTGAGGGTGTCTTGTGATAAAAGGCCGAAACACCCAGTGACGTTGAGGTACACAACTGAAGATGTGTCTGATTATTAGCAAATTCACCTAGTGGTCATACCCAAGAATGTCAATTGTAGTGAAATCTTAGGGATTGTAACACCCAGTCCTACTAAACGTGTGCCAAGGTACAGTGAAAGTTTATTATTGCATGCTGACCAGTCAGCGGAAAGACAATACATGATTACATCGAGCCATCCAAAGTGTACAGATATATGATAAAGGAATTAACATGAATAATGTTTAGTGCAAGATAAAGTCCTGTAACGTCCAATCAAAGATAGTCCGAGGGTCTCCAATGAGGTAGATAGTAGTTCAGCACTGGTCTCTAGTTGTGGTTGGATGATTCAGTTGCCTGATAACAGCCGGAAAGAAACTGTCCCTGAATTTGGAGATGTGCGTTTTCACATTTCTATACCTTTTGCCTGATGGGAGTAGGCCAGGGTGTGACATCCTGATTATGCTGCTGGCCTTGCCAAGGGAGCTTGAGGTATAGATGGAGTTGATGGAAGGGAGGCTGGTTTTGTGTGCTTGTCTGGGCTGCGTCCACAATTCTCTGCAGTTTCTTGCAGTGTTGGATGAGCTTGTCCCAAACCATGCTGTGATACATCCCGATAAATTGCTTTCTGAGGCCCATCTGTAGAAGTTGGTGGGAAACTTATGCAGGCTATGAGACAGGCTCATTATGCCAACTTGATCGGCATGGACAAGGTGGTCCGAAGAGCCTGTTTTGCGCTGTACACATCTGCAACTCCCCAAGTCCACACTTCACCTCCTTATATAGTTCAGTGAACTGTTGGGGTGATGCTTTGAAACAAACGGGTCAGCCAAGCTGGCTTTGCCCCAGGGACAGAAAAACATCGAGGAACTCAGCGAGTCAGGCAGCATCTGTGGAGGGAAATGGACAGGCATGTTTTTGGGTCGGGAAGCTTCATCAGGCAAGGGTGCCACACTTTCTCTTCAGTGTTTTGGGCAGTTTTTCAAACGCTTTCCCCCAACATTCCGGATTCAGTTTTCTTCTTCTTCTTGGGTTTGTGCACAGCAATAAATATGAACATTTTCAATCCTCGCCAATTTTATTCTACAATCAATGTCGCCAAAATAGATATCTGATCATTACCGTGCTTAGATTGGCTCCATATTCCCCCAACACCGCAACGGTACAGCACTTCAAAGGGTACTTCGATGCTTTTAAACACTTTGGGGTGCCCTGAGGCACTATATCTAAATTAAAGGTCTCATTAAAACAGAAAACCACAAATCTTGCATTGGAGGGCACAGGAATCCAAAGGCGAATAAAGTCATATAAACGTCAACAGTTAGTACGTGCAATTATGCAAAGGCCGTATATTCACACACGCAGAGAACCATAATCATGAGGACTGCCAAAAGTACAGAGATGGGACACCCCACTGCTTTGAATGGAGCAGCAGAGAAAAGGCTCACACTCAATGGGAGAGGGCCGGGAACACAAACAAAATCCCAACTAGCACAACCACACCTGAGAAACACAGTACGGGGAAAATGTAAGAAATCACCACAGGTCTTCTTTCACTGAAGCTCCCAAATACGATAACGTGACCGTGGAGTAGACAATTCGGCTCGAAGGGCCGGATGGCCTACTCCTGCACCTATGTCTGTGGCCTACTCCTGCACCTATGTCTGTGGCCTACTCCTGCACCTATGTCTGTGGCCCTACTCCTGCACCTATGTCTGTGGCCTACTCCTGCACCTATGTCTGTCTATTGTCAGTGGAATTCTCTGCCTCCGAGGGCGGGTGGAGGCAGGTTCTCTGGATGCTTTCAAGAGAGAGCCAGATAGGGCTCTTAAAAAATAGCGGTGTCAGGGTGAGTCCAGAACCAGGGGCCACAGTCTTAGAATAAGGGGAGGTTATTTAAGACTGAGGTGAGAAAAACTTTTTCACCCAGAGAGTTGTGAATTTATGGAATTCCCTGCCACTGAGAGGGCAGTGGAGGCCAAGTCACTGGATGGATTTACGAGAGAGTTAGATAGAGCTCTAGGGGCTAGTGGAGTCAAGGGATATGGGGAGAAGGCAGGAACGGGGTACTGATTGGGGATGATCAGCCATGATCACATTTAATGGCGGTGCTGGCTCGAAGGGCCCAAATGCCCTACTCCTGCACCTATTGTCTATTGTCCATTGTAAGCCAACAGACTCAACAGATACCGGACACTTGAGCAAAAACAAACTGCTGGAGGAACTCAGACTGCAGAAGGGTCTCGACCTGAAACATTTCCCTACACAGATGCTGCCTGATCCACCAGCCTTTTGCTTTTTTTTTGTTAACATGGTAAAGTGATGGTTTTGCCACTGTTAGTTGAACGATGGATGGCAACAAGAGTTGGGGAAAGAGGTTTCAATGACTCACTCCAGTCATCTTTGGCCAGGACTTCAGTCTTCACAACGACGAGCAACATGACAAATCCAAGCCTCGTGTGTGGACACAATGACTTTGAATGGTAACTGTTGACAAGAAATACGAAGCCCTTTGCAAGAAGTGGATTTGAAAGCGTATTACGTTCATAGGTGATAGGAGCAGAATTTGGCCACTCTGCCCATCGAGTCTACTCCGCCATTCAATCATGGCTGATCTATCTTTCCCTCTCAGCCCCATTCTTCAGCCTTCTCCCCATAACCCCTGACTTAGTGATCAGGAATCTATCGATCACCACCTTGAAAAATATCCACTGGCGGCCTCCACAGCCTTCTGTGGCAATGAATTCCACAGATTCACCACCCTCTGATTAAAGAATTCCTACTCATTTCCTTCCTAATGGAACGTGCTTTAATTCTGAGGCGGTGGCCTCTGGTCCTAGACTCTCCCACTAGCGAAAACATCTCTCCACGTCCACTCTAACCAGGCCTTTCACTATTCGGTACGTTTCAATGAGGTCCCCCCCCCCTCATCGTTCTAAACTCCAGCGAGTTGAGGCCCAGTGCCGTCAAATGCTATTTAATTATAGTCTCTCCAAGAGCAAAGAAAAACAGTTTCTGTTTTACTCTTTATCCCTGTTGGAGAAGCATAATATTCATAGTGACTTGGATTATAGCCCAACGCTGTGTTTTGAATTGAAACGTTAGCATAAAGTGCAAGAAATAAAAGTCCAAAACATAATTTATCTGGAAATCTCTTGATGATAAATGGGATGGGCTGGGAAAAGAAAGAGAGCATTGAAGATTGTTTCATTGGTTTAGAGATTTAGACACAGCGCGGAAACAAGTGCTTTGGCTCGCCGAGTCCACGCCAACCAACGATCCCCGCACACTTACACTATCCTATGCACACGAGGGACAATTTACAATTACACCAAGCCAATTAACCTACAAATCTTAACGTCTTTGGAGTGTGGGAGGAATCCAGAGATACTGGAGAAACCTGCGCAGGCCATAGGGAGAACGTACATACTCCGTAAAGGCAAGCACCCATAGTCAGGATTGAATCCCAGGTCTCTGGCGCTGTAAGGCTGCAACTCTACCGCTACGCCACCCAGATTGACTGAAAATGAGTTTTCTCTTAGTAGACTAAATAAGATTAGTTTATTGTCATAAACCCCGGGTGATATGAAATTCCTTGTACACATGGAGCTCAGAATAAACAGTATCCAAACACTAATGGCAAATACGAGTGCTAAAGAGCAGAATGGTGAAAGGTACCCCATAAATAATGCTATTCTACCTACTCCAGAGATGTTGCCTGAGTTGCCGCTAAGTTACTCCAGCAGTTTGTGTCTTTTTTTACACTACTTGGATTTTGCACTGCAAAGTACACGGCAGGATAACCAACGAGGGTAGAGTTGAAACATAAAGAACTCAGATGGTGGGATTTTGTGAACAAAGTGGTGGGTGTATGGAACAAGCTGCCAGAGGAGGTAGCTGAGGCTGGGACTATCCCAACATGTAAGAAACAGTTAGCCAGATATATGGATAGGGCAGGTTTGGTGGGGTATGGGCCAAACTTGGGCAGGTGGGATGAGGCTGGGACATGCTGGCCATTGTGGGCATGTTGGGACGAAGGGCCTGTTTCCACGCTGTTTCACTCCATGACTCTAAGTGTTGGGGTAACTCAACGGGTCAGGCAGCATCTCTGGAGGATGTGGGACAGGCTAAGTTTCGGGTCCCTTCTTATTGCCGCATCTTCTCAGATGCCAAAGAAAGTAAATATACTGTGGTGCTTTTGATCATCATGTCAGTTTGAAGGGACCAGGTTAAGGGCCTGTCCCACTTTCACGACCTCTGCCGAGTTTGCCCTTGACTCATACTCGCAGCATGGTCGTCACAAGGTCGTAGGTAGGTCGTAGCCGGCCGTGATGCTAGTCGTAGGTACTCGTGGCATCAAGTAGGTCGGGGCTTTTTTTCTAGCCTGATGAAAAATGTCCACGAGTAAAAAAGGCCGTGAATTAGGTCGTGAAAGTGGGACAGGCCCTTTAGGTTGCTGGTTATACGGATGCCAAATAACTCAACGCCGTTGCTCATCTCGACAGCAGCTCCATTGACGAGGACAGGGTTGTGTTCACCCCTCATTTCCTTAGGTCAGCCGCCAACTCTTTCATCTTGGTAATGTCCTGACACCATGGCGGAAACTGCAACTGCGAATTCATTGTTTTTTCTCTACACCCATTTCACTCAAATCCTGAAGTTGTTTGAAGACATTTTTTTTTTTTTAAAAGAACAAATCTATAAATCACAAGCAAGAAACTATTATTTTTAAAAGTAAGGAAACCATCAGCTGAGCTGGACAGCCTGCAACTCTCATGGCTTAACCGAGGAACTGAGTTTCTGCACATTTGCACACAACTCGCTCAAAGTTTCACAGCAAGGCTCCCGTCGGCACTCACAGGAAGCCGAGTGGGCAACACCTGACCCGATGGCAATGAGCCACAGCCAGCCAGCCGGCCCGCCCTGGCCCCAACGCTGCTTGGAGTGAGCTGGATACAATCAGACACGGACACGGCAATCAGTGTCAGCCCTCCCACGCTGTGGAAGCAATGAGAATGGGCTCCAAGTCCTACTGAGCAGTGTTGCTTAGATATCACATCTCTAACAGTGAAAGAGTTACCATTTGATTAACAAAATGTTGGTGAAAGAAGATGCCCCATTTAGTTCGATAATGGCAGACCTGAAAATCATTCAGCCATCTCCATTCCTTGCCCTTTTATAATCCTCCCCAAGACAAAACATCCTGTCTCGAAGACAGCCGCACTTTACAGGAGAGAGAATTACTGGTTGCCTCTGTGGAGTTTGCACGTTCTCCCTGTGACCGCGTGGGTTTCCGCTGGGTGCACCAGTTTCCCCCCCCCCCACATCACAAAGACATGCGGGTTTGTAATTAACTGGCCTCTGTAAGTTGCCCTGAGTGCGTGGAGGGAGAGGATGCAAAAATGGGGTAAGGTAGAACCAGTGTGAATGGATGATTGATAGTCGGCGAGGACTTGGCCTGGAAGGGCTCGTTTCCATGCTGTATCTTGAAACTTAAATCCTATTTTTTAAAAGTGCCCCTTGATTTCTCTCCTGAATGCCTGGACTATAATTCGAAATAACACTTTCTGGGTGATGTATGAACAATGAGTCACGTGTGGAAAGGCAAGGTGGCATGCGACTTGGAAGAAGGTTGCAGCTTGGTGGCATTCCCAGATGCCAACTGCCTTTGAAATTATCGGTGACAAGTTTGGAAAACACTGGCCAAGGAGGATTAGGTGACGTCAAGGAAATTTGATCGCAACTATAGGACAAAAGCAGCCACATTTTCTGAAACATTCTGAGATTACAGATACGTCTTACTCAATTTAGTTTATTTTAGAAATAAAGTGCGGAAACTGGCCCTTCGGCCCACTCAGTCTGTGCCAACCAGCAATTAACACTATCCTACTAGTGCAAGTAGTTCCCTAGAGCAAGGGTTCCCAACCTGGGGTAAATGTACCCCCAGGGGGTATATCTCGCCTACCCAGGGGGTAAATTGTTGATTCTGGATTTGTACATATTTTTCTCATTGACTGACTGTGTTTGGTTCTGGTTCTGTTCATCATTAGTTGTTCAGAAATAAGTAAAATAACATTGTTATGTGCTATAAAGTTGCCTGGGATAAACGGGACCAAAAAAGGTTGGGAAGCCCTGCACTAGAGACTATTTTCAATTCTACCAAGCTACATTCTTGGAGTGTGGGAGGGAAACCAGAGCTCCCAGAAAAAACCCACGCAGGTCACGGGGAAAACGCACAAACTCCTTACAGACTTATAAACAACAGAAACAGACCAGGTCCAAGCAGATACTAACAATCACCAGTAAGGGAAGACAGATCGATAAGCTGGTGTTCGGTTCGTTCTCAAAACCAAAATGGTGTTGAATCAGACCTCAGCAGCTGGTGCCAATGCATTCATCAAAGTGAGGGATGCAAGGCATGATGAGGAGAGGAGAGTTGCAATGGCTAACACGTGTGTTACTTATAACTCCGGGAAGTTCTCAGCCACCCCCCCCCCCCCCCACCCAATCACTGAAGATCCAGAGTCGAAGAGTTGTGAAGCATTTTTTCCCCAGACAAATGCCAAAGTGTTTGCACCGCATTCCCCACAAGGGGAGAGGGATCCTCACAGCCACACAAGTAAATGGGAGCAGCAGTAGCCACTAGGCCCCTCAAGCCTGGCTGATCAGCCATGATCACAATGAATGGCGGTGCTGGCTCGAAGTGGCCTACTCCTGCACCTATTGTCTATTGTCTATATCTACACTGGCCTCTTCTGTGCCAGTTCCCCAGAACACTCACTTCCTTGGGATGAAACACCATTGGATTCAAATCATACCTAAAAAAATAATAGACGCCATCAATGAAAATGTTGTATAAAGGTGCTCAGCCATAAGGTAAACAGCCCAGCAGCTAGGTGCAAAATGCCCACATACAGACAATATAAAATTATAGCTGCAAAATTAACATGTAGGTCTACCTGGCACTGAGTGACAAAGAAGCAAACACAAGTGGAAATGTAGAAACAAGTAACTGCAGGTGCTGCCATACAACAAAAAAAGACACAAAGTGCAACCGTAACTCAGTGGTAGACAAAAATGCTGGGGAAACTGAGCGGGTGAGGCAGCATCTATGGAGCGAAGGAATGGGCGACGTTTCGGGTCGAGACCCTTATTCAGTAACTCAATGGGTCAGGTAGCATCGCTAAAGAATATGGATACGTAATGGGGAGAGCGGGAAGAGAGGAGGGGCAGGACAAGGTGTGGCAAGTAACAGGTGAACACAGGCGAAGGGGGTGGGGGGGGGGTGACAGGCAGATGTTGGACATTGGCCAGAGATTAAAACAGAAGGAGTGAATCAAAAGGATTGAAGAGTTATGAACTGTGAAGCTAGGGGCAGGAACGTTGGGGGAGGGGTGAAGTGGGGCACTGGGAAGGGGGGGAGGGGGGGGGGATGTGAAGAAAGGGAGGAGTGGGGGAGAAAGGGGAGGAGGGAGGGGGTTTGATAGAGATTTCCTACAAGTGGAGAATTGAACGCCTCCTCCATCGTCAGAGCGATGCCAAACACATCATGTCATATTTCACTTGTGCAGTTTACAACCCAGTGGTATGAATATTGATTTTGTTAACTTCAAGTAACCCCTGCATTCCCTCTCTCTCTCCATTCTTCCCCCACCCAAGTCGTCCCAGCTTCAAAGTCGTCTTGTTAAAAAGTCTGTACATGTTCCTATCTAGGGCACAGCTAACAATGACCTGTTTGCTTTATCATCGTTATGTTTTTGCATATCTTTCATTCATTTGTTCTGTATCTCTCCACATCACCGTCTATATCTCTCCTTTCCCTTCCCCTGACTCTCAGTCTGAAGAAGGGTCCCGGCCCGAAATGTCACCTATTCCTTTTCTCCAGCATCTCCAGTGGACCCCTTCCACCCCAGCAACAGACTGTTCCAGCAGCTACGGTCAGGCAAACGCCTCCGTTGCCATGCTGTGAGAACGGAGAGGATGAGAAAGAGTTTCTTCCCAGAGGCCATTAGGACTGTAAACTCCTATCTCACCAGGGACTAACTTTACTGGACCAATTACTATTGTGTGGTGTCTTTTTAAATTGCTGTTTCATCTTTTTTTTCTCTCCCACAAACATGTAATTCAGATTCTATTCCATTCTTTGTATGGTTTTTTTTTGCACAATCCGCAAGCATTGCCACTTTTCATTTCACTGCACATCTCGTATGCGTATGTGACGAACTTGACTTGAACAGAGATGCTGCCTGTCCCGCTGAGTTACCCCCCAGCTTGTTGCGTCTATCTTCAATGTTCGTACTGTTGTGTTGTAAACTAAACAGGCGCAATATACAAGTGAAAGGTGGGCTATAAATCTGCAGCAACAGAGGGGGCAATAAGTGCCCAGTCAGATTTTTGACTCACCACAAAGGTGCCAGAGACAAGGCAGCATCTGCGAAGGGTATGTTTATTTTCAAACCGACGGAGTACGGGGGGGGGGGAAGAGTTGGACATGAGAGCATATGATCGGTGTGAAGGACCCAGTGAGGAATGCCCTATCCAACTTTAAACAGAAGCAGTCTACTAGTCCATGCCCAGTAACTGGTACGTTAACGAGTTGCAGACAGGGTGGGATATGAATGGAACAAAGGGAGACATTAATACTGTTTCTCTCATCATGGAGGCTGCCTGACCAGTAAAATATTTCCAGCACTTTGTATTTTTATTTTTGTGAGGAATGCGACTGGCCACAAACTATCCGCCGTCTGGGTTAAGGATCCAGTGTCACAAGTTCAAATCCCACCAAGGCAGCTTCTGTTTCATTCAATTAAACAAACCTGGAATGGAAAGTCAGTATCAGAAATTATTATAGGAAACTACCAGACTTCCTATTATTGTAAAAAGCCATCTGGTTCACCAACGTCCTTGCGGGGAAGCTGTATGGACATGTTGTCCTCCGGCAGTCCCACAGCACCACAGTCAACTCCTAAGAATTCTGTAATGGAAAGGACACACGGTGCTGGAGTAACGCAGCGGGTCAGGCAGCATCCCTGGAGAACATGGACCGGTGACGCTTCGGGTCGAGACCCTTCTTCATACTGGTTGTAGGAGGGGAGAAGGAAGCTGGAAAATGGGAGAGGCCTCTTCCTCTCCGTCCTTCCTCTCCTCTTTTCCAGATTTCTAACAATCAATCTGAAGAAGGGTCTCAATACGAAACCGCCAGCTGTCCATGTTGTCCGGTGATGCTGCCTGAGCCGCTGTGTTACTCCAGCACTTTGGGCCTGTTGTGGATTAGCCGTCATCTGCTGTTCCGTGTTTCTACAACTCTGTGTAATGGTCTCGCTGACACTTTGGCAACCAAGTGATCTGTCTCATTGCACGTGGAGTGGGGTCATTACACAAAATGGCCATGAGCACACAAACATACATGTGATGCAAGGCACAGACGTGAGTGAAACAGAAGGCAGCCAAGTCACATCCATGAAATTGGGAGTTCAAGGGGAATGCCTCCTGTGCTACTGAAAAACCAAGAAAACAAGAACAAGAACTTGGAAAGTATTGTCGTTGCTCAGTTTCCATTTCAGTTCTCTGGCATCTGTGGGCTTTCTGAATTGCTTTCAAAGTTTATTTTGCACCATTTCTTTGACATTTCTTTGCTTTCGTCCACTGAAAGACAAATATTTTGCTGAACGCTGCAAAAACTTGCATAAAAAATAAAGTAAAAGAAAACAGCAATCAAGGCAATCACCTGGAATACATTGACCTCAACCCAGCAGACATAGTCATAGAGTTATACAGTGTGGAAACAGGCCCTACGGCCCACCTTGCCCACACCAGCCAACAATGTCCCAGCTACACTAGTCCCACCTGCCTGCGCTTGGTCCATATCCCTCCAAACCTGTCCTATCCATGTACCTGTCCAACTGTTTATTAAACAATGGGATAGTCCCAGCCTCAACTACCTCCTCTGGCAGCTTGTCCCATACACCCACCACCCTTTGTGTAAAAAAGTTACCCCTCGGATTCCTATTAAATCTTTTCCCCTTCACCTATAACCTATGTCCTCTGGTCCTCGATTCCCCTACTTTGGGCAAAAGACTTTGTGCATCTGCCCGATCTAATCCTCTCATGATTTTGTACACCTCTGTAAGATCTCCCCTCATCCTCCTGCGCTCCATGGAATAGAGACCCAGCCTGCTCAACCTCTCTCTTTAGCTCACACCCTCTAGTCCTGGCAACATCCTTATAAATGTTTCCAACCCCTTTCAAGCTTGACAATATCTTTCCTATAACATGGTGCCCAGAACGGAACACAATATTCTAAATGCGGTCTCACCAACGTCTTATACAACTGCAGCATGACCTCCCAATTTCTATACTCAAAGTGCACAAATACTGTGTAGGAAGGGACTGCAGATGCTGGTTTAAATCGAAGGTAGACACAAAAAGCTAGAGTAACTCATCGGGTCAGGCAACATCTCTGGAGAAAAGGAATAGGTGACGTTTCCGGTCGAGACCCTTCTTCAGTCACTTCCTACACAGTATTTGTGTACTTTGAGTATAGAAGTTGGGAGGTCATGTTGCAGCTGTATAAAACGTTGGCCTCTGTCTACTAAATATTCCACATCGTCTTCAAGCAAGAGTCAGTGCCCTGGAGGTCACGCTGTGTGAAATAAAATATATAAATGAACGTGTGTGGAATACTTGGTCCATCTCACCGCAAGGAAATTAGCAGACAAATGCCATTGCAATTCCAAGCTTTTTCCGAGTCTCAATCCTCGGAGGATGAAAGCCGAAGAGGGGGGGGGGGGGGGGGGGGGGTTTATATTAGGATACATTGCACACTTGGCCACTTCAAATGTTGACACGTTTATCAAGCCAAAAGCAAACTGGTCCAAAGACCAAGTTAGAGCCATAGAGTCACACAGCATGGGAACAGTCCTTTCAGCTCAACTTGGCCATGCCAACCAAGATGCCTCAGTCCATGCCAACCAAGATGCCCCAGTCCATGCCAACCAAGGTGCCCCAGTCCATGCCAACCAAGGTGCCCCAGTCCATGCCAACCAAGGCGCCTCTTCGAAGCTAGTCCCATTTGTCTGCTTTTGACCCATAAACCTTTCTGGAACCTTTCCTATCCATGTACCTGTCCAAATGTCTTTTAAATGTTGTTATTGTAACTGCCTCAACTAGCTCCTCTGGCAGCTTGTTCTATATACCCATCACCCACTGAATTAAATCGTTGCCCTTCAGGTTCCTATGAAATCTTTTCCCTCTCTCTCACCTCTCGTTCTTGATTCTTCTCCTACTCTGGGCAAAAGACTGTGCATTCACCCTATCAATCCCCCCTCGTGATTTCATACACCTCCGTAAGCCTCCAACACCTCCATGAACCCCTAAGCCTCCTGTGCTCAAATAAATGAATTCCTAGTTTGTCCGATCTCTGCCTATAACTCAGGCCCTCGAGTCCTGCCAACATCCTCGTATTCCCTGCAAGTTCCTGGTCTTAATCCCTTTGTTCCTTCCACAAACTCTCTTGTTCAGGAGTAGAGAGCTTGGTGTACAAAGGTCTCTTCCCTGACTCCTGGACACGGGTCTGGAGTTAATTAGTCAGGAACAGCGTACTGGCAATCTGAGCTGTCCTAGTTTGCAAAACCCACAGAACTCCTTTCCTGAGACCTAGGCCAACAGGACTCTGAACAGGGCGAACACACTCCCACAGAATGCAGTCTCTCGTGCAAATCCCAGTGGGAAATGCATCCCGGACATCTGACCTCCAGCCCAGCTGGCAACACTTGGCGATTCCTCCCCCGCCCCCACCTCCCCACCTCACTTTCTCCATGCATTTGGTCCTGGGCCCTGGGGGAATTCCACCCGCACGAAGCTCCCCAAACAAAGTACGGTAATTGTGGAGATAATATCGACAGCGATAATGACCTTAACAGGTTTTTGCTGAAAGCTCCATCCTGGCTCTCTTGAGCCAGGCTCCTTCTTGAGCCATGGATATTTTCATTTGAGATTTCAATTTAGATCGGTTTTGTATGAACAGACTTAAACGCCAGCGAGATTAGATAAGGAAACTGGGACAAGAAGTATGCATTACTCATGCCTTTCTTACCATGACTAAAAGTTTGCTCATCGAATGAATCTTCAATCAAAAAAAAACCAAATCGCTCACTCATCCCTCAGACGGCAAAGGATTAGTAAAACTAAAGAGGAGGCGAGGAGATGAGGTGCTTGGAACATGGAGTGGTTTACCACAGATTATTGTGGCCGTCCATAGCAGCACTGAAAGCAAGGATTTCTGCTTGAGAACTGCCTTTTCCGACATTAGTAAGTTCCAAAGCACTTTACAGCCAATTAAACAAATCCCCCGTCCCCCCTTCTCCCACTAAGTGGAATCATGTAGGAAAATGTCATGACATATGTGAGCTCAGCTAGAAGCCAAACATAAAAATATCAATAACAGAAAATGCATCCTATTGATATTAATAGTGATAGACGATTCCCCCATCCTCCATGCAGGTCAATGGGATTGGTCACATTCCCCAGACAGCATTTGCTATTGATCGGAAGTCCTCGGAAAGAGTGGTGCTCCTGATCCCCCCCCCCCCCCCCTTCCCTTTGAGAGTGGCACGGTAGCGCAGCGGCAGAGTTGCTGCCTCACAGCGCCAGAGACACGGGTTCGATCCTAACCACAGGTGCTTGCCTTTAGAGAGTTTATGCGTTCCTAGTGGGTGTAGGATAGTGTAAGTGTGCGGGGATCGCAGGTCGGTGCGGACTCGTTGGGCCCTCGGGCCCGTTTCCGCGCTGTAAACTACAGAATGATGCCCCCTTCCCACTACCACCTGATGGGGGCAAACGCGCCCATCGCTATTGTCCATAGGTGCCAGGTTCACAAGGCTGAGAGTTGGTGATCAGTTTGAAGCTACCTGCCTGAATTCCTTGTGACGCGATTTAAAGTCTTTAAAATCACTAAATGCTTCAATGCTTTTAAACAGTTCCCAGTGCAGCTTACGGGCACACAATTTAAACTGAAGAACCAGGAGGAATTCAATGCCTGAAGGGCAAAATTCTATCATTATCACAAAGACCTCTTCCAAATGTCATGCAGTGGAATCCAATTCAAAGGGTGATGGAAATCATTCCGTCGGTAACTTTCAAGATGGGATGACATGAAGCCTTAAAAATACAGAAAACAATTGCAATGCTCGACGGAAAGGGACCAAAGCCAACATAGGCAAATTGGGCCAAATTAATTCCTTATGCAATTCCTTTTTTTTTTCCAAAGGGACAAATACAGACAGTAGGGTCAAAGCCACCAGGAATCCAAGGGTTGGGTGTCACTAGGATTTAAACACAAGAAGTGACAGAAAGTGCTGATGTAACTCTGCGGGTCAGGCAGCATGTGTGTGGAACATGGATGGGTGACGTTTCAGGTCGGGATCTCTTTCTTCACGCTGATGGTGTCGACCCAAAACGTCACTTATCCATGTTCTCCCGAGATGCTGCCTGACCCCGAGTTACTCCAGCACTTTGTGTCTTTTTTGTTGTTGTAAACCAGTATCTGCAGTTACTTGTATCCTCCATGATTTGGACAAATCTAACTTCGAGGCATCCGAAAAGCATGCCGACAAAGCATAGCCATAGCCTTTAACCAGAACCTGAGTGATTAGACTGGACTTGGACTAACTAAAGGCTGCTGATGGACTGTTGCCGCACAGTTGTTAACTGTAGTAATGGAGTGGAAGTTAAACAAGAACCCATTATTAGTAAATGTATAAAAGTTAATTACAAACAGGTTAGAGAGTGTTGAGCAAGACATGCTTACAGGATTCATCTTGACGTTGGTTTGGCAGGACATTAAGTTCTCAACTGCACATATCAATCCATAATCATACTGGCTTCAATGTATCACCTTGTGACTGTGACGGGTGGCATCCTATCACAAATTCACACTGGAGTCCAGGTCTAGTTAACGTCCATTCCCTCTTCAGTGGGTTAGTTCAGTGCCCCATAACCATTGCCCACACCACAGACAACAATTACAAAGCCACTGTTTACTCTGTAGAATCGCCAGCATTCTCTGCCTTCCATTCCCCCAAATCACACATGCCAGCCTTGTTAAAAGACAAGAGCTACAGGCGGTGCCCATTTTAAACGGAATCTAATGAATGTGAAGGAAGGAACTGCAGATGCTGGTTTAAACTGTAGACATAAAACGCTGGAGTAACTCAGCGGGACAGGCACAGACATTTCCCTTATCCCTAATCCCCAAGTCTCGACCCGAAACGTCACCCATTCCTTCTCTCCAGAGATGCTGCCTGTCCCGCTGAGTTACTCCAGCATTTTGCGTCTATTTTCAGATTATAATGAATAACAGGGCAAGAACTGGTCACAGTACAGTTGCTGACGAATACAGGGCTCAGTGCCATCAGGCTCTTGGTAAAAGCCCTGTCCCACTGTACGAGTTCATTCAAGAGCTCTCCAGAGTTTGCCCTGATTCGAACTCGGTGATTTACGGTAATGGCCGCTCGTCGGTACTCGGGGCTCTCGTGGACATTTTTCAATATGTTGAAAAATCTTCAAGGGTCTTCCCGAGCTTACCGCGTTTCCCGAGTACCTGCCGTTAGCGTTATGAGTCATTAAGAGACGTCCCCGAGCTCCGAAGTACCCGCTACGTACATTCTACGTGCTTCCACCAGCACCCTTGCCCCCACCTTCCAGGCACCCACCACTCTCTATGATAAACATGCCCTGCACATCTCTTTTCTACTTTCCCCCCCTCTCCGTAAAGCTATGTCCTCTTTGACTTTGTCTTTGACACTGACACCGTGGGGAAAAGGTTTCAATGTCTACCCGAACTATGCCTCTGTTATTTCTATAAACCTCTGCCAGATCTCTTCTCAGCCTCTGATGCTGTGGAGAAAACAATCCAAGTTTGTCCAAATCTCTTTATAGTTAACACACCCACTAGTCCAGGCAGCATTCTGGTAAACCTTTTCTGCCGCTCAATAATTGACTCCATCCCCCCCCTCTCTCTCTCTCTCTCTCTCATGGCATAGAGTGTGGCTGAACAAATCAAGTTGCGACAAATCAACTGGGCGATCGTTTCGCTGAACACCTTCGCTCAGTCTACCTGGACCTACCTGATCTCCCAGTTGCCAAACACTTTAATTCCCATTCCAGCATTGACCTTTCTGTCCTGGGCCTCCTCCATTGTCAGAGTGAGGCCAAACTGCAAATTGGAGGAACAGCACCTCATATTTCGCTTGGGCAGCTTGCAGCCCAGTGGTATGAATATTGATTGCTCTAACTTCAAGTAAACCTCTGCATCCCCTCTCTCTCCATCCCTCCCCCACCCAAGTCGTACCAGCTTCAAAGTCATCCTGTTGAGTCTCATTGTCTGTACTCGTTTTCACCTAGCACACAGCTAACAATGGCCTGTTTCCTTTATCATTGATACTTTTTTGCATTTCTTTCATTCATTTGTTCTATATTTCTCTACATCACCATCAGATTGAGTGTCAGTCCCTTTCCCCTGACTCTCAATCTGAAGAAAGGTCTCGACCCGAAAAGTCACCTATTCCTTTTCTGTCCCGCTGAGTTACTCCAGCTTTTTGTGTCTATCTTCAGTTTAAACCAGCATCTGCAGTTCCTTCCTACACATCGAGTAGCTCGTTGACAGTGCAGCAGAGATATACAAATCCTAAGGATAAAAATCTTCAGTTACATGATGAGACTAAGGAACACAAGGTCGGAGAATTCAAGGCACTAATCACAATCTTTTAATCCGGAGGACAGAGAAGCACTGGCGGAATTACGGGGCAGCCCCACTTGGGCGACCTAATCCGGGAGTTCTCGCGAGTTTGCCCTCGACTCATACTCGCAGCATGGTTGACACGAGGTCATAGGAGGTCTTCGTAACTCTCCTTCATGCTCGAGAGTGGTCCCCGCGTACTCAAGGCCTCAGCTAGGTCGCGGCGTATTTTCAATATGTTAAAAAATGCCTGCGAGTAAAAAAAGTCGCCATGGAAAAAAATCGATACTTTTTTTACTCATAGTAGTAGTAGTAGTAGTAGGTCGGCATGTTAGTCGTGGGTAATCGAGGGTAGTCGAAGGTAGTTGTAGATAGTCTTCATCATAGTCGAAGGGAGGTCGACGGGAAGTCGAAGGAGGTCTACATAGACGAAGGAGGTCTTCAACTTGTCATTTTTTCAAATTCTTCTAAACTCGGCAATTAGGTCACCCAAGTGGGACAGCCCCTTTAAAACATTTGCTGAGAAGGTCAGGTGTGATCTACCAGGAAACTCCAGGTCAATAAACTAGGCAATGCAGGGAAGTGTAGGGAAGTGATCGGAAACCAGTGTCAGACATAACAAGTTTCATTTGGAAAGGTCAGCCTTAATCAGGGAAGACCAATTAAGATTTGTTAAAGGCAAATAATACAACCTACATGAGTTAACATTGGCAACTAATCATGAGAAGGATCTCGACCCGAAACGTCACCCTTTCCTTCCAGCCAGAGATGCTGCCTGTCCCACTGAGTTACTCCAGCATTTTGTGTCTATCTTCGGTGTAAACCAGCATCTGCAGTTCCTTAGGTGTGGATTAACATGTGGCTTAACAAGATGGAACCCAAGGGGCTAATAACATAGGAGGAGCTGGTCGGGACCCTTCTTCAGACCGATTGTTGATTCTACAATGTCTGAAGAAGGGTCCCGACCCAAAATGTCATCTATCCATTTTCTCCATAGATGCTGCCTGACTTGCTGAGGTACTCCAACACTTTGTGTCTATCTTCAGTCACGTGTTGATATTGCTTTTAAGTTTGTTATACACTCCACAAAACTAACCCGCAAGACCATAAGACATAAGTGCAGAATTAGGCCAATTAGCCCATCAGATCTGATCTGCCATTCGATCATGGCTGATCTATTTTTCCTTTCAACTCCATTCTCCTGCCCTTACTCTGTAACCTTGATGCCTTACAAATCAAGGATCTATCAATCTCTGCTTTAAAAATACCCAATGACAGTCTCCACTGCAGTCCGTGGCAATGAATTCCACAGATTCACCACCCTCTGGCAAAAGAAATTCCTCCTCATCTCCTTTCTAAAGGCTGAGGCTGTGCCCACTGTTTCTAGTCTCTCCCACGACTGGCAACAACCTCTCCAAATCCACTCAAGATTCAAGATTCAAGAGAGTTTATTGTCATGTGTCCCTGATAGGACAATGAAATTCTTGCTTGGCTTCAGCACAACAGAACATAGTAGGCATGAATACAGAACATATCAGTGTGTCCATATACCATTATAAAGATATATACATGATGCAGCGGCCTCTGCAGTACGTCTGTCTTTTTTTATTTTTTTGTCCCGTTGAGGGTATAGTTTGTAGTGGGTTTTTAAATGTGTATGTGTGGGTGGGGGAAACTTTTAAATCTCTTCCCTGTAAGGGGACCTGACCTTTCCCTGTCGGGTCTCCGTTGCCGTTGGGGCCTAGCTGGGGGCTCAAGTCGGGGAGCCGGCGGAGCTGTGGACCTACCATCGTGGAGCTGGCCGGCTTCGGAGCGTGGAGAGCTGTGGTGGCGCGCTGCTGCGACCCGACTCCGGTGGATGGTGACACCGGGAGCTCACGGGTCCCCGGTGGGAGACTGCTTTACGGAGCAACGGCAACTTCTCCCGCCCGAATTGCGGGGTTGAAAGTGACCTGGAGCGGGGCCTTACATCGCCCGGCGCGGCTTAAACAGCCGCGGGACTTGCTAGCGCCCGCCGGGGGTTCCAACATCAACAGCAGGGCCTTACATCGCCCGGCGCGGCTTTAAATGGCCGCAGACTTGCTAGCGCCCGCCGGGGGCTTTGACTTTGACATCGGGAGAAGAATGGAGAGCAGGGGAGAGACAAGACTTTGCCTTCCATCACAGTGAGGAGATTCATTGTGATGGATGTGTGTGTAAATTATGTAGGTGTGTGTCTTGGTTCTTTTCTTGTATGACTGCAGAAACCAAATTTTGTTTGAACCTCATGTGAGGTTCAAATGACAAATAAATGGTATTGTATTGTATTATTGTATTGTATTGATATGAATAAATAATCTGATTAAGTGCAAATAACAGATAATGGGCTATTAATGTTCAGTGTTTTGTCCAAGTCAAGTTTAATAACCTGATGGCCGTGGGGAAGCAGCTATTCCTGAACCTGGTCGTTGCAGTCTTCAGGCTCTTGTACCTTCTACCTGAAGGTAGCGGGGAGATGAGCGTGTGGCCAGGATGGTGTGGGTCTTTGATGATGCTGCCAGTCTTTTTGAGGCAGCAACTGCGATAAATCCCCTCGATGGAAGGAAGGTCAGAGCCGATGATGGACTGGGCAGTGTTTACTACTTTATCAAGGCCTTTTAGTTCTGGGGCTATACCTTCTGGTTTTAGACTCTCCTACTACTGAAAACATCCTCTCCACATCACTCTATCTAGTCCTTTTCCTCACCCGTACAAGATATCTTTGTCTCGTCACGGTGGTGTACATGCAGAGATGGCCTAGTGTCCGGAGACAAACGGGTGCTGCATTTATGCTTTACCAATTTACAAATGATTTGCCACAATATTCTCCAATATTGAGTCAATTTTCAGACCAGTTTTATGGAAACAACTTTGACAGCATGATAAAATTTGCAGTTTATACACAACTAAAGGGCCTGTCCCACTTTCACGACCTAATTCATGACCTCTGCCGAGCTTGACTCATACTCGCAGCAGAGTACGAGGTCGTAGGTAGGTCGTAGCAGGCCGTGATGCTAGTCGTAGGTACTCGTGGCATCAAGTAGGTCGGGGCGTCTTTTCTAGCACGATGAAAAATGTCCATGAGTGAAAAAGGTCGTGAATTCGGTCGTGAAAGTGGGACAGGCAATTTAGAGTGGTGAGAATGATCTAAAGACTGCAGAGTGACACCAGTGACAAGAGTCTAACAATGTGTAGGAAAGAACTGCAGATGCTGGTTTAAATCGAAGGTAGACACTAAATGCTGGAGTAACTCAGCGGGGACTGGCAGCATCTCTGGAGAGAAGGAATGAGTGACGCTTCGGGTCGAGACCCTTCTTCAGTCTGAACCTTCTTCACCCATTCCTTCGCTCCAGAGAAGCTGCCTGTCCCGCTGAGTTACTCCAGCATTTTGTGTCTACCACAGAGTCTAATAAGTTGAGAAATGGCTAGAAACAGATTCTAGGAATAGAAATATAGAGAGGAAAGATAAAAAGCAAATTATGAAAAGCTTAGAGGATACCTTGGTGTTCCTGTATAGGTTGATCAAGAAAGATACGTTAGAATGCATGTTAGGGAGTTTCCGAGAACTTAATAAATGACTTTAATAAATCTGTTGCAAAATGTAAAGTTCTGGGAACTACGTTACATGAGGCAAGCGCGTGTGAGAGGATGCAGAGGTGATCTATCAGGATGGTCATTAGCAGGTGTGAAGAGACTTCAGTTTAGTTTATTGTCACGTGCACAGTGAAACGTTGCTTTGTTGCGTGCTATCCAGTCAGCGGAAAGACGATACAGGATTACAATCAAGCCATCCACAGTGTACAGGTAAAGGATGAAGGGAATAACGTTTGATGCAAGATCAAGTCCAGTAAAGTCAGATTAAAGATCGCCCAAGGGCCTTCAATGAGGTAGAAAGACAGCCATAGGAGGGAGTGGAAGAGTCATCGTTTTTGTCCATGAAAGAGGCAGGTTAAGAAACGGCTGCTATATTGCCGTAGGATATATGAGGAAGCCATTTAACCCACTGGCTCTATGCTAGACAAAGCATTTCCATTCCCAAAGTGATTCCTCCTGAAACTTATTTTTCAACATCCCCAGGTTGTACCACTCACACTTGGAGAGTAATTCCAACTAGCCAATTAATCCACTTGGCTTTGGGAGAATACAGGAACACCTGGAAGAAATGCAGTTCATCACAGGTAGAATACACAAAGTCCACAAAGACAGCACTGGAGATCAGAATTGAACCTGGGTCACTGGCAACGGCTTCACGAACTACACCACCCTGCCGTCCAAATATAATTGGCTTTTTCAAGATGGTGAGGAAGGAACTGGTGACCCTCCGGTGAATGCGTCCATTCTAGAGGTTCAAAAATTAGCCGGCAAAACCTTTGGAAGGGGGAGATTCTATACCTATCGTTAGCACTTGGGCTTGCAGGCTTGAATTAAAGGAATAGGTTGCATGATGGGGGCTGTCGAACTGTACGAGGTAATTCAAGTGCTCTCCCGAGTTAAAAAAAAAATCAAACTCTTGGTAAGCACGTAGAATGAACGTAGCGGGTACGTCGGAGCTCGGGGACGTCTCTTAGCTGCTGTAACGTTAACGGCAGGTACTCGGGAAACGCGGTGAGCTCGTGAAGACTCGTGAAGTTTTTTTCAACATGTTGAAAAATGTCCACGAGAGCCCCGAGTACCTACGAGCGGCTATTACCATAATTCTCCGAGTTCGAATCGGGGGAAACTCGGGAGAACTCTTGAATTAGTTCGTACAGTGGGACAACCCCATATGCAGGACTTTCTGCTCAGGAGTATAGCAGGCTGTGGAGTGAACTTATTGAGATGTACAAGATCAGGAGGGGCACTGATAAAGTGAGCACTCATTTTTTTTCCTCAGGACAAATAACTCTAAAACTATAGAGCACAGCAGGCATTAGGTGAGAGGGGAGAAATTTAAGAGGGAACTCTGGGGCAACTATGCCCCTGTCCCACTTAGGAAACCTGAACGGAAACCTCTGGAGACTTTGCGCCCCACCCAAGGTTTCCGTGCGGTTCCCGGAGGTTGCAGGTAGTGGAAGCAGGTAGGGAGACTGACAAAAACCTCCGGGAACCGCACGGAAACCTTGGGTGGGGCGCAAAGTCTCCAGAGGTTTCCGTTCAGGTTTCCTAAGTGGGACAGGGGCATTTATCACTCAGTGTGTATTCCGTATCTGTAATGGACTGCCACAGGAAGCTGTAGAAGCAGATATAATTACCACTTTTAAAAGACATTTGGACAGATCTATGGATAGGAGAAGTTGAGAGGGATATTGGCCATAAGCAGGCAAATGGGACTAGCCCAACATGCCAGCTTGGTCGGCATGGACAAGGTCTTGTATCCGTAGGGCTTGTATCCATGCTGTACAGTTCTATGGCTCTATCTCAACCCGGTCTCACAGGAAACGTGGTTGTGAACAGATCCAACACTTTCAAATGAGGAGCTGAACGTATGACTGAGGATGTGGACAGTGAACTTTTCAACGGGCTGGCATAGAAAAGACAGGCCAAATGGCTCCTGCATCTCACTTCATTTTATCATTCTATACAGACTGCCTAACAACTGGGGTGAGCCCCATCTCTCTTCCCCACACCTTAGAGTCAAGTCAAGTCAAGTTTATTTGTCACATACGCATACGAGATGTGCAGTGAAATGAAAAGTGGCAATGCTTGCGGATTGTGCAAAAGAAAACTACGAGTCATAGTCATAGAGTGATACAGTGTGGAAACAGTCCCTTCAGCCCAACATGTCCACACCAGCCAACATGTCCCAGCTCCACTAGTTCCACCTACCCGTGTTTGGTCCATATCCCTCCAAACCTGTCCTATCCATGATACACAAAAAAAGCTGGAGAAACTCAGCGGGTACATCAGCATCTATGGAGCGAAGGAAATAGGCAACGTTTCGGGCCGAAACCAAGGTATGCCTGTCCTATCCATGAACCTGTCTAACTGTCTTAAACGTTGGGATAGTCCCAGCCTCAACTACCTCCTCTGGCAGCTTGTTCCATACACCCACCACCCTTTGTGTGAAAAAGTTACTCCTCAGATTCCTATTAAATCTTTTCCACTTCACCTTAAACCGATGTCCTCTGGTCCTTGATTCCCCTACTCTGGGCAAGAGACTGTGCATCTACCCGATTTATTCCTCTCATGATTTTATACACCTCAATAAGGTCAAACACCTTCTCGCTCATTCCTCTCTCTTCTCGTTACCACGTCACTCTCCCACCAGCATAGGTTGAAGCACGCTCGGTTTGGAGAAAGCAGAGGCAAATTCCCAATCCCGGACAATCCCTGCGGTTTGCTGAGCAACTGGGAGGCCAGCACCAGAACTCCTGGCAACGTGCTTGGGATCACATATAGCACAGCGGCCATCTGGCGTTGCGCAACTTTCCACAGGATCGTGGTTCCTCGTTAAAGAGGGGGGTCTGTTTTATATATCAGCTGAGAATCAATGGAAACAGATACAGTAGTCATGCTACCAAGGCACAATACAGCCAATTAAATATTAACTGCTGGCCACAGGAGGACGTGGCCTGAGCGATCTAGATAAAAATAGAAAACATGTCCTTTCCATGCCCCAATGGGATTCCGACCGTGCTTGATGTTATTAGGCTACCAATGAAATAATGCAAGGTAGACAAAAATGCTGGAGAAACTCAGCGGGTGAGGCAGCATCTATGGAGAGAAGGAATAGGCGACGTTTCGGGTCAAGACCCTTCTTCAGACGAAGGGCCTCATGCTGCATTTCTTCCAGGCGTTCCTGTTTTCTCCCAAAGCCATGTGGATTGGTGGATTAAATGGCGAGTTGGAATTACCACGTGTGAGGCCCTTCTTCTTTAGAAGAAGGGTCTCGACCTGAAACGTCACCCATTCCTTCTCTCCAGAGATGCTGCCTGTCCCGCTGAGTTACTCCAGCTTCTTGTGTCTATCGACTGTTTAAACCAGCATCTGCAGTTCCTTGCTACACTTGTTAATGGTACAGATCCACTACAGTCTTACTGAATGGCAATGTGAGTTTGAGGAGCTGAAATAGTCCCACTTAAATGTTCTTCTTTGTATGTCTGAGGCATAACTCCACTCCCTTGGATGCCTGTTGATAGTCCAGCCAGAGATCCTTGACGCCACACTTGGTCAACTTGTGCCATGGAGATCACGAACAGCGGCAATTTGGTCCAGGTTTGTACCCAAGGTCACGATGCTGGGAGCAGGGTTGTCCTGGGAGAATACTGGCCAACGGTGCCCCTTGACAGCACTGACAGTAGCACCCTTTCAACACTTTGGTGACAACGGACATGGCTCATAAAACTGGTAGCCAAACTGCAGCAGTTCCTCGGGGAGCGGACCGCTCAACAGTGAAAAGGTCAGAGCCACATGCCTGCCATGTGCGGGCACATATGCAGGCACGGGTCTGACGAAGGGTCTCAACCCGAATCGTCACCCATTCCTTCTCTCCAGAGATGCAGCCTGTCCCGCTGAGTTACTCCAGCTTTCTGTGTCACTCTTTGGCTGAAACCAGCATCTGCAGTTCTTTCCTACACCAATTACGGCATAGAAACATAGAAAATAGGCGCAGGAGTAAGCCATTTGGCCCTTCGAGCCAGCACCGCCATTCAACATGATCATCCAAAATCAGTACCCCGTTCCTGCTTTCTCCCCATATCCCTTGATTCCATTAGCCCTATGGGGTATATCTAACTCTCTTGAAAACATCCAGTGAAATGGCCCCCACTTCCTTCTGTGGCAGAGAATTCCACAGATTCACAACTCTGTATGAAAATGTTTTTCCTCATCTCAGTCCTAAATGGCCTACCCCTTATTCTTAAACTGCAACCCCTGGTTCTGGACTGCCCCAACATCGGGAACATTTTTCCTGACTCCCCCAACATCGGGAACATTTTTCCTGCATCTAGCCTGTCCAATCCCTTAAGAAATGTATATGTTTCTATAAGATCCCCTAAATTCCAGTGATTATGAGCCCAGACGGTCCATTATTTCATCACGTGTCAGTCCTGCCATCCTGGGAATTAACCTGGCGAACCTACGCTGCACTCCGTCAATAGTAAGAATGTTCCTCCTCAAATTAGGAGACCAAAACTGCACACGATCCTCCAGGTGCGGTCTCACCAGGACCCTGTTCAACTGCAGTAGGACCTCCTTGCTCCTATATTGAAATCCTCTCGCTATGAAGGCCAACATGCCATTTGCTTTCTTCATTGCCTGTTGTTATGTAGATTGTGCAAGCAGAATCAGGCCATTCGGCCAACGGGTCTCTGTCACTATTCATCCTCCAGAAGCATCCACTCGTTATATTCATCACCCACATTGGACTAGGCTTCATCATCAAGGTAACAGCTTTCACATTATAACCACTCTAGCAAGGGGTCCTCACAGTGATTACGACTACCATTAGTTGATGGATTGATTGAAAGATACAGCATAGAAACTTCAGCCCATGTCAACCATCGATCACCTAGTTCCATGTTATCCCACGTTCTCATTCACCCCCTACACCCTCGGGGCAATTTAGAGAGGCCGATTACAAACCCGCACGTCTTTGGGATGTGGGAGGAAACCGGAGCACCTGGAGCAAACCCAGGCATTCACAGGGAGAACGTGTAAACTCCACACAGACAGCACCCGAGGCCAGGCAGGAATGGAGGTCCCTGGTGCTGAGAGGCAGTGGCTCTACCATCTGCGCCACTGTGCTGTACACATTGCTTTTGCAGATGAGCTAAAGCAGGAGGGAATACCAAGGAAAAAAAAGTAGTGTGACAAATGTAGCAGGAAGCATTCTTGAAGAAGGAGGGTGATGTGGATTTAACCGCAGGCTGCCGACACCGAGCGGCAGGCTGCTGCTGGACTGTGATAGGGTTAACGCGCTGCAGGCCCACATCTGCCTGCACTTGGCAGGCCAGCTCCCCAGCCGAGAGCCGGCAGTCTGCAAGCTCGATCCGAGCTGCAGGTACAGGGAGCTAGCTGGCCCAGCGCCCGGCGGCTGTCTGGAGAAAGAGGAAGACATTCCCCACCTCTGGAATTTGCTCGCTTTCCCGGTTCCTGTCCACTTTCTCTGGAGAGCAGAGAGTTTCCCGTCCCTCACCCTCACCCTCCTCCTCCTCCTCCTCCTCTCCCGGCTCAGCTCACAATGACGGCAGTGTCTGCTGCTCCGCCGGCCCCATGCTCTCCAAAATAACCACACTCTCGTTCCTTCTTCCTTCCTCCCTTCTCCCCCGAGGGCTGTATTTTTTTTTGCTCTCCACTCTTCCCTGCGCCCCCCCGCCCCCTCCCTCCACCTTCCAATTGTATTGCAAACCATAACTTCACATCACAGCACTTTACTCTGAGTGAGCAGCCAGTGCCAAGCGCATATTTGATTGATTACCCCGGCAGACGGTTCACCTTACCGATTCAACCAAGAAGCTGCCAAAGAGCCAAAGGGTAGCTGGGGTCAATGAGTTGGCTGTTTTTTTAAATCCTGGGGCACAGGGAAGGGGGTATGGGGGTGGGGGGGGTAAAGCACAGCCAAGGCAAGATACACTGAATCAGCAGCTCACTTGCTTCAGTGCCAACTTGGCTCAGCTGGTCAGACTCTCTTCCCAGAAGAAGCAGGTCTTGGAATCGATCCTCACACCCAACCTCAATCTCAGGCCGTCTCTCGTGGAGAGCTGGGAGTGCCACACCAGTTTTGAGGACGGCATTGCATCCAAGGGCCGTCTGCTCTGTCAGTCGGGACCGACAGGCCACTCCTGCCCAACGCTCGCCCGTTGACGGGAGGTCTTTCCCGTCATCGCAAAGATATAAGACTCTGTTACAATTGGCCAAAGAATCCCACATCCTTGTGAAACCCATTGGGGTGCCCGAAAGGGCCTGTCCCACTTTCACGACCTAATTCGCGACCTTTTTCACTCGTGGACATTTTTCATCAGGCTAGACAAAATGCCTCGACCTACGTGATGCCACGAGTACCTACGACTAGCATCACGACCTACCTACGACCATGCTGCAAGTATGAGTCAAGGGCAAACTCAGCAGAGGTCGTGAATTAGGTCGTGACAGTGGGACAGGCCCTTAAGAATGTTATAGGTAGAACTATAGGATGTTATAGTTGAATCACAACACTGCCACCTTCGGAATCACAAAGCAGGGTAACAGGCCCTTCGGCCCAACTCGTCCATGTTGACCAAGATGTCCCATCCAAGCTGGTCCATTTGCCCACACCTGGCCCATATCCCTCTAAACCGTTCCTATCCATCTACCTTGTCCAAATATAAATTGTCAGTGCTGTTTTAGTACCTGCCGCAACTACTTTCTCTGGCAGCTCACTCCATATACCCACCACCCTCAAGGTTCCGATGTCTCCCTCTCACCTTAAACCGACGTTCTCTGCTTCTTGATTGCCCTGCGCTGGATAAAAGATTTTAGTCGAGTTTAGTTTATTGTCACGTGTAGCGAGGTACGGTGAAGAGGTTTTTCACTGTGAATTAATTCTGTGCGCTCACCCATATCTCAGAGTGAAGGCTGAGTGTTGTGGCTGGCGCATCACAACAAACACAAAGTGAGACTCCTGCACATTCCCATACCACACAGCTTCCTTTCAGCCAAGGTAATCCCAGCCTTTTATTGCTCGGAACACAGAAATGACAGATTGCTTGGAGCAGCCAGCACTCTTGGGTCACAATCAGCCACATTTCCCTACTGCGAAGGGCTGGAAATCCATCAGCATGCCAGAGGTAATAAAACACAGACTCTCTTCACATCCCCACATCACCCTGATCCCCCCAGCACATATTACACTGGATTGCCCACACATACCAGAATTCACCCACCGCTCCCACGCCATGTGCACCCTTCTGCCACAACATCTGAGTGCATCCTTCCTGTCTGCACCAAGGCAACCCTCCCTGTCTCACCCGCCAACTTAAGACACAAAATGCTGTAGTGACTCAGTGGGACAGGCAGCGTCTCTGGAGAGAGGGAATGGGCGACGTTTCAGATCGAGACCCTACTTCAAGTCCTGGGCCCCACTTCTGACAAAGTTAATTTTCCATGATTTGGGGATTGCTGGAAGAGCCAACATTTCAAAAGTCAGAGGAGCAGAATTAGGCCATTCGGCCCATTGAGTCTACTCCACCACTCAATGTATCTTTCCCTCTCAAGCCCATTCTTCCCGTAACTTTTGACACCCTGACTAATCTAGAATCTGTCAATCTCTGCTTTAAAAATATTCAATGGCTTGTTCTTCACAGCCGTCTACGGGAATGAATTCCACATATTCAACACCCTAAACAATATAAATACCTCCTCATTTTCTTCTAAAGGTACTTCCTTTTATTCTGAGGCAGTGCCCTCTGGTCCCAGATGCTCCCACTAATGGAAACATCCTCTCCACATCCACTCCATCCAGGCCTTTCACTATTAGATTGCCTATCCCTAATTGCTCTAGCATCTGCCCTCTGGTTCTTGGTACAATAACAACATTTAATAGACACTAGACAGCTACAGGGATAGAAGGTACTTAGAGGGATACGGGCCAAATGGGGCTAGCTTAGATGGGACATCTTGGTCGGCACGGACAAGTTGGGCTGAAGGGCCTGTTTCCATGCTGGATAATTCTATGGCTAGCTCAGGTCATTTTAAGAGTCAAATGCATAGGTGGGTCCTATAGTCAGAGTCATATAGAGCATGAAAACCGACCAAGATGCCCAATTGAAGCAATTCCCAATTGCCCACGCCTAGCCCATATCCCTCGAAACCTTTCCTATCCACGGACCTGTCCAAATGTATTATAAATGCTGTTTAAGTCCCTTGCCTGCATCAACCACTTCCTCTGGTACTGGCTCCATGTAGCCACCACCCTATGAGCCAAACATAGTCCAAGCTAGGCATGAACTGGCAGACGTCCTTCCCTGAAGTACGTGGGTACACCAAACACAAGAACAATCCAAAGTGTGTAGGAAAGAACTGCAGATGCTGGTTTAACTCATAGGTAGACGCAAAATGCTGGAGTAACTCAGCAGGACAGGCCGCATCTCTGGAGAGAAGGAATGGGTGATGTTTCGGGTATAGACCCTTCTTCAGACGAATGGTCTCGACCCAAAACGACACCCACTGCTTCCCTCCAGAGATGCTGCCTGTCCCGCTGAGTTACTCCAGCATTTTGTGTCTACCTTCAAGAGTAATCGCAATTAATGAAAATTGAAAAAGAGAAAGGAAAATTAATAGACATTCCAAAGTTGCTATAGTGAGATATGAACTCAGAATCCGGGTAGATTACTAGACCAGGCCTCTGGATGACTTGTCCAATAATGTAACCACTGCAGTAGTTACTCGCTGCAAAGAAAAAAGCAAGACTCCATTTGAAGTACATGGAGCACTTGGCATGATTCTGATGTGTAGGAAGGAACTGCAGATGCTGGTTTAAACCGAAGATAGACACAAAAAGCTTGAGTAACTCAGCGGGACAGGCAGCATCTCTGGAGAGAAGGAATGGGTGACGTTTCTGGTCGAGACCCTTCTTCTTCATGCTGCCTGTCCCGCTGAGTTACTCCAGCATTTTGTGTCTACGGCAGGATTCTGATCTTCGCATTGGTAGAACAAAATGGAGGCACTCTGAAAAACCACAACAAAGGGGCTGTCCCACTGCGGCGACCTAATCCGCGAGTTCTGTTGAGTTTGCCCTCGACTCATATTCGCAGCATGGTCGACACGAGGTCCTAGGAGGTCTTTGTAACTCTCCTTCATATTCGAGAGTAGTCTCCGCGTACTCGAGGCCTCAGCTAGGTCGCGGCGTATTTTTCAACGTTGAAAAATGCCCGCGAGTAAAAAAAGGTCGCCATGGAAAAAATCTATACTTTTTTTTACTCGTAGGTTTAGTCAAATTAGGTCGTAGTAGGTCGGCATGTTAGTCGTGGGTAATCGAGGGTAGTCGAAGGTAGTCGTAGATAGTCTTCAACATAGTCGAAGGGAGGTTGAAGGAGGTTGTCTTCACTCTCCACTATTCGGTGTCCAATTTTCCCGAAGCTAGTCGAAGCTAGTCTTCAAAATGGTCGAAGGAGGTCGTCTACAAAGTCGAAGCTAGTCTTCAAAATGGTCGAAGGAGGTCTTCTACAAAGTCGAAGCTCGTCTTCAACATGACATTTTTTCAAACTCTCCTAAACTCTTCTAAACTCGCCAATTAGGTCGCCCAAGTGGGACAGCCCCTTAAAGATTTTTTCCAAACCACCAGTAACAATCAGAAAGCTGCAGTGTCTCCAGAATAGGGAGATGGATAGGTGTCCTGAAGAAAGGAAATTAATATTAATCACACACACACGTGGCACGGTGGCACAGCAGTAGAGTTGCTGCCATACAGCAACAGAGACCCGGGTTCAATCCCGACTACGGGCGCTGTCTGTACGGAGTCTGTACCTTCTCCCCGTGACCTGCGTGGGTTTTCTCCAGGTGCTCTGGTTTCCTCTCACACCCCAATGACGAACAGGTTTGCAGGCTAAATGGTTTGTATACTTGTAAATTGTCGCTTGGGTTTGTTAGGTAGTGTAGTGTGCGGGGGATCGCTGGTTGGCGCAGACTCGGTGGGCCGAAGGGCCTGTTTCCGCGCTGTATCTCTAAACTAGACAAATCAAGAAAATAGTGCCTGGAACTTGCTGTTAGGGGTGGCAGTGGAAGCAGATACGATACTGGTATCCAAGAGAGGAACATGGATATGCAGAGAATGGAGGGATCTGGATCACGTGCAGGCAGAGATCGTTTAATTTTCGGCACAGACATTGCAGGCCAATGGGCCTGTTCAACCGTTATCCTGCTCTGTGTTCTAAAATAGGAGCAGGTGGAGAGTGTCAGATCATTCAAGCGGGCCGTGACATTTAATATGAAAGGGTTCAGCAAGGTAACGGCAGCGAAGCTGATCCCCAGTGGGGAAGGTTTGAAACTCTGGACCATTCACAAAGTAGTTCCCAATAAATTTAAAAAAGGGAACTGCAGACGAAACTCCTTTCCCATGGCGGCAGTGAAAACAGGAAACTTGATCCTGGGAGGAGTGGCTGAAGTGAATGCACAAGCACTTCAAGGGAGGCTGGATAAAACGGGGAGAAAGGGCAAGGACGTGTTGATGTTGGGAGATGGAGTAGCGTTGAGCATTAAGTCTGGTCCTGGTAGACCAAGTAGGTGGAAGTTAGAAATCACTCTTTGAAGACAAGTCCTCCCCTCCACCAGGCTCACAAAGCAGCAAGCAGAAACGCCAATGGCCAGGCAATTCATCTCGCACCTCCCTGCGTTTGCTGGGGTGTTGCAGCCAGCTCAGTTATTGCTCTTTGCACCAGTTCATTGAACCCCTGGGAAATTTCTGGGAGGCACAATAAAGAAAAAATTGCGCCTGGTCGCAACCCTTCCTGTGTCATGAAAACCTCTTTTTAATCAAAGAGGGATTTAGATTTCAGCCAGCGCCGGGGCCAGCATGGCTGAACAAAGTGCGGCGCGTGGGTGGGTGGGTTAACGGGGGTTGAGGAGGAGGGGGGGGGATGTGGTTTGCAATGCTGAACCGGGGGGAGTGAGTGGAAGCCCTTGCCCTTCCGCCCCACTGAAGAGGGCTGGTCTAGGCGGCACTGCATGGTGCCCCCTTGGTGCGCTTCCACTGCGAGATAAGCAGCCGGCAACACTCTGGGTACAGTACACTGGTCTCTGCGGTGCACTGTGGGGGAGAGACACTGCCGAACCGCACGGCCCCACAACTGATTTATGGAGGTTTATTTTTCCCTAGAAAAACAACTGTCAACGGCCTTCCTTTGAGGCAGTTAAACGTCTAATGTCAGCCTGCACCTGGGGCCGACTGGTCAAGTGGTGTAGCAGTAACTGTAAGTCATTAAAACGTCTCCCCATCCTGAATGAGAATCAGCTTGAAAAGAACATTACAGTAGCAAACAACTTGGCACTGCTCACACACAATGCACAGTCGCCACACACACACACACACACACACACAAGCTCTGGGGCTGGGAGAAGCCCACCGGCCTCCTGCACTCTTCCATGAGGGACACCAACGAGAGGTGAAGATGCAGACCGCAAGCCTCTGTGGAGAAAATAGTGTGGGGGTTGGGGTGAGGGAGAAAGCAACAGAAAAGGCTAGGATGGCATTCCTCCAACACACACACACACACACACCAGCAACGCAGGAGCAGAACCAGACAACATTAGACTAGGGGAAATAAAAATCAAAGTAAATCCACACAAAAGATTCCATTCCTTCCTGATGGTGGATTAAACGATAATCCCTGCTTCCTACCCCACCCCCTGTTCCTTTGCTTCCACTCCTGGTGCGCCCAGCTTCAAAAGCAGCAGCAGTCCTGATACCACCTTCCTCTTCAGCTCACCTCTCACCGAGGATCTCACCTCCGCTGTCTGCAAGGACAAACACCTGGACTGCAGCCACAGAACTAATGGCCGGGCCTGTCCGGATGATGGCAGTCTGAAGAAGGGTCGAGACCCGAAACGTCACCCATTCCTTCTCTGCAGAGTCTGTCCTGCTGAGTTGTGTCTATCTTCAGTTCAACATTCAACCCGCACATCAGTCCAAGCTGGCCTGAGCTGCTTCATTGCAAATGGAGTTTAACAATGTTAGCATACATTGAAGTTTACAGGAGCCAAATTAGGCCGTTTGGCCCATCAAGTCTGCACCGCCATTCAATCATGGTTGATCTATCTCTCCCTCCTAACCCCATTCTCCTGCCTTCTCCCCATAATCCCCTGACACCCGTACTAATCAAGAATCTATCTCCGCCTTAAAAATATGTATTGACGGCCTCCACAGCTATCTGTGGCAAAGAATTCCACAGATCCACCACCTTCTGACTTAAGAAATTCCTCCTCATCTCCTTCCGAAAGGAACGTCTTTAAATTCTGAGGCTACGACCTCTAGTCCTGGACTCTCCACATCCAAGCTTTTCTCCAGCATACTGACTGGTACGCTGTAAGAATGTCATTGTTCTGCCTGGGACATATGACAATAAAACACAGGTTTGGAAACTCGAGTGCCCAAGAACAAGGGAGGCTGCACAATAGGGTGGACATTGCACGTGCCATCACCTCCCGACCATCAAAGGAGATCTACAGGATCTCGAAAAGGCAGCCGATATCATCAAACACCCACACCACCCTTGCCACCCTCTCATCTCGCTGCCACCATCGGGAAATTAGTACGGGAGGCAGAAAACCACGACCTCCAGTTCAGGAAATGCTTCTTCCCGGCAATCGTCAGGCTCTTGAACACGGCACAACACTAAACGCAACCCTACCTCAGCAACTGTCTCCCACTGACTTTGTTTATGTCGTATTGTGTACTTCCGTTATGCACCATTATAAGTCTAGTTACCCTGCATTATTGATAATTGCACATTTATTAGTTGTGTTGTTGTGTAAACGTGCCTGCATCGCTAGAACTAGTAAGAACTGAATTGTTCCATTCCAGGCGCATGCAACAGTTACGCACCCTTAACTCTTATAACCATCCTAACATCAGTCCTTCTGAATAGGAAGCAACTGATGGTTTAAGCCAAAGATAGCCACAAAATGTTGGAGTAACTCAGCGGGACAGGCAGCATCTCTGGAGGGAAAGGGCGGTCCGAAGAAGGGTCACCCAGTCCTTCTCTCCAGAGAAGCTGCTTGTCCCGCTGAGCTACTCCAGCATTTTGTGTCTTATCGTCAGTCCTTCCGATGCAGGAAGGTTTGAAGGCAAATCCCCTGCAAACTACCAACTCTGAAGTGACACAGAGTGCCACACCAGTTACACAATGTCAAGCCAACCTCCTGAACTATTCGCAGCTGGACATGTACGTGGATAGGAATAGTTCAGAGGGGTATGGGCCAGTTGGGACGAGCGTAGATGGGGCATCTTGGCCAGCATGGGCAAGTTGGGCCGAAGGGCCTGTTTCCCTGCTGTACGACTCCGGGACTCTAACCCAAATAACGCTCAATTGCTGGCTGGCTGCCTTGCCTTCAGGATCCCGCCCCGAATGCCATCCACGGTCAATAACAGGCAGCAGGTGAACTTCATTATACCGCAGATTCATGCCAGCAGGACAACAGAGAACCATTAAACCAGGAGTGTTTAATGGAAGCACCGGTCGTACAGGATATTTTGTGTGTTTTTTTCCCCCTGTGCCTGCCACCGCAGCAGGAGGATGGAATTTATGAGCCTGACAGCCGGGAAGCACAGGCACACAAGCCACCCAACACAGGGCAGGGCACCAGCAGCCCACCCCTGCAACGCTAGGGAAATTGCATCCGAGGCTGCACAGGATTACAGCTTGAAAACTTGATTACATTTTTTTTTTTTAAATCAAGAAACCGTGTGCGCTGGAAATCTGGAATTAAAACAAAATACGGTGGACTCAGCAGGACAGGCAGCGTGTGCAGAAAGAGAAAATCTATTTAACTTGTTAGCTCAGTGTGTCGATGAAGGGTGTTTGACCCGAAACTTTAACTCCGTTTCTGTTTTTACGCCCGTTCGGGCGGCACGGTGGCACGCCGGTAGAGTTGCTGCCTTACAGCGCCTGAGAGCGGGGTTCCATCCTGACTACAGGTGCTGTCTGTACAGAGTTTGCACGTTCCCCCCGTGACCACGTGGCTTTCCTCCGGGTGCTCCAGTTTCCTCCCACAGTCCAAAAGTATACAGGGCTGTCGGTTAATCGACTTTGGTAAAACAGTTAATCGTCCCTAGTGCGCAGTAGGATAGTGCTTGTGTATGGGTGATCACTAGTTGGCACGGACGCGGAGAGTCGAAGGGCCCGTTTCCGCACTGTATCTCTCTATATTAAACTCTATATCGAACAAATACTGCCTGGCCTGTTTTTACCTGGAGCACCTAGCCCTTACGCAGGATAGTGGGTCTGTCCCATTGCCAGAGGTACGATCTTTAGCAGTGAACCTCAGCGCGGAGGGGCAATGGCACTCAGTGTCCAAGACCATGACATAGGAGCAGAATTAAGCCATTTGGGCCACTGAGTCTGCTCTGCCATTCGATCTATTTTTCTCTCTCAACCCTTCTCCCGCCTGCTCCCAGCAACATATAACCCCCCCTTACTAATCAGGAACCCATCTAATTCCGCTTCTAAAATACCCAATGACTTGGCCTCCACAGCTGCTTGCGAATTCCAGACTCACCACCCACTGGCTAAAGAAATTCCCCATCATCTCCATTCTTTCTTTTTTTAAATTATTTATTTTTATTAGAAGCAATTGTACAAAAGAGAAAATAATCGACATAACTAATACAATTTCCGTACTGCTTCAGTTTCAACATTTTATAAACTAATAACTAGATCGGGAAAAAAAAGTAAAAAGGGAAAGAAGGAAGAAAAGAAAAAGAAAAGAAAGAGTTTCAAGAAAAACACGAAAAAGAAACAAAGGAAAACCCCAGAACTAACGAAGGAGTGAAAGAAGCGGAGATATATCCCACTGCCCTTCCGTACGCCCCCTCATCCGACCCTAGCGTCGGTTTTGAGTTTGTGTTCAACCATTATGTTGTTGAAGAAATTCAATAAAAGGAGACCATATTTTTGAAAATTGATCTGGTTTGTCAGTCAAGACAAGCCTTATTTTTCTAGATGTAGTGTCTCGGTCATTTCTGTGATCCACATCTTCACTGTCATCTCCATTCTAAAGGTACGTCCTTTTAGTCTGAGGCTGTACCCTCTGGTTCTAGACTCACCCACTGTTGGAACCATCCTCTCCACATCCCCTATCTAGGCCTCTCTTTACCTGGAAGGTTTCAATGAGATCCCGCCCCCCCCCCCTCATCGTTCTAAACTCCAGCTAGTACAGGCCCAGAGTCACCAAATGCTCCACACACTTTATCCCAATCATCCGCGGGATCATTCCCGTAAACGTGCTCTGGACCCTCTCCAACGCTAACACCTCCTTCCTCGGAAATGGGCCTCTAAAATGCTCACACAATCTTCCAAACGACCAGCGCCTTATAAAGCTTCAGCAGGATGTCCTGTCGACATCCATCTGAGAAAATGTCGGAACACAAAACACTGCCTGGTCATTTACATCGCTGGTGTTGGTGGGAGCCTGCTCTCCTCTGCATTTAAAAAAAACACTTCATTGGTTGTGCAGCTCTTTAGGGTGCCAGCGGATTGGTTTTGATTTATTCTTATCATGTGTGCGGAGATATGGTGAAAAATGTTATTATTAAAAACCTGTTCCATTGTTTTTCTGCTTGAAACTAAACTGATATTGGGATTGGTTTATTATTGTCACTTGCACCAAATACTGTGTGAAATCGTGCATGTTCTCCGGTCAAAGCATACCATCCATTGATCTTAATCAAGCCGCACATGTACAAGAGGTAGTGTGGATGACAAAAAGTGCGAGAGCCACAATGAATTAGGTTGGGTGAAGGGGACCGCAATCTTCGTTTATGAGGTGACTGCTCAGTGGTCTGATAACGGCGGGGAAGAAGCTGTCCCTGAATCTGGTGGTACGTGCTTTCATGCTTTTGTATCTACTGCCCGATGGGAGGGGAGCAGAGGGAATGACCAGGGTGTGGGTGCTCCTTGATCATGTTGGCTGCTTTCCCGAGGCAGCGTGAAGAGTAGATGAGGTCGATGGTGGGGATACTGGATTATGGGATGAGCTGGGCTACATCCACAACTCTGCAATGTCTTGCCGTATTGGGCAGAGCTATTGTCAAACCAAACAGCAGGATGCTTTCTACAGTGCAGGAGGAGTCATTGGACATATGATTGGTAATATTTATGCATAGAAACTCTAAGCTCTTGACCGTCTCCTCTTCAGCACCATTGATGCTAACTTGATTGTGCTGAAGTCAATAAATCTGAAGAAAGGGCCCCGACCCGAAACATTCAGCTGAAGAAAGGCCCCTTCTTCTTCTTCTTGCGTAAAGTTGTACGACGACTTGTTCTATTTGATCTTATTTGATTGTGCACGCCGGGTTGATTGCATTCGTCGGACCATGTGAATGTTGCAATCTCCCACCCCAAGAAAGGTCCCCACCCACAATGTCACTTATCCATCTTCTCCAGGGATACTGCCTGATCCACTGAGTTACTCCAGCACTTTGTGTCTTTCCTCATAGCCCCTTCATCTTACTGACATTGAGGGGGAGATGTGGACTTGACACCATGTTAATAAACTCTCTACAGGCACAATGCAAACATACAGTTCATTATAAAGTATTGCTTCTATTATCTATATATAGCATCTTTATTAAGTAGCAGGTTGTGGAACAATCCTGTGTCAAAAAAGCACTAATTTCGGCCAGTTTTCAATCCTCTTTTTACCACTTTGGCATATCGTGATCTCTGCCTCTCCTTTTGCTACCATCTTCACTGCACTTACCCTCCAGAAGCCTCATTTTAACAGAGAACAGTACAGAGCAGGAACAGGCCCGTCGACCCTTTGCCCGTGCCCAACATGATGTCAAGGTCAACTGATCTCCACTGCCTGTACACTGTCCACATCCAATCCCTGCATATCCATGGGCCTACCTACCACTTCCTAAATTCTACAGTCGTATCTACCTCCACCGCCAGCACATTCTAGTACCCACCACATCCTGTGGCCCCACATACCTCCTTTAAACTTTCCCCCGCTCACCTTAAAACTACGCCCACTAGTCCTTGACATTTCCACCCAGGGAAAAAGGTCCCGACCGTCTACCCTGGCTAAGCCTCTCATAATGTTGTAGACTTCTATTAGCAGTAATTTTAACCCCTTCCTGCCCAGCAACTAAACCCCCCCCCCCCCCCCCCAGCACCTGTCCATTGCTGACGGTTTGCCTTTGATCTGACACTGCACACATAAGGGGAGAGGGGAAGGGTTTCAGCTTTCACTGCCAGCGAGATGAGAACTCCAGTAGCACGGCCTCCAGTTGTTTTAGGCTACTTGCCCAGTTTCCCTTTTACTGCACGTCAACTACTGAGGGCTGTGCCTCCGGACCTGCAAGCGTTTCAAGCAATTAAACCAATTCTAATTGAACTTCACCTCGGCCCCAGGAGAGCCACAGGCCAGTGACTGCGATGCGGACGCTGATTGCTCAGGAAGACACAAAGTGTTGGTAGTAACTCAGCGAGTTTAGTTGGGGAGGGAGATTGCAACCTTCACGTGGTCCGCCCTGTTTCGACAAATGCAATCAACCTGGCATGCACAATCAAATAAGATCAAATAAAACAAGTTGTCCTACAACTTTTAGGCTGTACACACCACACGCAAGAAGAAGAAGTAGTGAGTTTAGTTTACTCGCACATGTACTGAGGAACTGTGAAACGCTTTTTGTTGTGTGCTAACCAGTCAGCAGACTATACGTGACTACTATCAAGCCGTCCACAGTATACAGATTCAGGATAGAGGGTATAACGTGCAGTGCAAGATCAAGTCCAGTAAAGTCCAATTAAAGATAGTCCGATGGTCTCCGATGAGGTAGATGGTAGTTCCCTAGTCGTTGATAAGATGGTTCAGTTGCCTGGTAACAGATGGAAAGAAACTGACCCTGAATCTGGAGTTGTGCGTTTTCACACTTATGTACCTCTTGACTGATGGGAGAGGGGAGAAGAGGGAGTGACCGGGGTCCTTGATGATGCTGCTGGCCTTGCCGAGGCAGCGTGAAGTGCAGATGGAGTCAATGGAAGGGAGGTTGGTTTTTGCGATGGTCTGCGCTGGGTCCATAATTCTCTGCAATTTCTTGCGGTTTTAGATGGAGCTGTCCCCAAACCATGCCGTGATGCATCCTGATAAAATACTGAAGGAGCTGCAGATGCTGGTTTAAACCGAAGACAGACACAAAATGCTGGAGTAACTCAGCGGGACAGGCAGCATCTCTGGAGAGAAGGAATGGGTGATGTTTCAGGTTGAGTTACTCCGGCTTTTTGCGTCTATCCTGGCAAGTAATAGATGGAATACGGGTGAGGGGGAGGGGGTGCACAGATTGGCACACGAGTTGCCAAAGACCAAAGAAACAAAAAGTGTGAGATAAGCAGATAAAGAGATAAGAGACATGAAATGTGAAGCTGAAGCGAGTGCCGGGGGGGGGGGGGGGTGTCTGCTGAAAGTTTCTGAAAATGCACCTATTCCTTCTCCCCAGAGGTGCTGCATGTCCCGCTGCATTAAGTCCCTGTCCCACTTTCCCGAGTTACTCACGACCTCTCCCGAGATTTCCCCTTGATTTGAACTCGGGGAATGTCGGTAGCGAGCTCGTAGGAGTCCATAGATGTTTCGTAGTAGCTCGTAATGCCAGCCGTAGGAACCCGGGGCATCAGGTAAGTTGGGACATTTTTTTCAACAGGTTGAAAAATGTCCACGAGTTAAAAAAAACAAAACAAATAGCCCCGAGTACCTACAAACGGTTATTACCGTAATTCTCCGAGTTTGAATCAAGGGGAAAACTCGGGAGAGTTCGTGTGTAACTCGGGAAAGTGGGACAGGGCCTTAACTACAGCTTTTTGTGTCTATCGAAAGTTTCAGAACGCTGGTTTGTCATCCACATTGGACGTTATGGAGTATGGAAGTTGAGAGAGAATGACCGGGGTGCGGGTGGCCCTTGATTAAGTCGGCTGCTTTCCCGAGGCAGCGTGAAGTGTAGATGGAGTGGATGGAGAGGCAGACTGGTGTAATGGGTGTCAGTAGATGAGTGGTGAGATCGGGGGGAAATATGGTGAGAATGAAACATGAAAGAGGATTAGTGAAGGATTAATGTAAACTGGTGCTTGATGGGCTGCAAATCTCTCGACTACATTGGAAACATTTTCACTGAAGCAACGCTCGCCGCAATGCATCTGGCGTCCTTTAATTGTGGGATCCTGCTGTGCTTTGCTTGGCTAAAAGGTACTTAAAAAGCACTGGTTGTAAGGAGCTTTGGGTTGTTGAGCAAGCACTGTTTATGCATGCCCTTTTGTTTTTACAGCTGTCAAGTAAACCTGCTTGGCCAGGGTGCTGAAGACAGATCCATCTCCCAAAAGGGAGAGTGATCCCAGCATTAGAGCAAGCACGGGTGGATGCCTGCCCCACTAAAACGTTGGAGGATTCCCTCTCCAGGACAGTGCCCAGGCCCGCAGGTGACCGGGAGGCAGCGAGAGGAGGCAAGGAACAGTGCTTTACGCCCTGCCCAGCTGCAGTGAGTAGGCACATTACCCGCTGTGCCAACATGCCCAGACAGAGCTCCAAGCTTGCTGACGATCACAACACACTGGGCCATCAATCTGTGGACTCGGGGAAGAGGTGGAAAAAAAAAGTCTGCCGCGCACAGTCAAAACAAGAATGCGCGGAGATTCCTGAGCAGCTATTAGACAAGCTAATTGGGGATCAGACACTGTTTAAACAGCAGTGTAATCGGAATCATTTTGGCTCTTAAGTCAGCCCAAGACACGCACTCTCCAGTGACAGCCGTTATGTTATTTCCACTGCTCTCCTTTCCTGTGGCATTCCCCAAGTCTAGCTTCAGCCTGCTCCCCGCTCCCGGAGGGCCCCCCTCAACAACAGTCCCAGCCACTCCGCTCCAGTTGGTTTCAATCAGGGAAGCTGATGGGACACACGTGGTCTGACTGGGAACACTGGAACGCCGGATGAAAGGAAGCATTTAAGAAAACACACACACACATATACACACACACACACACAGTACAGAGCAACAGGTGGCTTGGCTGTCAGTCAGTAACTGCCTGGGCTAGCACCTGTGTGCAGTTTCCTCCTCTCCTCCCCCCTACCCTTCCACCCACGCCTCACACCCCCTCCCCCCTCGACTGCCACCGCCGGTCATTACATCCGGAGGCTGCCAAATCCATCCCCCCCCCCCCCCCCCCCCCATCAACAGTCGCCTCGGCAAGGAAGAGATCGCTCGTCTCTTCCCGTGAAGGGTAAAGGGCCAGTCGCGCATGGGCGTCATATGCACATCACGCAGGTGGTGCGCGAGGATTTTGAGCATCCCAAAATCCTGGGACGCTGTGCGCTACCGTGCATCACTGCACACGCCACCACGCCTCACCACACGCCAACCAATTTTTAGGATGTCACGTAAAGGACCTGCAAATGACGCCCAGGTGGGACAGGCCCTTAAGACAAAGGGAAAGCCTCTTCCACAGACGTTTCCTGGCCACAGCCCCTGGGGCCAGCACTTGTCCCACACTCTGCAGCACTGCTTATCATCATCATCATCATATTTCATGAGCCAAGTATGTTTTGCAAGTATATTACAAGGGAAACTCAAACCTCAGCTCCCCTGGTATCCCAAGGACAATATTGTGGCTGCAAAAACAAACAAAAACACAGCGGGAATAACACTACTGTGTAATTCCCCCAATGACTGCAGCACAGTCACCTCATATCAATATTTGTCAAAGACATGTGGCGAGATTGGGGACACGCTTACACAAAGGTTGGGATTTTAAAAGAGGAAAGACAGGGTTGGGAAGGGGGGGGGGGGGGGGGGGGGAGATTTCTGGAATCTCGGGCCTGGGCAGTAAACGTGCATTTAGCCAGTGGGAGCACAATGACAATTCAGGGTGCACAGAAAACAGGATTAAATGTTTGCAGAAATCGGAACTCCTGACTCGTGTATTTTGTATCGCATGCATTTTAATGGCTGTATTTGCTTCTACAACTTCCTCTGGCAGCTCACTCCAGCTGCAAACTACCCTCCGAGTGATTAAAGTTACCCGAGGTCACTCTTAAATCCCTCTCCTCTCACTATGAGCCCATGCCCTCTCTCGTTGATAAACTCCACCCTGGGAAAGAGAGCGTGTGTGCCTTGGAAATGTTTACAACGAGGGGATAAACTGCAGGCGGGAAGGTGGGGGGAGGACAACAGATCTGTTTCACCTGCATTAGTGAGCGGAATAAAGCTCACCCACTATTTCATCCGACGATGAAGGGAACTTCATTTCGGGGAGGATCAGGTAACAGGATGGTGCTTTAAAACATTTCCTGGCAGATCTGGTGACGATGCTCAGAATCAGAATAAACGGAAGTGTGACATTCAGAATGGTTTTAGTGCTAGACCCCCCCCCCCTCCTGCAGCAAGACAATGGGCCAGAAGGAACCGCAGATGCTGGTTTACATCAAAGATAGTCACAAACTGCTGGAGTAACTCAGTGCGGTAGGCACACAGCATCATCAAGGACCACAGCCACCCAGCACGCAGACTGTTCTCCTTGTTGCCGTCAGGCAGACGATACAGGAGCATGGCTGCAAGTACCACCAGACTGAAGAACAGTTTTTATCATCAGGCCATCAGGCTGCTGAACTCATAAACACATCATATATGTTGATTAGTTTATTTATTATTATCTTTTACCTACCAATGTCACTTTTATCTTATCTTATTTTATCTTAGTTTATCCTTGTAATATCATTGCTGAGGTGACCCGTTGTCTTGTCAAACACATTTATTTCATTGTACCGTTGACCCTGTGTTAACCTACATATCTATTATTATATAAAACTCTCGCCCCAGATTCCGAAACGGAACTCCGTCCGGCCGTCCGTCCGGCAGCCTGGCCCACTCCCTTTGCTGGCGCGCTCCCTTTGATTCTCCGCAACTCCAAAACCGGACGCAGGACCGCCCGCGTCTTTTCAACTTCGGCAGAGATTTCGCTTTTCTTTCTAAGTATGCGCTTCTCATTCCATTCCGTCGTGTTTAAGCGCACGTTTTAAATCAAAACCTTACCCACCCCCCCCCCCCCCCCCCAAAAATCTCACAACTAAACTGGCTTCTCACCCACACAAGCCTCACCAGCACCAGCCCCTGCTGAACATTCCATCGTGTGATGTCACAATGCCCAATGCTCACAGATGACCAATCGGAATGGATCCATTTACATATGCCATCACCAGCCCCAGCCATTGGAGAACATTCCATCGTGTGATGTCACAATGCCCGATGCTCACAGATGCCCAATCGGAATGGACCCATTTACATATGCCTATGTGAACGTTCCATCGTGTGATGTCACAATGCCCAGTGCTCATAGACATCGTTGCCATAGTGACAGTACAGAGAGTCAGATGTGGGCCGAGGAGCCTTCAAGACAACATGAGATGTTCCCATATTGTGTGAAAAAATTTACGTCATTCACCCCTGAACCTCGATAAGAACACCACCTGCACATCTTAATTAAATTAGAGAAAAACGGAAAAGAGGTCGGGCATTTACACTTTTAAGGCTCTGTGTGTGTGTCGAAGCTTCGTGTGTGTGATGCCGCACCGCAAACCCCCCCACCACCCCCCCCACGCGTTGCCGAGACGGACCCGACTTCGACGACTTCAAGATACGCTATTTTAAGACGGCAGGGACCCGACTTCGACGACCAAATCTCCCCTGGGGGCTACAGGTAGGGAACGGTCTTTATGCACTTTTCCAACTCTGTGTGTGGGGGTGGTTAGTGTGTGTGAGGCCCCCCCCCCCCCCCCATTGGGGGCTATTGGGGGCCGCAGGACCGCCCACGTCTTTTCCACTTCGTCAGAGATTTCGCTTTTCTTTCTAAGTATGCGCTTCTCATTTCATTCCGTCGTGTTTAAGCGCACGTTTTTAATGGATAACATACCCCCCCACCCCCCCCCAATACTTCAAAACTAAACTGGCTTATCACCCACACAAGCCCCGATGCTCAAAGACATCGTTGCCATAGTTACCGTACAGAGAATAGCCTGTGAGCCGAGGAGCTTTCAAAACAACATGAGATGTTCACATATTGTGTAAAAATATTACAATACAATTGTCTCTTTCAATTCACGTCATTTGGTGCCAAGGAAGTGATGTCACATGGATGGAATCCTTCAGTGATCATTCAAGGCCAGATTCATCATTTCATTGGTTCTTTGATGCCTGACCAAGATCAACAAAATAAATTCTTACAAATCTATTTCATGGACCCGCAAGATAGCATTGGGTTGCGAATGAGTATACTCCAAGATGCTGGTATTCAAAGGGACACTGTTGAAACGCTTGAAAACATGATAAGACTAAACAACCCTTACATTCATTCACTTGTGATGGCGATGGAGAGAATTAGAGATTTACCGGAGGCATCAATCGTTATTGATCCCAATTATCGGCCACCTTTCCAACATGAACGGAGGTTTAACACGCAAACTGCAAATGAAGTTGCCGTCCTCATAGCAAACAGTAATGAGCCTGTGGCAACATCACGCCACATTGTCTTGAGAAGTAGAGGAAGAGGAGGAGCAGAAGGAGGTCTGCAAATCATTTCAGAGTCCCATAGGTCTTATGACAGTTTTCAATACATCCTTTTCTTTCCACTTGGTGATGACGGATGGCATTCACAACTCCAAATGAGTACCGGCAGAAAATTGACACTAATGCGATATTATGCATATAGGATCATGAATCGTGACAATGAATTCAACCAGCTTTTGAGAGGAGGACGACTCTTCCAACAATATCTTGTAGATATGGCGGCTAAAATTGAAGGTGATAGACTGAATTATATTCGCATGAATCAGGTATCGTTGAGGTCAACGACGTACAAAGGACTGACGGATGCATTACATGATGATGATAACTTGGAAAACATTGGAAGGCGCATCATCCTCTCTTCAACATTTGTCGGTGGTCCCAGATATATGATGGGACGATGCCAGGACGCCATGATGTATGTTCGGAAGTATGGTACTGCTGCATTCTTCATTACAATGACCTGCAATCCAAATTGGAGCGAGATCCGACAGTGCCTCTTTCCAAATCAGCAGCCGTCTGATAGACCGGAATTAATAGCAAGAGTATTCGAGCTGAAAAGAAAAATATTCATGAAGACCGTCACTGGACCAGATGGCTTCTTTGGAAACTGTATTGCTTTCATCTTGACTATGGAATATCAGAAGAGAGGCCTGCCTCATTTCCATTGTCTGCTTTGGCTTGATGAAGCGAGTAAGCCAAGACCTCAACAATATGAAAGATTTGTTTATAGAAGTTTCTCACCCCCCCCCCCCCCCCAAAAACGCCGTTGGGGAAACAGACCCAACGGGTCTGCACTTGGTCTAGTGACAAATAAAACTGAACTGAACTGGGGAGGATAGCATCTCTAGAGAAAAGGAATGGGTGATTCTTTGGGCCGAGACCCTTCTTCAGTCCGGGGGGCCACAAGACAATGGGGGATGTGCTGTTTTACGTGGGTCTTCACAGTGTCAGCGATTTGACTGAAGGAACTTTTCCCCTCAAGCGCAGGCGTGTGGAACCAGAGGGTTTATGAGTTTAAGGTCATGGGAAGGAGGTTTAGAGGGATCCGAGGCCGAGCTTTCTCACTGGGGGTAGACGGACTCTGGCGCGCAAAGTCAGAGAACATTAATTTTCTGTTTGAGTTTAGTTTATTGTCACGTGCACCGAGGTACAGTGAGAAGCTTTTAGTAGCGCGCTAACCAGTCAGCGGAAAGACCATACATGATTACAATCGAGCTGTCCACAGTGTACAGACATGACACAGAACAAACAAAAACACAGTGGGAATAACAATACTGTGTAATTCCCCCAATGACTGCGTCAGGCACTTCATATCAATATTTGTCAAAGACAAGTGGCGAGATCGGGGACGCGCTCACACAAAGGTAGGGGTTTTAAAGGAGGAAAGAAAGGTTCGGTGGAGAGATTCCTGGAACCTCAGGTCTGAGTGAAGAAAGTGAATAACTGAATAAAGCCAGTAAAGTCTGATCAAAGATAGTCCAAGGGTCAACAATGAGGTAGATAGTAGTTCAGGACTGCTCTCTAGTTGTGGTAGGATGGTTCATTCATGCAGCAGCTAAGCAAACACTGCATTGAATCGATAGGCTGAGATCTGGTACATTGCATTAGTAGTGATGGATGGGGTCAAGGAAGGAGCGTTCACGTCGCGGCCCTGTTTCCACCAATCTTTGTGTGTGCAGATGCTGAGAAGTGTGTTCAGCTCTGGCTGAGCAACTTCTAATCTTGTGTGTGGACTCGATAAGAAGAAGAAGAAGAAGAAGAAGAAGAAGAAGCAGCAGGGATGGATACTTCAGATCAGTACAGACACACTGGACTGAAGGGTACTTTTATAACATTACTAGACCAAGTGCAGACCCGTTGGGTCTGTTCCCCCAACGTGCGGTTGTGGGGGGGGAGGCGGCATGCAGCATCACACACTAACTACCCCACCCCCCGCACTCACGCTAATAGAGGGGAGGAGGGGGGGAGAGAGAGAGAGAGAGAGGGGGGGGGGGGAGAGGGGGGGGGGGAGAGGGGGGGGGAGAGAGGGGGGGGGAGAGGGGGGGGGGAGAGGGGGGGGGAGGGGGGGAGAGGGGGGGAGAGGGGGGGGGGGGAGAGGGGGGGGGGAGAGGGGGGGGGGAAGAGAGGGGGGGGAGCGAGGGGGGGGAGAGGGGGGGGAGAGGGGGGGGGAGAGAGGGGGGGGGGAGAGAGGGGGGGGAGGGGGGGGAGAGGGGGGGGAGAGGGGGGGAGAGAGGGGGGGAGAGGGGGGAGAGGGGGGGAGAGGGGGGGGAGAGGGGGGGAGAGGGGGGGAGAGGGGGGGGAGAGGGGGGGGAGAGAGGACGGGGGGGGGGGGGGGGGGGGGGGGGGGGGGGGAGGGGGGGGGGGGGAGGGAGGGGGAGAGAGGGAGCGGAGAGGGGGGGGGGAGGGAGGGAGAGAGAGGGGGGGAGAGAGAGGGGGGGAGAGAGGGGAGGGGGAGGGGGAGAGAGAGGGGGGGAGGGAGGGTGGGGGGAGAGAGGGGGGAGGGGAGGGGGGGGGGAGAGGGGGGGGGAGAGGGGGGGGGGAGAGGGGGGGGAGAGGGGGGGGGAGGAGAGGGGTGGGGGGGGGAGGAGAGGGGTGGGGGGGAGGAGAGGGGTGGGGGGGGGGGGAGAGAAGAGGGGGGGGAGGAGAGGGGAGGGGGGGAGGAGAGGGGTGGGGGGGGAGGAGAGGGGTGGGGGGGGGGAGGAGAGGGGTGGGGGGGGGGGGGAGGGGGGGGGGGGGGGAGGGGGGGGGGGGGGGGAGAGAGAGTGCCTTTTTACTTCAACCCAAACAACCATTTGCAGGCAGTGCTTTTTTACCTCTAACCATATTTTCATTTTCAAACCAAATTAAGGGTACTCACAGTGCTGTAGACATTTGTCAGTGTCATTCAAAGCTCTGATTGAGGCACACCACTTGCAGAGACTGATTGAGGCACACCACTTCCTGGTTTTATAGTCCCTCCCCCTCCCTCCAGCGGGGGCAGCAGAGAGAATGGGGAATGTTGTAAAAACATTAATATCTCTGTCAATTTTCATCGACGGGAAAAATCCTTGGCACACACGCGGCGAAGGGGGGTTCTGAGCGAGGTGGCCAAAAATGACAGCCTTAGGTGGCGGCGTACTCTCGTAAACCGCAGTACAGAAAGCCAAAACCGGTCAAGAACAGAGTTTTAGTAATATAGATTGCAGCAGTTGCACCAATGGGTTATTGTTCTATCTGGCACTTTAGGGAGCAAATTTATTACGGAATATTGTTTCTCATCCATAATTTGAGCACACCCACGACAGTATTATTTCCAAGTTGGGGATACCTGATTGAAACACGTTCATAAGTGATTGTAGTACAATTAGGCCATTCGGTCCATCAGGTCTACTCCGCCACTCAATCATGGCAGATCTATTGTTCCCTCTCAACCACATTCTCCTGCCTTCTCCCCGTAACCCGACACCCTGCATTTGCTGCCAGCTGATGCCCAGGCAGGAAAGAAGACAACAAACGTTTCACTACCTCAGGACTCATCAATGAAACCTAACAGTGAAATACCCTTTGATGTTGGGTGCGTTGTGGTTCGAGATGCAAGAGCCATTTCACACATGGTTGGGTGACATAAACAGTGACAAGATCTGCCATTTCAGCGATTCTGATCGACAGACAGATATCACTCTCATCACCAGCGAGAACTTTTGTCAGCTTTCGGAATGAACAGGAACTCTTATATATGTTTGAACATTCAGAAGATATTTTGGTCAGGTGCATGGACAGGAAAGGTTAAGAAGAAAATGGGCCCACCGAGTCCGCACCGTCCAGCAATCCCCACATACCAACACTATCCTGCACACACTCGGGACAATTTACATTTATACCAAGCAAATTAACCTACAAACCTGTACGTCTTTGGAGTGTGGGAGGAAACCGAAGCGCCCAGAGAAAACCCACGTGGTCACAGGGAGAACATATATACTCCGTGCAGACAGCACCCATAGTCAGGATCGAACCTGGATCTCTGGCGCTGCAAGGCAGCAACTCTACTGCTGCGCCACAGTGCCACCCATCTTATACCAATGTTCTCTTGTTCTTGACTCCCCTACCCTGGGATAAAAGACAAAGCATATTCACTTTATCTATGCCCTCTATCTATGATCAAGATTCGTCAAGAGTCTTTAACGGAGTGATTACATTCTTTGATGCTGCAGCAGGCAAATTGGATGAGCCTGATTGCATCTATTGATGTATGATGAAAGTCGTATGTGCTTTCCATGGTCATTAACGCAACACCACAACAAGATACAATAAACAAATGATCAATCATAGTAGGTAACAAGACCATGATAACGGCAGCTGAAATATGTAATGCAACCTTATATAATGGTCAGACTTGCTGTATTTTTCCTGGAACACCGGAGTTTAAGGGGAGACCTGATACAAGTGTTTAAAATGATGGAGAGAGATGGGGTAGATAGTCAGAACCCTTTTCCCCCCAGGATGGAAACATCAAATACCAGAGGACACAGCTTTAAGGTGAGAGGGGCAATGTTTAAAGAAGATGTGCGGAGCAACTTTTTAAAATATATACAGCGTGGTGGGTGCCTGGAATGCATTGCCTAGGTGGGTGGTGGAGGCAGATAAATGGCAGCATTTAAGAGGCTTTTGGATAGGCACATGGATATGCAGGGAGTGGGGGGATATAGATTACAGATACAGGCAGATAAGAGATTTAAGGTACACAAAATTACTGGGGAAACTCAGCGGGTGCAGCAGCATCTATGGAGCGAAGGAAATAGGCGACGTTTCGGGCCGAAACCCTTCTTCAGACTGATGGGGGGTGGAAAGAAAGAAGGAAAAGGGGAGGAGGAGGAGGAGCCCGAGGGCAGGCGGATGGGAGGGTGGGAGGAGACAGCTAGAGGGTTAAGGAAGGGGAGGAGACAGCAAGGGCTAGCAAAATTGGGAGAATTGAATGTTAATGCCATAAGGACGCAAGGTCCCCAGACGGAATATGAGGTGCTGTTCCTCCAATTTCCGCTGTTGCTCACTCTGGCAATGGAGGAGACCCAGGACAGAAAGGTCGGATTGGGAATGGGAGGGGGAGTTGAAGTGCTGAGCCACCGGGAGGTCAGGTAGGTTATTGCGGACTGAGCGGAGGTGTTCGGCGAAACGATCGCCCAACCTACGCTTGGTCTCACCGATGTAAATCAGCTGACATCTAGAGCAGCGGATGCAGTAGATGAGGTTGGAGGAGATACAGGTGAACCTTTGTCGCACCTGGAACGACTGCTTGGGACCTTGAATGGAGTCGAGGGGGGAGGTGAAGGGACAGGTGTTGCATTTCTTGCGGTTGCAACGGAAAGTGCCCGGGGAGGGTGTGGTGCGGGAGGGAAGGGAAGAATTGACGAGGGAGTTGCGGAGGGAGCGGTCTTTGCGGAAGGCAGACATGGGGGGAGATGGGAAGATGTGGCGAGTGGTGGGGTCACGTTGGAGGTGGCGGAAATGGCGGAGGATTATGTGTTGTATTTGCCGGCTGGTGGGGTGAAAGGTGAGGACCAGAGGGACTCTGCCCTTGTTGCGTGTGCGGGGATGGGGAGAGAGAGCAGTGTTACGGGGTATGGATGAGACCCTGGTGTGAGCCTCATCTATGGTGGCGGAGGGGAATCCCCGTTCCCTGAAGAACGAGGACATTTCCGATGCCCTGGTATGAAATGTCTCATCCTGGGAACAGATACGGCGTAGGCGGAGGAATTGGGAGTAGGGGATGGAGTCTTTACAGGGGGCAGGGTGGGAAGACGTGTAGTCCAGATAGCCATGTGAGTCAGTGGGTTTGTAATGTAGAGATTTAGTTTAGTTTAGAGATACAGTGCGGAAACAGGCCCTTCGGCCCACCGACCAGCGATCCCTGCACAAAACACAATCCTACACACTAGGGACAATTTACATTTACACCAAGCCAATTAACCTACAAACCTGTATGTCTTTGGAGTGTGGGAGGAAAGCAAAGATCTCGGAGAAGACCCCTGGCGGTCATGGGGAGCACATACAAACGCCGTACAGACAGCACCTGTAGTCGGGATCGAACTTGGGTCTCTGGCGCCGTAAGGCAGCAACTCTACCGCTGCGCCACCGTGCCACCCCTGGACTTGGCCTTGGTCTCAATGCCATGGTCTTGGCATTATGTTCAGCACAGACATTGTGGGCGAAAGGGCCCGTTCCTGTGCTTTACTGTCCTAGGTTGTTATACACAACCCCTTGTCGTGTGGCAGTTGACCAGAGGTTGGCAGCTCGGAGGGAAGCTACTCCTGAGATTACATGGTTGTCATCAGCTTTTGGCCCCCAGATCCTCACAGACGGGAGTGACACCATGACGCACTCCAACTCATGACAAGAAAGGGAACGAACTCAGTCGTGGGTGGGAAGGCAGAACTCGGACCATGTGGGCCAAGGAGAGTGATTCACCCCGGGTGACACAGACTCCCACCGAGAGTCTCCCCATTGGGGCCGGGCATCGCGAGATGCCTACCTGCAGGAAGACACGGTGGCTGGGCTTTGGGTTAACGGAGGGAAGAGTAATTAAGCTAGAAAGCAGAAGGGCGAGAGCGAGGAATAAAGAGAAAGAGCAGGCAGGCCAGCTGTGGACAGCTACCTTCTGACTGTGCTGAGCATAGACTGAAGGATGGGGGGGGTCAGCAGTTGCCAAGCCAGGGCTCAACACCACGGTTATCCCAGAGTTTCAAAGGGTAGAAACACTAGTTGCAAGGTCCATGATAATTACAAATCTGAGGCTCATGGTACTGTGTGATATGGGGAAACGCCAGGTTAATGAAGCCACCACATCGACCGGTTGGGATCTTTTTGAAAAGCGGAAAGTCCCTAAAGACTCTCTCTAACTTCCACAGGTGTACAGTAGAGAGCATGCTGACCGGTTGCATCGTGGCTTGGTTCGGCAACTTGAGCGCCCTGGAGAGGAAAAGACTACAAAAAGTAGTAAACACTGCCCAGTCCATCATCGGCTCTGACCTCCCTTCCATCGAGGGGATCTATCGCAGTCGCTGCCTCAAAAAGGCTGGCAATATCATCAAGGACCCACACCATCCTGGCCACACACTCATCTCCCTGCTACCTTCAGGTAGAAGGTACAGAAGCCTGAAGACTGCAACAACCAGGTTCAGGAATAGCTACTTCCCCACAGCCATCAGGCTATTAAACTTGGCTCGGACAAAACACTGAACATTAATAGCCCATTATCTGTTATTTGCACTTTATCAGTTTATTTATTCATGCGTGTATTTACGTATATAATGGTATATGGACACACTGATCTGTTTTGTAGTCAATGCCTATGTTCTGTTGTGCTGAAGCAAAGCAAGAATTTCATTGTCCTGTCAGGGACAGATGACAATAAACTCTCTTGACTTGACTTGACGTCCTCAAGGGGATGAATGGCCTATTGCAACTAACAGGTAGGAGGCACAAGAGGCTGGAATCTTCAACAAAACACAGAGTGCTGGCGGAACTCAGCAGGACAGGCAGCATCTGTGGAGGGAATGGAAAGACCATGTTTCAAGTCGGACCTTTCTTCAGGAGTTTGAAAAAATGGACCCGACCTGAAACGTTACCCACCGTTCCCCTCAAAGTTCGATGAAGGGTCTTGACCTGAAACGTCAACTATTCCTTTTCTCCAGAGATGCTGCCTGACTCGCTGAGTTACTCCAGCATCTTGTTTCTTTGCCCGGGTAGGGGACATCGAGTGAACGATAATGTAAGGAGGAATTAAACAGGCAAGAGAAGGCTGAAGGAAGGTCTCCCATTCCTTCTCTCCAGAGTTGCAGCCTGTCCCGCTGAGTTACTCCAGCATCTTATGTCTGTCTTCAGGTGGGGCCAAGTGTGCTCAAGGCTGGAGAGCCATCCGAATGCAGTTACCGGACGGAGAGGCAACTCATGGTGCAGCAGCCCCCTCCAGTGGGCCTGATGAATACTGCAGCAACAGCCCCTCACACCTCCTTCCACTTGCAAGGGGGAGCAGCCTGAACACCCGAGTCCGGAGGAGTGGCCTGACTGAATATTTCCCTCAAAGATTGGCACAAAATGCTGGAGTAACTCAGCGGCATCTCTGGAGAGAAGGAATGGGTGACGTTCTCCGACCAGTCTCACTGTCCCCCTGATGCTTCAGTGTCACCTCCCCCTAGCTAACAATGATCTACTCTACATTTTCCTTGATCACCATCCCCTTTGATGCAAGGTCGTTTTCACACCTTGCCCTTCTTTACCTGTGTCTCCCTCTTCCTGACTCAGTCTGAGGAAGGGTCTCGACACAAAACATCACCCATTCCTTCCATCCAGAGATGCTGCCTGTCCCGCTGAGTTACTCCAGCATTTTGTGTCCGTCTTCAACCAGCATCTTCCATTCCTTCCTACACTCTGTATATTTCCCTCCACAGATGCTGCCTGACCTGCTGAGTTCTTCCAGAGCTCTGTGCTTTGCTCAACATTTGAGCATCTTGTGCGGCCACTGAAAAGCCGAGAGACGGGGAAACTTTAAACGAGTGCATGGTAGAAACAAGGAACTGCAGATGCTGGTTTACACAAAAGCACTCAGAGTACTGGAGTAACTCAGTGGATCAGGCAGCATCTCTGGAGAATAGCTGACGTTTCGGGTCGGGACCCCTTCTTCAGACTCTGCATCACAGTGTGGCACGTGTGCCTGGGATCAATTGGGAGTGGACACGAAATGCTGGAGTAACTCAACGGGGCAGGCAAGCCCACAGCAGTAAAAGCCCTGTCCCACTGTACGAGTTCATTCCAAGAGCTCTCCCGAGTTTTAAAAAAATCAAACTCGTGGTAAGCACGGAGAATGAGCGTAGCGGGTACGTCGGAGCTCAGGGACGTCTCTTAGCGGCTCGTAACGCTAACGGCAGGGACTCAGGAAGACTCGCTAACGGCAGGCAAGCTCGGGAAGACGCGTGAAGATTTTTCAACATGTTGAAAAATGTCCACGAGAGCCCCGAGTACCGACGAGTGGCCATTACCGTAAATTTCCGAGTTCGAATTAGGGCAATCTCGGGAGAGTTCTTGGAATGAACTCGTACCGTGGGACAATGGTTTTAATCACCAACAAAACCACTGCTCAGGAAGGTTTCGGGCCCCAGACTTTGCTGAAGGAAGGAGGTGAAAGGGCAGAAACTTCTGGTTGCTGGCAGCGGCTGAGATTGTTGCAAGGTGGATTAAACAGATGGGCTCTGAACACAGGCTGCACAGTCAATGCATAGTGTCCTTTACAGCTGCACAGTCACTTGACCTGCTGCTGCCCCACATGCTGGACCCAAGGTTGGCAGCTCCCCCTCACTCCCTGAACATGTGAACCTCAGTCATTAGGAAACCTCTTTCTTCCCCCCCCACCCCCACCACTCCAGCCCAAACAAAGCAGGCAGCTGCTTCCAGTGATAGCTGCTGCAGCTTGATGGCTATTCCAGGAGAGCCCTGCAGCTACTGTGCGACTGAACTTCCATCAGCCACGAGACTGCAGGCTACCGGCAGCAGGGATTGACAGGAAGCGCGAGAGGGACGGCTGGCTGCCAGCGCTCTATTCCACAATGCCTCGTCACTCACTGACTTCAGACAGATGGAATGATCATTCCGCAGCGAAGCCTTCCTTCCGCCAGGACCTTTCAAGAGGCACCCGCTTCACTGCAGCCACGAACCCTTCCAGGATTGTTACTTTAGACTTTACTTCTAGACTTCAGAGATACGGCGCAGAAACCGGCCCTTCGGCCCACCGAGTCCGTGCCTACCAGCAATCCCCGCACGTTAACACTACCCTACACACACTCGGGACAAATTACAATCTTTTACCAAAGCCAATTAACATCCTACAAACTTGTACGTCGTTGGAGTGTCGAAGGAAACCAGTGCACCCGGAGAACACCCACGCGTTCACGGGAAGAATGTACAGACTGCACCCATAGTCAGGATCGAAACCAGGTCTCTGACACTGTAAGGCAGCAACTCTACCACTGCGCCACCGTGCCACCCCACACGATACGAAGATTACAAAGGGGGTCTGATGAGTGGGGTCGTGGCGGATTTGGTTCAGAGGTGGACAGGGGCCACAGCGCTTAGAGCACAGAAATATAAGCACACAAAAAGACCCTTTGGCCCACACTGTCTGTGCTAAACATGATGCCAAGATAAACTAATCTCCTCTGCCTGTACATGATCCATATCTCTCCACGTCTGATGGGTGAGAAACAAGCTTGTGAATTCAATGAAGAACTCAGGTGCGTTCCCCAATACGAGTCAATATTCGCCCCTCAAATCAACCTCGCTGCAGCAAGTCACCATGTCAGTGCCAGAGCTGAAGAAGGGTCTCGACCCAAAACGTTGCCCATTTCCTTCGCTCCATAGATGCTGCCTCACCCGCTGAGTTTCTCCAGCATTTTTGTCTACCTGCACATGGGGTCCAGCTTTGCCCAAGTTGGTAACGAGGATACAACAGTGACTACACTTCAGAATTGTTATTATAGTGGCATAGAGTCATACACAGAGTCGTACAGCGTGGAAACATATCCTTCGGCCCAACTTGCCCACACTGACTAACATGTCCCATCTACACTAGACCCACTTGCCTGCGTTTGGCCCATATCCCTCTGAACCTGTCCTATAGTTTGCTGAATACTGCGGTAGTTCGTGCCTCAAATAGCTCCTCCGGCAGCTCGTTCCATACACCCACCTCCCTTTATGTGAGAATGTTACCCCTCAGATTCCTGTAAAATCTTTCCCTATCACATTAAACCCCTGCTTCTAGGCAAGAGACTCTGCGTGTCTACCCGATCTAGTCCTCTCATGAATTTATACACCTCTATAAGATCGCCCCTCATCATCCTGCACTCCAGGTTCTAGCCTGCTCTACCTCTCCCTATAGCTCAGACCCTTAAGTCCTGGCAACACCCTTGTAAATCTACTCTGCAACTTGCCAACATCTGCATTGTGTACGTCTGAACCATTTATTGGGAGATGCTACAGAAAATGCACGTATTTCCTGCCCCCTCTCACCTTGGCAAGTGTTTTGGGTGAAGGAAGTTGCACTTCCATCCTTCATATGCATGCTTCATATGCAGAAGCCCCAGATTGCTCACAGACGTCACCTCCAAGTGGTCAAGGAAACCGTACCATTCACAAAGGCATCGGGCGATCCGAGCCAGCAACGACCTCCCACAGCCAGGTGCCTTCCGTTCCTCGGCCCATTAACGCCTCAAAACACTGGTTCATCCAGACACCCTGCTCCTCTCCTTCCTCCATACATTCCCTTCTCATCCCCAAGCACCATATTGCCATTTTACACAGAATGTAGAAAAGTAGAGCACACAAAAAGGACAGTGCCGAACATGGTGTCAGGATAAACTCATCTCATCTGCCTACATGATCCGTACCCCTCCATTCCCTGCACCCTCCCCAGGGACAAGATGGCGGCCACTCGCGACAGCGGCATCTGCAGTCCGTCTGTGTTTTTTTTTTCTTTTTGTCCTGTTAGGGGTATGTTTTGGTCTTAGTTTTATTTTATTTTTAGCTGTGTATATGTGGGGGGTGCGGGGAAACTTTTTAATCTCTTCCCTGCACGGGGACCCGGATTTTTCCCTGTCGAGACTCCGTTGTCGTTGGGGCCTGACATCGTGGAGCCAAGCGGCCTCCAACCGGAATCGACCTGGGGCTCCAGTCGCAGAGCCCGCGGACTCACCATCGCGGAGCTGGCCGACTTCGGAGAGCGGAGCGCTGTGGTGGCGCGCGGCTGCGACCCGACCTCGGAGCATCAGAGGCTTCAGCTGCAGGCCCTGTGGACGGTACCATCGGGAGCTCGCGGGTCCCTGGTCGGAGACCGCTTTTCGGAGCTCCCGCAACGGAAAACTTCGCCCGCCCGAATCGAGGGGTTTAAATCGACCCCGGAGCGGGGCCTTACATCGCCCGGCGCTGCTTAAACGGCCGCGGGACTTACCATCGCCCACCGGGGGCTCTAACATCAAGAGCCTCGATCAGCTCGATGCAGCTGTTTGTCTGCTTGACCGTGGGAGAAGAATAAAGAACAGAGAACAAGGAAGAGATATGACTTTTGCCTTCCATCACAGTGAGGAGGTGTTTGGAGATTCACTGTGATGGATGTTTGTGTGGAATTGTGTGTTTTGTTTTTTGTGTTGTTATGACTGCAGGAACAAAATTTTGTTTGAACTTGTTTAAATGACAATAACGGCATTCTGATTCCCCCGCATATCCCCCCCCCCCCCCCCCCCCCCCCCTCCCACCTCTCTGGCTTAACATTTCACTCCACTTTCCTTCCATCACCTTTTAACCTCTAGCATCCATCTGCCCATTACCCCCATTCACCTGTTTCACCCATCACCTGCCAGCTTCATCCCATCCCCCCCCCCCCCCCCCCCCCCCGCCAACCTCTCTTGCAGCTTTCTTCCCCCTTACTCTATCGGCCTGAAGAAGGGTCCCAACCAGAAACATTGTCTGTCCATTCCCTCCACAGATGCTGCCTGACCGGCCGAGTTCCTCCAGCACTGTGTGTTTCGGGCCGTCCAGTGGTCTGTTCTCCACCCAGAACCATCCCCCGGTTGTGATGAAATGACTCAGAACGGGAATCTGACCCCTGGGAGTTACAGAGTGGAAGTGGGCGAGTTGCCTGCGGTGAAAATGATGAGGGATCCAGGGAGCGTCGGGCAGTGGAAGTAGACGACAAAGGTAACTTTAGGAGGAACTGTTCTAGCCTCGGAAGGAACAGATGGCTATCCGGTACGGCTAACACAAGCTTTCAGAAAGCAATAGTAAGTCGGCTGGTCCCCTCCAGGGACAGGGGCTTTGCAGAGAGGTTGGACAGACAAGATCCTGCACACCAATCCCCTGGTGGAGCAGGCCAGCTGGACTCACTTACAGGAGAAAGTTTCACTGCTCAGCTGAAAGGGTTCGGACTGAGAGTGTTATCAACGCAACCTCAAGCTTGATCTTCCCAGGGAAGTTCCCACATACAAACAGAACGGAGCCCGGAAGATGAACGGCACTCAGTTGACGTTACACGAGCTTGAAGGAGGAAATGATCCTTTGCAATTATAACTTTGTGTAAAATAAAAATTCAATGTTACTCGGGTTAATAACTTGCTGCCACGTTCCTTGTCAATCTGCTTATTTATTTTAAAGCAATGCTGACAGAATCTGGACAGGGTTCGTGTCAATCCTTCGTACTTGCGGGATGAAGTAATTCCTCCCGACCAGCTTCCCTCCCTTTTCCCCAGACATGCGGCCTGTTCAATTTCAAATAAGCGGGCCGCTTATAGAAGAGGTGCATACCAGCTTGATCTACCCTCATGGCAGCCGTGCTCATGTGGCCACGCGGGTAGGGCCACTGCCCGACAGTGCTATAGACCCAGGTTCGATCATGACCTCAGATGCTATGTGAGTGGAGTTGGCACGTTCTCCCTTGTCTGCGTGGGTTTCCTCCCGGGTGCTCCGGTTTCCTCCCGCATGCCAAGGACGTGCAAGTTTGTAGGTGAAATGGCCTCTGTAAATTGCCCCTAGTGTGTAGGGAGCGGATGAGAGAGTGGGACAGCGTAGAACTAGCGTGAATGAGTGACGGATCATCAGCATGAACCCACACGGGCCAAATAGCCTGCTTCCATGCTGTACCTCTAAGTGAAAGTGTTTCAACTTTTCTTTTCCAATCGAGATTAAGCTTCAAGGGCTCAGACAGCACGAGGTTCACAGCAAGAAATCTGGCAGAATATTTCTCTGTCCCCAAGACTGTATAATAAGTTGTTATAAAAGAACAATGTAAAAGCCCTGTCCCACTGTACGAGTTCATTCAAAGAATTCTCCCGAGTTTGCCCTGATTCGAACTCGGAGATTTACGGTAATGGCCACTCGTTGGTACTTGGGGCTCTCGTGGACATTTTTCAACATGTTGAAAAATCTTCATGAGTCTTCCCGTGCTTACCTGCTGTTAGCGAGTCTTCCAGAGTACCTGCCGTTAGTGTTACGAGCCGCTAAGAGACGTCCCCAAGCTCCGACGTACCCGCTACGTTCATTCTCCGTGCTTACCACGAGTTTGATTTTTTTTTTAACTCGGGAGAGCTCTTGAATGAACTTGCATCGTGGGACAGGGCCATAAAGCTGGTTCAGCAGAGTGCTGTGCTGTTTTCACTAAGATGCAACTGAAGCAGGAAGAGGAAACAGCACTCCGAAAAGAAATGGATGATGTGCCTCAACCACACTTTGGTACTAACATTTTCCCTGTGTGATTATTTTTCTGCCCATAACTAAATTGGTACTGGTTTATTATTGTCATGCTTACCGAGAAACAGTGCAAAGTTTTGTTTGTCGACAAAAATGCTGGAGAAACTCAGCGGGACAGGCAGCATCTATGGAGCGAAGGAATAGGTGGCGTTTCGGGTCGAGACCCTTCTTCAGACTGATTTGTTTGCATGCTCACCAGTCAAATCATACCATACGAGTCCAATCACACCATGCACAAGTACAACAGGTTGTACAAAAAGAAAAGTCCCAGAGTGCAGAATATCGTGCTACAGCACTGTAGTATTACAGTTTCTGTGGGAAAAAGTCCAATGTCACAATGAGGTAGGTGGGAAGATTGGGACAACGCCCTAGTTTATGGGAGGACCATTCAGTAGCCCGATAACAGCGGGGAAGAAGCTCCCCTTAATCTGGTGGCAAGTGCTTTCAAGATTTTGTATCTTCTGACCAACAGAAGAGGGGCGAAGAGGGAATGACCAAGATGAAAAAAAGATCTTTGATTAGGTTGGCTGCTATCCCGACACAGCGTGGTGTAGATTAAGTCGCCATCACTGCCTGAAGTCCGTAACTAGCTTCTTTATCTTGCTGGCATTGAGAGAGTGTTGTCATCTTGACAACATATTACTGAGCCCTTTATCCCCCCCACCTCCTGTACTTCATCTCGTCATTGTATGACATCTGATGGTGACCAAAGATCCTATAGCAAGCAAGATAGATCACTCGAGGAAAAAGACGTAGTACGGTCATGGGCAGATTCATGGGTAATTTTCGGCCCCATTTCCGTAACCAGCTTCCGTCTCCGCACCAAAGATCCCATAGGATACTAGTGCGGAGACGGAAGTTGGTTACGGAAACATCCTCGTAAAAATAAAAGTTATTTGGAAAAATCTTTTCCTCGTTTTCAGAATTTTAATTTATTAACACAAACTGTTCCCCCGCAACGTTGATTACACTGCGGGTCGGGTCGGGTTACGGAAATGGATGGAAAAAAATGCCCACGTTCCGCTCCGTTGCGTACTACACGTCAGCCCATTGCATTTAGCAGGAGTGGTCTATCTTGCTCCGCTATAGGATCTTTGGCGGTGACGGTGGTGTCATCTGCACACTAGGAAGTGGAGTGTGAGCGGATTTTGGCCCCACAGTTGTGAGTGCAAGGGGAGTATCGGCAGGGGCTCCACTACATCGTCAAAGACATTTACAGTGGAGGATCCACCATTCAGCCCATCATGCCCTTGGCATTTAAAGAAGAATTTGAGGGCACGGGCTTAAAATGAGAGGGGAGAGATTTAAGAGACCTCAGGGGCAACTTTTACAATCAGAGGATTGTTGATATCTGGAATAAGCTGCCAGAGGAAAGGATAGAAATGGATACAATTGCATTTTTTTTTAAAAACCATTTAGATCAATATTTAGATAGGAAAGGTTCAAGAGGTCTAAAGGACAAATGCAAGCAAATGGAACTCGCCCGGAATACTAACTTGGTCAGCATGGACTAGGTGGGCCAAAGGGTCTGTTTCCGTGCTGTACAGTTCTATGACTCTGAGCCTTTGGGACGTCCTGATAAACAACTTTTTAACCCCAAAAATATTGATAGGGGGCACAGGATTGGATTGTGTAAGAAAAAACTGCAAATGCTGGATAAAATCAAAGGTAGACACAAAATGCTGGAGTAACTCGGCGGGTGAGGCAGCATCTGTGGAGAGAAGGAATGGGTGACGTTTCGGGTCTCGACCCGAAACGTCACCCAAACCTTTGCTCCATAGATGCTGCCTCACCCGCTGAGTTACTCCAGCATTTTGTGTCTACACAAGATTTGATTGCATTGTTTCAGTAGAGATAGCAGAGATTGGATGGATCGAATGGCCTAAACCCGTGGCCATAATCTACACAGCTCTATTTTGCGGTACAATCAGAGCGTGCTGGAATTTGTTTTAGCAACCTGATAATCAACTTTAAAGACAGTATAATCATCAAATTGTACACAAGGGAGGGAGAAATTTATACAAGTATCTTGACAATGACAGTGTTTATCCAACACAACGGCCGGGCTCACTGCAGGAACGAGGAATGATACCCGAGAGATTTCAAAACGGCGGATCTTTAGACAGCAGCAGTTAACTTCCTGACAGAAATCACAGAGTCTGTTCAAACTATAACTAGTTCAAACTAAGCGAAGGTGGGAGGAGGGGGTTGGAATTTACCAATGGGAAACCAGACTAAACAGATCCAAGACCAGCAGACATCCTCCAGAGCGGCAGGGGAGAGACCCACAACATTAGTCCCAGGGAGAATCAGTACAAAAGGAACACCTAATCCAACAGCGTTAACCGCTGACATCAATCCCCACAGGAACCCTGCCCGAAACATGACAAGCGCACAAGCTCCCAGCTCGTGTGCAGTGAAAACAGATGTCGGGAACAAACACCTCAGCGCTCAGGAATGAAGACACACAGCAGGTGTGGGCAGCCACCATTTGGAGCCTGCCTCCACACTGGTGCATCCGATACTCAGCCGGAAACCACGGGGCAGCACAGGGCACAGACACCAGTGTCAGGTACTCCGCAGGTCTCCCTTAAAGCTGCTGAGAGAACGGTTGAGCTTATAAAAGTGGGATGCATTTAGTGTTGGGCTTGAGTAGAGTCGCAGTCAGCAAAAGAGGACTTCTGCTTGAAGGAATATCATGCGATTGCGAGCCGTGCAAATGCAGCTGGAGATGGGCAGTGTTAGCGGGGTACAGCATTGCCTACTGGCCCTCTTAACATTGCCACAGAGGCACAGCCACCTGATAGTCACCAAAGGCACCCGGACTGCATAAAACTGGGACCAATGACAGAAATATCAACTGCTCCATAATCACACGGAGAGGAGAAATTGATTCAAAAGATCATTAGAAATAGGAGCAGAATCAGGCCATTCGGCCCATCAAGTCTATGCCACCATTCAATCATGGCTGATCTACCTCTCCCTCCTAACCCCATTCTCCTGCCTTCTCCCCATAACCTCTGATTAACCACAATGACAGACAACAGACCACCACTTTTTTTATTTTAATCCCCCAAAAAACATATAAAATTCAAATTAATGCCATTGCGGTAACATACGGAGTTTGTTGTTAATTAACTTTCAAATAACAACATCAAAAAGACATTTGAATAGGATAGGTTTCGAGGGATATGGGCCAAAGACAGGAAAGTGGGGCTATGCTGGTGGGCATGGAGAAGTGGGCCAACGAGCCTGTTTCCATGCTGGTAGACAAAAATGCTGGGGAAACTCAGCTGGTGCGGCAGCATCTATGGAGCGAAGGAAATAGGCAACGTTTCGGGCCGAAACCCAAGGGCTTCGGCCCGAAACGTTGCCTATTTCCTTCGCTCCATAGATGCCGCCGTACCCGCTGAGTTTCTCCAGCATTTTTGTCTACCTTCGATTTTCCAGCATCTGCAGTTCCTTCTTGAACTGTTTCCATGCTGTATGTCTTTGAATAGAAACCACAAATGGAGAGTCGGTTTGGGTCTGCAAGTAACAGTCTTGCCTCCTTGTCGGAAGGTTTAGCTCTACTCTGGGACTTCACAAGATGTGCACTAACACAGAGCAGTGGTGTCTTGTCAGAGACGTTCCTTCTAACAAGGTATCAATGGAGTTCTTCCAGCACTTTGGGTTTTTTTGCTCAGGATTTCAGCATCTCCACTCCATTGTGTCCATCAAACCATCTTCTTCTTTAGGTCTGTATTGGAGATTCCATGCCACCGTTTCCTGATGGCCTACATTCCTCTCAGCCAACACCACCACCGAAAACATACTCTAGGTCTCAAGCCGAAACATCGCCTATTCCTTCTCTCTGTAGATGCTGCCTCACCCGCTGAGTTTCTCCAGCATTTTTGTCTACCTCCTGATATACGGAGACGTTTCAGGTCAGGACCCTTCTTGAGATTCAAAATGCTGGAATAACTCAGCGGGACAGGCAGCATCTCTGGAGAGAAGCTGGCCGAAACCCAAGGATTCGAAACCCAAGGATTCGAAACCCAAGGATTTTGGCCCGAAACGTTGCCTATTTCCTTCGCTCCATAGATGCTGGGTGACATTTCAGGTCGAGACCCTTCTTCAGACTCCAGCATTTTACTCCAGCATTTAGTGTCCGCTGAGTTACTTCAGCATTTTGTGTCCAGAGATGCTGCCTGTCCCGCTGAGTTACTCCAGCATTGTGTCTATCTTCGGTTTAAACCAGCATCTGCAGTTCCTTCCTACACCCTTCTTTAGTTGTAGAGGAGAGCAAAGTGAAAAGAGCTGGAGTAGGGCAGAGCCTGGCAAGTGACAGGTGGATGCAGGTGAGGGGGGTTTGCAGATCAGACAATCCGAAGAAGGTCCGACCCAAATCAACACCTATCCATGTTCTTCACAAATGCCGCCTGACCCACTGAGTTACCACAGCACTTTGTGTTTTACTCAAGATTCCAGCATGTGCAGTTCCTTGTGCCCCCATTTTCCTAATATTTGTTGCTTTGCTGGTTTGAGCAATTTGAATACTTTAGAATGTCTGCATAGCCTGACTTTTAAAATATGAATTACACAACAACACCTCTCATTGTTATCAGATTACTGAAAGATCCTCCCATAAGGTAGTGTTTGGTCCCCATCTTCCAACCTACCACATTGCGGACTATACTTTTTTTTCTTCTTTCGAAATCAACATTTTTGCCCTAACTAACTTACATAATACTTGGCACTTTGGGATTTTTCTCTTTGCGCTACTTGATTGTACTCATGTATAGTGTAGTTTGAGTAAATAGCACATGAACAAAGCTTTTCACTGTAGTTTAGTTTAATTTATTGTTACGTGTACTGAAGTACAGTGAAAAGCTTTTTTGTTGCGTACTATCCCGTCAGCATGAAGAAAAACATGATTACAATCAAGCCGCCCGTAGTGTACCTACATATAAATAATAAACAAAGATAAACCTATATCGATATGGAGCAAAGTCATTACTATAATGTCAGAATCAAGCAGCAAATTCCACTGTAAACTCCCTGAGATAACAATGTGACAATTACCAGATAATCGTACCCAGCTAGTAATTCTGGTGCAGCAGCAAATATTGGTCCAGGGACCAGCCTGGGGCCATGAGGCTTTTTCAGTCGACACAAGAGGCAACGTGGCATTCCGATTTCACATATTATCCAACATTTCCACACTGCCCTGGATGGCCAGGGTGGCTTTCGTGCTCAACTCTCGAAACCCAGGGTCTCCTCCGTCAACTAAGGGTGCTCACAGAGCTACAGCTGCCATCAGAAACACTCCAGCAAGGTCCAGGCAGTAAGGTTGACCATTTGGACAAGGTAGTGGGAAACAGTACTACAAGCAGCAGCTGAATAGAGGAGAAAACCTGGCTGGGTTGACGGAGCCAAGAGAGAGATCGGTTATTTTCCCCCACCAGCCTGTGTTTTAACACTGGAAGCTTTCTGCTGTTGGAGGAGACCCTGAACTTTTGTCAGACGGCCCTCAGTGGTACAATAAGTGAGCGCAACCCAAACATGTACACCCACCACCAACAACACAAAGGGTTAAAAGCAGGTGAGAAATCTCTCCTCTCTGTACCTCTTCATCTGAAGTGTCATGTTCGTACTCATCGGCTGGAGGGGTAAGGCCCAGGTGCTCTGGCTTCAAAATGTGCTCGGACTCTGCCAACTTCTCTTTCCTGGCAGCTTTACTGATCTGAGAAAGAGAGCCACAAACAGAGGAAAAGTGAAAGGAGGCTGTAATTATTGTGCTTATTGGATTGTTTCATCCAAATGCCTGATCCTTTCAGTTGGCATCCTGTGGACCAGCACAGACTAATTAAATACAAATCACAGGGTGGGCCAACTTAGATCAGAGAGTGAAAAGCAACCTTCCTAGTTCATAGTTTGGTTTGACATTCAAGTAGCAAGAACATATAATTATCCTACTCTGATAATTGCTTAAATATAACAGCAACTTCAGCAACTAGACCCACTCTTGTGAAAGTAAACTTGCCTTTACGTGCTAGAAAGATGCCCGAATGGTTTCATGGATTCAGAGGCAAGTGATTTCTTATTCTCAATCAAAAAAAGACACAGAGTGCTGGAGTAACTCAGCAGCCCAGGCAGCATCTCTTGAGAACATGAATAGGTGCCGTTTCGCAGCTATTCATGTTCTGCAGAGATGCTGCCTGACCCACTGAGTTACTCTAGCACTTTGTGTAGGAAAGAACTGCAAATGCTGGTGTAAATCGAAGGTAGACACAAGATACTGGAGTAACTCAGCGGGACAGGCAGCATCTCTGGAGAGAAGGAATGGAGAGAACCCTATTTCTTTTGTCCAGAGATGCTGCCTGTCTGAGTTACTCTAGCACTTTGCTTTGTTTGCACAAGACTTCAGCATCTGCAGTTCATTGTGCATCTTTCTCATCTCAATAACTTACAATAGGGCAAGCATGATGGCGGCGTGACTCACCCGTTGCAGCCTGTCTGTCTTTTTTTTATTTTTTGTCTAGTTAAATGTAGTGTTTGCTGTTTTTTTAATACTGGTTTTAAATGTGTATGTGGGGGGGGGGGGGGGGGGGGGGGGGGGGGGGGGGGGGGCAGGGGGAAACTATTTAAAATCTCTTCCCTGTCCGGGAGACCCGACTTTTTCCCTGTCGGGTCTCCGTTGTCGTTGGGGCCTAGCACCGTGGAGCGGCCTCCAACCTGAACGACCCGGGGGCTCGGGAGACTGCGGAGCTGCGGACTACTCACCATCGTGGGGCTGGCCAGCCTCGGAGCGTGGGGTGCGGTGGTGACTCGCTGCTGCGACTCGACTCCTGGGGCTCGGAGGCTCCAGCAACGCAGCCGCAGGTCCGGTGGACTGGGACATCGGGAGCTCACGGGTCCGGGGGGAGAGAGAGACCGCTTCCCGGAGCTCCCACAACGCGACTTCTCCAGCCCGTGTCGTGGGGTTGGAACGACCCGGACCGGGACCGTACATCACCTGGCGCGGCTTCATGGCCGTGGGACATTCCAGCGCCCGTGGGGGTTCGAACCTTGTACTTTCAGACCGGGAGCGGGGCCGTAAATCGCCCCGCGCGGCCTAAAATGGCCGTGGGACTTATCATCACCCGCCTGGGGCTTGGACATCGGGAGAGAAATTGAGAGCAGGGGAGAGAAAAGACTTTGCCTTCCATCACAGTGGGTTCACTGTGATGGATGTTTGTGTGAATTTAATTGTGTGTATGTCTGTAGGACATTGTCTTTGTTTGTATGGCTGTGGAAACGAAATTTCATTTGAGTCTCACTGGGGCTCAAATGACAATAAATTTGTATTGTATATTGTATGAGAGAATGGGTCGACTGGGCTTGTATTCACTGGAATTTAGAAGGATGCGAGGGGATCTTATAGAAACATATAAAATTAAGGGATTGGACAGGCTAGATGCAGGAAAAATGGTCCCCGTGTTGGGGAGTCCAGGACCAGGGGTCATGGTTTAAGAATAAGGGGTAGGCCATTTAGGACTGAGATGAGGAAAGACTTTTTCACCCAGAGAGTTGTGAATCTGTGGAATTCTCTGCCACAGAAGGCAGTGGAGGCCAATTCACTGGATGTTTTCAAGAGAGAGTTAGATTTAGCTCAGGGCTAAAGGAATCAAGGGATATGGGGAAAAGGCAGGAACGGGGTACTGATTGTGGATGATCAGTCATGATCATATTGAATGGTGGTGCTGGCTCAAAGGGCCAAATGGCCCACTCCTGCATCTATTTTACTATGTTCTATCCGCAATATGTCTCAGGGAAACAAAACATTCACTGCTACTACATCTCACCTTGCTCTCCCGCTTGCTTAGCTTGTCCTTCGTGCTCTTCTTCTCTTCAACTCCACTGTCGTTGTCTTCATCATTCTTTCCCTCCTTATGGTCACCGTCATCATCATCACCATCGTCATCTTCATCACCGTCACCACCTCCTCCCTCATCACTGCTGTCACTCCCCGAGTCGTCCAAGCCAGAGAAAAGGCTCTCGTCGCTGTCTGTCAAGTCATCTCCATCCTCCACAAGTACAGGATTTTCAAAGACGGGAAGCTGCAAAATAAGATAGTGCCCCAAAATAAATAGATTCACAGATCACTTGTGTCCGAGCTAAAAATGTTTCATCTCAGTCATTATATAGATGTTGCTTGATGGTCCAAGGTTTCAAACTGTGTAAGAAAATGACATTGCTAGATCAATCACAAACTAATTGATGCCCGACACTAGAATGAGAGCCTTTCCTACTCCTTGATGGGTTGTTATTTAAAATTGTCCAGGTGACCACAGTAATCCATCCTGTTACAAATTTAGGCAAACCAGCTTGGGAACGAATTGTGTTTATTTGCGGGCATCACATGGTTCCTCTCAGCCTTGGCTCCCAGAACAGAGCTCAGTCTCGCTTCTCATACCAGCCACTGCCTCTCAACAGCCTGGTGGCAAAAGACTATGCAATACTTTGTTCACAATCTATGCTTGGTTGAAGCGGGTTGTCATGGGTGCCTGCATAGCAGCGAGATCGCCATCTGATGGATCTCTGGATGGAAGATAGTTCAGACCAGTATTCCACTACGTTCTCCAGCATGTAGACTTCAAGACAGGACAAAGTCACATTTTACAGCAGCAGTCATGCCCAGATCCTATCCCGCATTCATCTGCACCACAAGAGAGTGACTTATGGTCAATGCATCTGCATCGATTCAGCTAGCTGGCTTCCAGCAGTTACTTCGGCACACACTGACAATAAAGGGCCTGTCCCACTTAGGCTATTTTTAGGCGATTGCCGGCCACTGTTATAGTCGTAGCAGGTCGCCAAAAAACCGGCACTGGACCCCCCCTTCGACATAAAATTTGAAATAGAATCATTACTTTGCACCAGCGACAACCTATGTCACCTGGCAAAAACCTACGTTAACCTGGCTGCAACCACGACAGCACATATGTCAGGAGAAGTCAAGCTACGCTCATTGGCGTCAACCCACTGTCGCCGACAGTCTCCGAAATTTTCCAACATGTTGAAAATCCAGCAGCGACTAGAAAGACGCGACGACTCTTTGGGCGACTGAGGAGACTACTCACGACCATACAGGCGACACCCCGGCAACAGCCTAGTCGCCTGTAGTCGCCTAAGAAATGTGGGACAGGCCCTTTAGCATGGAACTTGGTCCTCAGATGCAAAGTACTCAAGCAAGCATGTGGAGAACATGAGAGCGTAACTTAATAAATAAATGAAGAGAATTAAACAAGGAGGTTAGAATGGCAAACGCTGCTGTAGAAACAAAAACATACATGCAAATCAAAAAGCGTGAACTTAAGAATGAAAAGCAGGAGTTGGCAATCTGATCTTTCAAACCATGTATGTCATTCTGAAGAAGGGTCTCGACCCGAAACGTCGCCTATATCCTTCACTCCATAGATGCTGCCTCACCCACTGAGTTTCTCCAGCATTTTTGTCTAATCTCCAATGGGTTGGTTGCATTTTCAGATCTATCAATCTATCTATCAGAACTCTATCAATCTGGCTTTTGGCTAATCTACATGAATGATCCTCCACAAACCTTGAGCAGAGAATTCCAAAATGTCACCACCCCTCTTCAAGAAATAATTTCTCATCTCAACCTTTAAAAAACAATCCCTACTTCTAAAACAATGACCCCAGCACCAGAGTCTTCAACCAAAATAAATACCCCAAGTCCACATGAAGGGTATTAACCCAAAACCTCAACTGCCCATTTCCCTCTACAAGTGCTGCCTAACCCACTGGGTTCCTCCAGTAGCTGCCTTTTTTTTTTTCTTGGTTCTTGGTTTCTTGGTCCTCCAAAATATTCCAAATGGAATTTAAACTGGAGGTGGTGAAGGGAGGGATTAAGCCAGAAAGGGTTATTGGGAAGAAAGAGCTACTTTAAATTTAGTTGCATCTGGTTGGGTAACTATAGTTGGGTGGAGATTATTCCATGCTTTAATTGTGCGGGGGAAGAACGAATTGCTGTATACATCTGTCTTTGTAGCTGGGATCACAAATTGGATCGAATGCCCTCGTCTGCTCCTAATTGATTTGGGTTTGGTGTAGGTCTTGTAGTCTATGTCTAGCTGACCATTTAACATTTTGTAAAAACAGGTCAAACGGTGAGCTTCACGTCTGTCTTGGAGAGGGTTCCACCCCAGAGAATTCAGAAGTTTGGTGACACTCGCTTCTCTCTCATAGGTGTTAGTAACAAATCAAGCTGCCTGTCTTTGGACACGTTCGATGGAAGAAATGTTTTTATTTGTGTATGGGTCCCATGCTGCAACTGCGTAGTCCAAATGAGGTCTAACGAGGGTGAAGTATAGCTTCTCCTTGACAGAAGTTGAACAATAATGAAAGTTGCGCCTCAGGAAGTTTAGGACACCAGTTGCTTTCACCGTTGCATGATGAGTCTGACCATTCCAACGCAGATCATTCTGCAATTTGATGCCAAGATACTTGATTGGTTTAGATTCTTCAAGGGTGGTACCAAGTATATTGTAAGATGTTTCGCCTGGATTCCTCTTTCTGGTGACGCGCATGGTTTCACATTTGGAAGGGTTGAACTGCATGCCCCATTGTTGTGACCACTCAATCATAGTATCGATTTAGCTCCAGATTCCAGCATCTACAGACTCGTGCGCTTCTAAAAGACCCCATACACTCTACATCCTGTCAAGGTCTACAAGAATATTGTCAATTTCAACAACATTCTTTTTTTCCCCCTCAATTCCCAAGAACACAGGCCCAGTTTAATCATACAACAACCTTACAGACATGTGAACCAATATAGTGATTCTTTATTGTACTACCTTGATGGCAAGTATATCCTTTCTTAGGTTATGGAGACAAGACCAAAAGATAGACACAAAATGCTGGAGTAACTCAGCAGGACAGGCAGCATCTCTGGATCGGAGGAGTGGGTGACGTTTCTGGTCGAGACCCTTCTTCAGACTTCAGACAAGACTAGATAATATTAAATAATTGTACCACCATTTTTAGTCCTGCATTCAAATCCTCTCATTATAAAATTTTATGTGTAGGAAAGAACTGCAGATGCTGGTTTAAATTGAAGGTAGATACAAAAAGCTGGAGTAACTCAGCGGGACAGGCAGCATCCCTGGAAAGAAGGAATGGGTGACATTTCGGGTCCAGACCCTTCTTCAGACTGAAGACAGGTCTCGACCCGAAACGTCCCCATAAAATCTTATGTACTATTTTCCTCCTCAATTGCCTCCTGCGCCTACACGTTAACTTCGAGGGACTTGTATACGAGACATTTCCCAATCTGTCATTGTTTAAAAGATGATCTCCTTTTCTGTTTTGTGTGCTGAAGTGGATGATTTCATTATTCCACGTTATCTGCCATGCTCTCACCCATTCACTCAGATTGTCAATGTCCTCTCTCCAACCTCCTCCCTATTCACAACGTCAGTTTGGTAACATCAGCAACAAAGATGACATTTGGGAAATTCATGTTGTAGATTGTGAAAAGCTGGGGCCCAAGCACCCCACCAGTCATAGCCTGCCAGCTGAGAAAGGCCCATTCATTCCCCTCTTTGCTCTCTGTTACCCAGTTCTCAATCCTTGCATGTTGCCCGATTCCATGTGCTCCAAACATTAACAAATCTGTGTGATAGAGCAGGCATATAGAAACATAGAAACATAGAAACATAGACAATAGGTGCAGGAGTAGGCCATTCGGCTCTTCGAGCCAGCACCGTCATTCAATATGATCATGGCTGATCATCCAACTCGGTATCCTGTACCTGCCTTCTCTCCATACCCCCTGATCCCTTTAGCCACAAGGGCCACATCTAACTCCCTCTTAAATATAGCCAATTAACTGGCCTCAACTACATTCTGTGGCAGAGAATTCCAGAGATTCACCACTCTCTGTGTGAAAAATGTTTTTCTCATCTCGGTCCTAAAAGATTTCCCCCTTATCCTTAAACTGTGACCCCTTGTTCTGGACTTCCCCAACATTGGGAACAATCTTCCTGCATCTAGCCTGTCCAACCACTTAAGAATTTTGTAAGTTTCTATAAGATCCCCCCTCAATCTTCTAAATTCTAGCGAAACCTGTCTAACTTTCCCGAGTTACTCACGAATTCTCCCGAGTTTTCCCCTTGATTCAAACTCGGAGAATGTCCGTAGCGATTCCGTAGATATTTCATAGCTGCTCATAATGCCAGCCTTAGGTACTCGGGGCATCAGGTAAGTCGGGACGTTTTTCAGCATGTTGAAAAATGTCCACGAGTAAAAAATATAGCCCCGAGTACGTACGGCTGACATCTCTGAGTTTGAATCGAGGGGAAAACTCGGGAGAACTTGGGAAAGTGGGACAGGGCCTTAAATCTCTCTTGAAAACATCCAATTAATCGGCCTCCACTGCCTTCTGTGGCAGAGAATTCCACAGATTCACAACTCTCTGGGTGAAAAAGATTTTCCTCGTCTCAGTCCTAAATGGCCTACCCTTTATTCTTACACTGTGATCCCTGGTTCTAGTCTCCCCCAACATCAGGAACATTTTTCCTGCATCTAGCCTGTTCAATCCCTTAAGAATGTCATATGTTTCTATAAGATCCCCTCTCATCCGTCTAAATTCCAGTGAATATAAGCCCAGTCGATCCATTCTTTCATCATATGTCAGAACCACCATCCCTGGTGAACCTGGTGAACCTACGCTGCACTCTCTCAATAGCAAGAATATCCTTCCACATATGTGAACTGAGCCCAGTCCATTACACAAGCTGGCCTCAGGCCCATCGACTATTCTTGCCAACTCGGGAAAACAGCCAACATAATCAAGGATAATTTACAACTCTGGTCATCCCCTCTTCAAAGAACTCCCTCAATGGCAAGAATGACCTTCCACAAATTAGGAGACCAAAACTACACACAATATTCCAGGCGTGGTCTCACCAGGGCCCTGAACAACTGAAGCAGAACCTCCTTGCTTCTCTACTCAAATCCTCTCTCTATGAAGGCCAACGTGCCATTAGCTTTCTTCACTGCCTGCTGTACCTGCCTGCTTACTTTCAGTGACTGATGTACAAGGACACCCAAGTCTCGTTGCACCTCCCCTTTTCCTAATCTGACACCATTCATATTATTTGCAGATGCAGCTCTGTAGGAACTCAGCGGGTGCAGCAGCATCTATGGAGCGAAGGAAATAGGTGACGTTTCGGGCCGAAACGTCACCTATTTCCTTCGCTCCATAGATGCTGCTGCACCCGCTGAGTTTCTCCAGCATTTTTGTGTACCTTCGATCTTCCAGCACCTGCAGTTCCTTCTTGAACAGCTCTGTAGGACTTTGGTTAAACCAAAGATCCTATCACAAGCTAGATAGATCACTCGACGAAAAAGACGTAGTACGGTCATGGGCAGATTCATGAGTAATTTTCGGCCCCATTTCCGTAACCGGCTTCCGTCTCCACACCATAGATCCCATAGGATACGAGTGCGGAGACGGAAGCCGGTTTCGGAAACATCCTAATTTTAAATAGATTTGCGAGACAAGTTTTTGTTTTGCACAGAGAATGATTGGTGCCTGGAACATGCTGCTGTTGAATCCAAAGATCCTATAGCGAGCAAGATAGATCGCTCGATGAAAAAGACACAGTACGGGCATGGGCAGATTCATGGGTAATTTTCGGCCCCATTTCCGTAACCGGCTTCCGTCTCCGCACCAAAGATCCCATAATAGAGCAAAGATACTAGTGCGGAGACGGAAGCTGGTTACGGAAACATCCTCGTAAAAATAAATGTTATTTGGTAAAAATCTTCTCATTTTCAGAATTATAATTTATTAACACAAACTGTTCCCCCGCAACGCTGATTACACAGCGAGTCGGATCGGGTTACGGAAATGGATGAAAAAAAGGCACACGTTCCGCTCCGTTGCGTACTACACGTCAGCCCATTGCATTTAGAAGGAGTGGTCTATAGAATCTTTAGGTTAGACTGCATTTGAAATGCTGCGTGCAGTTCTGATCTCCCCATTAGAGGAAAGATATAGAAAGGGTGCAGAGGAGGTTTACCAGAATTATGCCTGGATTGGAGTGCATCAGCTACAGGGAGAGTTGGACAATAATTGATGTTTTGTCTGGTACACAGTAGATTGAGGGGAGATCTGAAAGTGTATAAAATTATGAGAGACAGAGATGTGGCAGACAGTCCAGGATGGGAATAAGAAGTACCACAGGCAGAGTTTTAAGGTGAGAAGGACAAAGTTTAAAAGAAATGTGCATGGCAAGTTTTGTTGTTTTTCTACACTGAGGGTGGTGAGAGCTTGGAACATGCTGCAAGGGGCGGTGGTGGATGCAGTGGCATTTAAGGGGCTATTAGATAGGCACATGGTCACGCGGGGAAAGTAGGATATGGATTAAATGCGAGCAGATAAGAGTTGGTCTAGGTATCATGTTTGGCACAGATACTATGGGGCAAAGTGCCCTTTCTTGTGCTGTCCTGTTCTATTTTCCAAAACTCTATCGAAAGCCTTTTGTAAAATCATGTATGCCACCTCCACTAGTTCCCCTTTATCTATTCCATTTGTCACATCTTCAAAGGACTCAAGAGTCATGACATCAGGGTCAGGCAGCATGGGAACAAGCCCTTCGGCCCAATTCATCCATGCCGATCAAGATACTCCTTCCAATGGTATATGGTATATTCTAGTGTTCTTTCAATGGTATTCAAGAACACTGTTCTGTATTTATTTATGCCTACGATATTCTGTTGTGCTGAAACAAAGCAAGAATTTCATTGTCCTATCTGGGACACATGACAATAAACTCTCTTGAACTTGAACTCTTGAAAGTTAATTCCATTTGCCTGCTTTTGGTCCATATCCCTCTAAACATTTCCAAACCTTTTCGACCCAAGTCAAACACAATTTTCCTTTCATAAATTCATGCTGACTCTGCTCGTTAAAATAGAGTAGCCCAAAGAGAAAGATTGCAGAAACAGGCAAAATAACAACACTGCTAAAAAGATGTAGAGGCAGGATAGATGCAACAGCTTGAAATCAGATTTTTTAACATTTTGAACTAACCAGGTAACAATTTGTCGTGAAATTCTGGTAGGATAAGTTGGAAGAGGGAATCCACAGAGGAATTAGAAGAACAACGGGTAGAACAATTATTGTTCTGGAGATTCAGATGGATTGGGCAGAGAAACGGTAAATGGAGAAGTGGGAATGAAATTCCTAAAACGTCTACACAAGTATGTGAGTGGGCTGGAGGTGTTGCCAGATCCGGCAGAAGAGCAAGGAAACAGATCAAAAAGAATGGCTGCAAGAGGAGAGACCCTCTGGGAATGGCGACCAACCGCAGCATACAACAAGGGGAGCCGTCACAAAAACCCTCGACTGGATCACAACACATCTTAAAGAGGGGGCTTGAACTGGAAGTATAGGTTGTCACAGGACGGTACAGCAATAGGAAAAGGTCTCTTGAAAAAAAGAATGACCTTGAAGGTAGAAAATCTATTAAGGATGTAAAATTATTCTACCAAAACATCTCACTGGGGTCGGTGGAGGCGGGGGGGGGGGAGGCGTTATTTGGATGAAACCATCAGAGATTTCAAAAGGAACAAAAGTGGGGGGAAAAATTTCACTGCACTGGAGTGTCAGCCAGAATTTGTATGCTCAGGTTTCCAGAGTGGGACTTGAACTCAAAAACCTTGAACTCAGGAGGCAGGAATGCAACGCACTAAGCCAGAGCAGACAATCAAAACATCCGGCCAATGCACAAATATGCATTCTGAAGCTATTTGCGACGTTTTATCCTGATGTACTCTCCTAACTGCACACTTGGCTGAAGGTCCTGAAGTGTACGAGGAGCAGAGGTACAATTCCTACACATCAGCTCTGGCACAAACAGAGTAACACAACAACCCCCCCCCCCCTCCTGAAACAGTAATTGGAGGAAGAAAACACTTCTCCGTCTCCTTTCCTATTGTGGACTATTTGACTGTAATCAAATGCGTCTCGCAGGCATTCCTCCAAGATATTTAGCATCTCTCACAAACAACGGGCAAGCACACAGAGGGTGGTGGGTGTATGGAGCAAGCTGCCAGAGGAGATAGTTGAGGCAGGGATTATCCCAACGTTTAAGAAACAGTTAGACCGGAATGGAATAAAATACTTTATTGTCACACACGTGACAAGGCACAGTGAGATTCTTTGCTTGCATACATACCCAAGGTATGCAAATAGTCTTCACGTACACGGCACTGACAAGTACATGGATAGGACATTTGGAGGGATATGGGCCAAACGCGGGCAGGTGGGATGTGAAGCTGGGACATGTCGTCCGGTGTGGGCAAGTTGGGCCGAGGGGCCTGTTTCCACGCTGTATCACCCTAGGACTCTAAGCACAAAACAGAATCTGCTCATATCCTACAACGGAACCAGCCAGTTCACACATTCAGCAGAAGCATTCGTTGTGGCCAAACAAACGTCCTTGAGGAGCGAGATGTCTGGTCAGAGAAATACGGATGTTACACATCCTACAATATTTTCCTTAGCAATATATTTGAGCTCACTTTGAAAACAAACCATTTCTACAACTCTCTAGAGTGGTGGATGAGTGCTGCTGCCTAGTTTGGATTTCCACCTGCCATTTCCTCCATTTCCCACCGAAACAAAGGAATGACTTCAACACACTTGTTGCCTACCTAAAGGGCCTGTCCCACTTGGGCCGTCATTTACGCGACAGGCCAGTAGTGACTGACGCATAGCCGTCTGGGGCGCGTAACGTCATTTGAAGGTAGATACAAAAGCAGGAGTAACTCAGCCGGACCGGCAGCATCTCTGGAGAGAAGGAATGGATGATGTTTCGGGTCAAGACTCTTCTTCAGTCTGAAGAAGGGAGATACAGTCGTCCTGGCCCCGCTCTGGGAATAGGAGCGGATCCGGATCCGCAACGGCCGTGAGCCCCAAGCCGAGCTCGGCGATCGTTTGCCTGCTTCTGATGCTGTTGGAGGTGAGATGTTGCGCCGCGCCAGGGTCTTGGGCCTGTCCCACTTTGGCCGTCAGTTCCACAACAGGCCGGTGGCGCGCGAAGATTTCATACAGGACGAAGTCCACACTCCTCCACACCACTCCATGCGCCCGTCCCACGCTACCCACGTGCTAACCACATGCTGGCAGGTCGCGTAAATGGCGCGCGAATGACGGCCAAGTGGGACAGGCCTTTTAGGAACAAGCAAGATGGTGCCGGAGCGTGGCAACCCTTTGTGTGCTAGTCCCAGAGAGGATCTATTATCATCCACTCTACAATCATTCCACTCTTTAAAATTTCTATTACATTCTGCGTCTGGCTATTTTTCTCTTTGCACTCCCTGTTGTACATGGGCTTAATTCTATTCATGTACAGTACAATGTGACAGGTTAGCACACAAAGCTTTTCACCGTCATCTGGGTATACATGGCAATAGTAAAGCCATACCAACACCTTAGGAGAAGGTACCAACTTGTGTATACAGAGCTCCAACTATTGTGAAGGAAATGACTTCAGGCTGCTTTGGAAGTAGGAAATCAGCATAGAAAGGTACGCTACGCAAACAAGAATTGAGAGGGAGTGAGCATTAAAGTCCCCATAGCACTTCAAGAGAATGCAAAAGCAAACAAATGCAAAAGCAAGAATGCAAAAGCAAAAGAAAGGGAAGACTTTTAACATAGAAACAGATTCAACAGGTTACAGGTTACAGGTTTCCTTTATTGTCATTCAGACCGAAGTCTGAACGAAATTTCGTTCCTGGCATGTTCCAGGCACCAATCATTCTCTGTGCAAAACAAAAACACGCAAATCTATTTAAATTTTTCCTCACCTTAAACCCATGCCCTTTGGTATTTGATATTTCCACCCTGGTAAAAAGATTCTGACTATCCTCCCCATCAATGATTCGTAATTCTGTATACTTCTACCAGGTGACCCCCGCCCCCATCCCTAGCCTTGGTGTTCCAGAGAAAACAACCTAAGTTTGTCTCGCGTGCTAATTCCCTCTAATCCAGGCAACATGCCCATCGGTGAACCTCTATGTTCTTCAAAACCTCCACATCCTTCCTGTAATGCAGTGACCAGAACTGCACAATGGTTCAAGTGGGGCCCGGCCTCACGCAGGGTGGTGGGCGGAAGGATTGAATGCGTCTTTTTTACAGTGTTTCTCCCGACCCTCGGTCTTAAAATCACCTTCCAGGTAATGGAGTTGACGGAAGTCTGTGGTCCAGATGATTACGGAAAAAAATACGCCTGCGGGCCAGATGATTTCGGGTTACGGGCCGCATTCGGCCCGTGGGCCGTAGGCTGCCGACCCCATCCGTGCACTAACACTATTCTACACACAAAGGACAAAAGCCAATGAACCTACAAATCCGAATGTGGGAGGAACCCGGAGAAAACCTATGTGGTCTTAGGGGAAGCATACAAACTCCATACAGACAGCACCCAAAGTCAGGATTGAACACAGGTCTTTCACACTGTCAGGCAGTAAGTCTACCACTGTGCCGCCCATGATTACAATCACTCTGTTCACAGTGAACGGATACAAGATAAAGGATATATTATTTAGTGCAAGATAAAGAGAAATTTCAATTAAAGATAGTTCAAAGGTCTCCCATGAGGTAGATGGTAGATCGGGATTGCACTTTAGCTGGTGAGAGGACGGTTCAGTCGCCTCCTGTCATTGAGAATGCAACATGCAATATCAGCAAGCAATTAGTCAAGCAGTCTAAGAGACTTCAATATCAGAATTTATTGAGGACAAAAAAAAATGTCTGATAGTAATTGTTTAGGACTTGCAGAATCCATACTTGAAGAATTGTATAGTTTTGCTCCCTTCCCCAAGAAAGAATGCATTTACCACAAAGAAAATGCAACAAAGATTCACTAGATTGGTTTCAGGAATGGCAGGCTTGCTGCACAAGTCAGTGTAGACTGAGTTTATAAGAATGCAAGGAGATCTCATTAATATTTGTTCTCAGTTTCAAATGACTTGATAGGCTATGAGCAGAGAGGGTGTTTCCCCTGACTTGAGAGATCTAGGACCAGGGAGCACAGTTTCAGAATAAGGGGTAAGGTGTTTAGAATTGAGACAAGGAGATCGTTTTCTACCCCAGAAGGCAGAGCAGCTCAGGTCATTCAGAGGGCAAGAGATCTGTGGGCATTGGCTGCATCAAGGTTATGGGGTAGCACTGGCAAATGGTGCCAACTACAGCTCTGCCCAGGACAGGAAGGCTCTGCAGAGAGTAGTGCATTTGTTCGAACGCACTATGGGAACTACACTCGCCCCCCCTGCAGGACCTATACAGCAGGAGGTGCAGATCCAGAGCCAGCAACATTATGGGGGACCCCTACTACCCCAGCAACGGACTGTTTCAGCTGCTACGGTCAGGCAAACGCCTCCGCTGTCATGCTGTGAAAACAGAGAGGATGAGACGGAGTTTCTTCCCACAGGCCATCAGGATTGTAAACTCTGATCTCACCACGGATTAATTTACTGTACTAATTTACCGTTGTGTTGTGTCTTTAAAAAATATATTTTTTCTAACATGTAAATACTGATTCTGTTCTATTCTGTTCTGCAGTTTTTTTGCACAATCCGCAGGCATCGCCCCTTTCATTTCGACTTGACTTGACTTGACAAGGCAGAGGATCAAGCACAATATTGAAGATTGGGGTAACGGCTGGAAGGTCGGATGGTCTACTCCTGCTCCTATTTCTCATGTTCTTATTTTATCCAAGACTGATAATTTTTTCTATGTTCAAAGTTACCACCGACACAATATTTTCACCCTCACCTTCATTAACACCATCCAATATTTCCACATGCTTCCTCCTCAACTACAAGCACCACAATTGTGCACCTCCTTGTGAAAACATTTCCAAAGTATTGAAGACACAAGACACTGCAGATTCGGGAATCTTGAGCAAAGCACTAAACCTGAGCTGGAGACGTCAGCAGGTCAGGCAGCATCTTTGGAGGGAATGGGCAGGTGAGTTTTCAATTGGGATCATTCTTCAGACTGTCAAGATATAGTCAAACAGCAGGAATCAGAGACAAAGTCACTTGAGCATCCACAAAGAAACCAACTTCTTCAAAGTCGGCACACCTTGAGAAGAATTCACAGTGGTAAAATGGAGATACAAGAAAAAACAGATCTTAAGCAAACCAAAATGCTGGAGGAACTCCGTATGTCAGACAATATCTGTGGAGAGAATAGACGGATGAGCAAGGGTCTGATGAAGGGTCCCAACCTGAAACCCAGGTGCCACCACTAAGGTTCAGAGGGATATGAGCCAAATTTTGGCAAATGAGCTTAGCTCAGGTAACACAGGTCCTTTCACTTTCAACTGTAGGAGCTTTAACACCTGTCCAAAAACCTCCTCCCACCTCCATCCAGAGGCCTAAACAGCCCATTCAGGTGAGACAGCAATTCACCTGCACCTTCTTCAATCTCATCTATTGCATTCTGTGCTCATGCTATGGCCTCCTCTACTAGAGGACTGCTTTGCTTCACGCCTGTGGTCTGTCCACTGTGGACATTGGGATCTTCCAGGTGCCGTCCATTTTAATTCCCCTTCCCATTCCTTGGCAGTGCTTGGCCTCCTCTGCTATCAGGGCAAGGCCAAACACAAACTTTAGAAACACATTATGCCTGGATAGTCTACAACACAATGGCATGGACATTGAAGTCTCCAATTTCAGTAAGGGTGGCACAGTGGCGCAGCTGGCAGAGCTGCTGCCTCACAGTGCCAGAGACCCGGGTTCAATCCTTATGTTGGATGTTGACCATGTGGAGTTGCACGTCATCCTGTGATCGATGCATATTTTTCTCCGGGCACTCCCATTTCATCCCACATCCCTGAGACGTGGGTTTGAAGGTTAATTGCCATTGGTGTGTCCTATCTGCCTGCACACGATCGATCCCCTCCATTCCATACTTATTCATGTGTCTATCTAAATGCTTCATAAACATACTATTGTATCTGCTTCCACCACCTGTCAGCGTGTTCCAGGTATCTATCAATTATTTACATTTTCTTCAAACCTTCCCCTTTTTGCTTGAAGAAATTCCCTCTAGTATTTGACAGTTCCACCCCGAAGAAAAGGCTACTGAGCATGTCTATGCCTCTCATAATTTTATACATTCAGGTCACCATCAACCTCCACTCCTTTTATTCACAGAAAACAATCCACATTTGTCCACCTTTTCTACACGGCCAATACTCTAGTCATTTATCATGAAAAAAGGTCTTTTAGCTCAACTCATTCATGACCACCAAGATGCTCATCTACGTTCCATCTTAGATGAGGCTCTCGCTAGTGTCTCTTCGATATCCCGCAGCTCCACTCTTGCTCCCCTTCCCCCCAGTCACAATAGGGACAGAGTCCTCACCTTTCACCCCATCAGCCCATAATCCTCCAACATTTTTGCCACCTCCAACGGGATCCCACCATTAGTCACATCTTCCCATCTCAATAGACAATAGGTGCAGAAGTAGGCCATTCGGCCCTTTGAGCCAGCACCGCCATTCACTGTGATCATGGCTGATCACCCACAATCAGTAGCCCGTTCCTGCCTTCTCCCCATATCCTGACAGCACTCTCTCTTGAAAGCATCCAAAGAATCGGCCTCTACTGCCTTCTGAGGCAGAGAATTCCACAGATTCACAACTCTCTGGGTGAAAAAGTGTTTCCTCATCTCTGTTCTAAATAGCCTACCTCTATTCTTAAACTGTGGCCCCTGGTTTTGGACTCCCCCAACATCGTGAACGTTTCCTGCCTCTAGCATGTCCAATCCCTTAATAATCTTATATGTTTCGATAAGATGCCCTCTCATCCTTCTAAATTCCAGTGTATACAAGCCCAGTCGCTCCATTCTTTCAACATACGACAGCCACGCCATCCCGGGAATTAACCTCGTGAACCTACGCTGCACTCCCTCAATAGCAAGAATGTTCTTCCTCAAATTTGGAGACCAAAACTGCACACAATATTCCAGGTGTGGTCTCACTAGGGCCCTGTACAACTGCAGAAGGACCTCGTTGTTCCTATGCTCAACTCCTCTTGTTATGAAGGCCAACATGCCATTATCTTTCTTCACTGCCTGCTGTACCTGCATGCTTACTTTCATTGACTGATGAACAAGGACACCCAGATCTCATTGTACTTCTCCTTTTCCCAACTTGACACCATTCAGATAATAATTTGCCTTCCTGTTCTTGCCACCAAAGTGGATAACCTCACATTTATCCCCATTAAACTACATCTGCCATGCATCTGCCCACTCACCCAACCTGTCCAAGTCACCCTGCATCCTCCTCACAGTTCACACTGCCACCCAGCTTTGTGTCATCTGCAAATTTGTTATGTTACTTTTAATCCCTTCATCTAAATCATTAATGTATATAGTAAATAACTCCGGTCCTAGCATTGAGCCATGCGGTACCCCATTGGTCACTGCCTACCATTATGAAAGGGACCCGTTAATCTCTACTCTTTGTTTCCTGTTTGCCAACCAATTTTCTATCCAAGGTAGACAAAAATGCTGGAGAAACTCAGCGGGTGAGGCAGCATCTATGGAGCGAAGGAATAGGTGACGTTTAGGGTCGAGACCCTTCTTCAGACTCATGTGGAGGTGGGGGGGGGCGGGAAGAAGAAAGGAAGAGGCCGAGACAGTAGACTGCGGGAGAGCTGGGAAGGGGAGGGGAAGGGGGGAGAAAGCAAGGACTACCTGAAATTGGAGGTCAATGTTCATACCTCTGGGGATGCAAACTGCCCAAGCAAAATATGAGGTGCTGCTCCTCCAATTTGCGGTGGGACTCACTCTGGCCATGGAGGAGGCCCAGGGCAGAAAGGTCGGAATGGGAAGGGGAGTTGAAGTGCTGGGCCATCGGGAGATCAGGTTGGTTAGTGCAAACCAAGCAGGTGTTGGGCGAAGCGATCGCCAAGCCTACGCTTGGTCTCATCGATGTAGACCAGCTGACACCGAGAGCAGCGGATGCAATAGATGAGGTTGGAGGAGGTGCAGGTGAACCTCTGCCTCACCTGGAAAGACTGCTTGGGTCCTTGGATGGGGGAGGGAAAGTGACAAGTGTAGCATTTCCTGCGGTTGCAAAGGAAAGTACCAGGGGAGGGGGTGGTTTGGGTGGCAAGGGACGAATTGACCAGGGAGTTATGTAGGGAGTGGTCTCTGCGGAAAGCTGAAAGGGGACGAGATCGGAAGATGTGGCCAGTGGTGGGATCCCGTTGGAGGTGGCAAAAATGTCACAGGATTATCTTTTGTACGTGACGGCTAGTGGGGTGGAAGGTGAAGACAAGGGTGACTCTGTTACAAGTGGGGGGGGATGGGGAGTGAGACGCTGGTGAGAGCCTCATCTATAGTCGAAGAGGGGAACCTCCTTTGAGGACATCTCCTATGCCCTGGTTTGGAATACCTCATCCTGGGTGCAGATGCGGCGTAGACGGAGGAATTGGGAGTTCGGGGATAGAGTCCTTAAGTCCTTAGGTGAGGCAGAGGTTCACCTGCACCTCCTCCAACCTCATCTATTGCATACGCTGCTCTAGGTGTCAGCTGCTCTACATCGGTGAGGCCAAGCGTAGGCTTGGCGATCGCTTCGCCCAACACCTCTGCTCGGTTCACACTAACCAACCTGATCTCCCGGTGGCCCAGCACTACAACCCCCTCTCATTCCGAATCCGACCTTTCTGTCCTGGGCCTCCTCCATGGCCAGAGTGAGTCCCACCGCAAATTGGAGGAGCAGCACCTCATATTTCGCTTGGGCAGTTTACACCCCAGCGGTATGCACATTGACTTCTCCAATTTCAGGTAGTCCTTGCTTTCTCCCTCCTTCCCAGCTCTCCCACAGCCTACTGTCTCCGCCTCCTCATTTCTTCTTCCCCCCGCCCCACCTCCACATCAGTCTGAAGAAGGGTCTCAACCCTAAACGTCACCTATTCCTTCACTCCATAGATGCTGCCTCACCCGCTGAGTTTCTCAAGCATTTTTGTCTACCTTCGATTTTTTTCAGCATCTGCAGTTCTTTCTTAAAACATTTCTATCCATGTCAATACCCTACCCCCAACACCAAGTACTCTAATTGTGCCCACTAATGAGTACCTGTCTAACTCACCTGCCATTTCCTTGTTCCCCATAATAAATTCACCCATTTCAGTCTTAAAGGGTCATTTTTTCCCTCTTCACATACCTAAAGAAGCTTTTACTATCCTCCTTTATATTCTTGGCTAGCTTACCTTCGTACCTCATCTTTTCTCCCCGTATAGCCTTTTTAGTTATCTTCCGTTGCTCTTTAAAAGTTTCCCAATCCTCTGGCTTCCTGCTCATCTTTGCTACGTTGTACTTCTTCTCTTTTATTTTTCCACTGTCCCTGACTTCCCTTGTCAGCCACGGTCACCCCTTACTCCCCTTAGAATCTGTCTTCCTCTTTGGAATGAACTGATCCTGCACCTTCTGTATTAGTCCCAGAAATACCTGTCATTGTTGTTCCACTGTCATCCCTGCTAGGGTATCTTTCCAGTCAACTTTGGCCAGCTACTCCCTCATGACTCCATAGCCCCCTTTACTCAACTGTAATACTGACACTTCCAATTTTCCCTTCTCAAATTGTCGATTTGACCCCTTTTCACAAAGACCTTTCCCAGAGACCGTTCCCTCCGCAACTCCCTGGTCAACTCATCCCTTCCCACAAAAAACCACCCCCTCCCCACCAGGTACTTTCCGCTGCAACCGCAGGAGATGCAACACTTGTCCCTATACCTCCGTCAAATGACCTCGACTGTATTTGTCAAGTGAGGCAGAGGTTCATTTGAGCCTCCTCCAACCTCATCTATTGTATCCGCTGTTCCAGGTGTGGACTCCTATACAACGGCGAGACTAAGCGCAGGCTCGGCGATCGTTTCGCTGAACACCTCCACTCAGTCCGCCTAAACCTACCCGATCTCCTGGTTGCCAACCACTTTAACTCCCCCTCCCATTCCCACACTGACCTTTCTGTCCTAGGCCTCCTCGATTGTCAGAGGCCCAGTGCAAATTGGAGGAACAACACCTCATATTTCACTTAGGGCAGCTTACACCCCAGCAGTATGAATATTGACCTCCAAGTAACCCTTGCTTTCCCTCTCTCTCCATCCCTCCCCCTTCTGAGTTTGACCAGTCTGACTGTCCCTCTGATTACATGGTATCTCTGTTTGCTTTGTTGTCACCTTCTCCTAGCTAACAATGGTCTATTCTACATCTTCCTTGATCTGCATCTCTTTTGATCTCTTACACTTCCTTATCTCTGTAACTGAACTCCCTCTCCCTGACGCTCAGTCTGAAGAAGGGTCTCGACCCAAAACGTCACCCATTCCCTCTGTCCCGCTGAGTTACTCCAGCATTTTGTGTCTAAACTCATCCTATCTGCCCGTATTCGACCCATATCACTTGAAGCATTTCCCATCCATGTACCGGTCCAAACATTTTTTTAAATGTGGTTATTGTACCTGTCTTAAGAACTTCCTCTTGCAGCTTGTTCTATATATGTATCCCCCGCTGCGTGAAAAAGTTGCCCCGCAAGTTCCAATTAAATCTTTCCTCTATCATCTAGATTGCCCTCTCTGGGAAACTGTGCATTAACCTTATCAATGCCCCTCATGACTTTGCACACCTCCCTTCTGGGCTCTTTCCAACTTAGTGGCAACTTTCCAACAGCAGGGCAACCAAAACTGAAGACAATACTCAAAGTGTAGTTGAAGAAGACATTTGGTATGTTTGCCTTCATTGGGAAGGGTATCGAGAACAAAAGTTGGCACATCATGATGCACCTGTACAAATCAGTAATGAGCCCACACTGGGAGTGCTGTAAGCAGTTCTGGTCGCACAGCAATAGGGGAAATGGCATTAAGCATGGAAAGGGCGCAGGAGAGATTCACCAGGAACTTACCCGGACTTCCAAGCTTGAGTGATGGGGGGGAGAGGTTAGATCGACTGGGACCATTTTCTATGAATTGTAGGAGGCTGAAAGATGTTACTGAGATGTACAAGATCATGAGGAGCATAGATAAAGTGAACACTCTGTGTTTTTCCCAGTCTAGAGGATTCTAAAACTAGAGCACTTGGGCTTAAGGCGAGAGATTAGAGTTTGGTCCGTATCTGAAATGAGCTGCCAGAGGAAACTGCAGAAGTGGATACAGTTATAACTTTCAAAAGACGTTTAGGCAAATATGGATGGGAATATCATGAAGTCAGTCTGAAGAAGGGTTTCAGCCCGAAACGTTGCCCATTTCCCTCGCTCCTTAGATGCTGCCTCACCCGCTGAGTTTCTCCAGCATTTTTGTCTACCTTCGATTTTCCAGCATCTGCAGTTCCTTCTTAAACATATGGATGGGAATAGTTTTGAGGGATATGGACCATATGCAGGCAAATGGGACTAGCCCAGTATGGCATTACAGGGTGGGCCAAAGGGCCTGCTTCCATGCTTATGGACATTAGTTAGTTTGGGATTAATTAGTTTCATATTAGGTTTAATTTAGATACAAAAACGCCAGGCTGCAATGAAATTCCTTGTTCACATGGTTCAGATCAAAAAATGATTGGAATCAATGAGAATACTATAAGTTCATCTCCTCCCGACTGGACTATTGCAACTCACTTCTCCTTGGCATCAGCTCCGCCTACATCAACCGACTCCAACTGGTCCAGAACGCAGCCGCCCGACTCATCACCCACACCAAATCCTGGCATCACATCGCTCCAGTCCTCAAACAACTTCACTGGCTTCCCATCTCCCACCGGATCAACTACAAAATCCTGGTCCTCACCTACAAAGCCCTCCACCATCTGGCCCCCCCACATCTCACTGACCTCCTCTCCCCCTACCAACCCTCACGGTCCCTCAGAACCACATCAGCCGGTCTCCTCTCCATCCACAAATCCAACCTCCGCAGTTTTGGGGACAGAGCCTTCTCCAGGGCAGCTCCCAGGCTCTGGAACTCCCTCCCCCAACTGATCCGCAATTCCGTGTCCCTCACCATCTTCCAGTCCCGCCTCAAGGCCCATCTCTTCACCTCTGCCTATCCTTAGCCCCACGTCCCCCTCCCTTTTCATCTGTGCATTAATTGCCTCATATTGTGTTTTGAATTGTATTCTGTCTTTACTTTGTGTACTAGTCATGTCTCTACTATTTATTTCATTCCCCTTACATGTTTTTCCTCTACCTGCTAAATTTTTGTACGGTGTCCTTGAGACTCTTGAAAGGCGCCCATAAATAAAATGTATTATTATTATTATTATTAAGTTGGCAGACTGTCATTTATGGAATGCCACAACAATCTACTACTGATGCAGGATTTCAACTATAACATCAACAATTCATTTTCTCCCATGGATGCTGTTCAGCCCACTGAGTTCTTCCAGTAGATTGTTTGTTGTTCCAGATTCCAGCACCTGCATTGTCTTGTCTGCCTGCCTTTCAGTTATTTGCAGTTCCCCAAAAGACAAGGTGAAGCAGTCAAGTGGCCTGATAAAACTTCCCATTTCTTGATGGCATGGAGCTACCTGGGAAAGCGGGCATTGCAGCAGAAGTAATCTGCAAAAGGATGCAGGTGAAGTGAATGCATGGGGAGGTGTGTTGCAGGTAAGTTATAATATTCAATAATGGAAAAGGCTTGCAGGGTTAAATCGCCTTGTCCCTGGTGGTTCTTCTACCAGTGCCTTTACTAACCACGTTGTTCTGTACTTGAACAGTGATGACTAGTGGAGATGACTGGTAGAGATATGGACCTAGTGCAAGAGGTATAAACACTCTTCTTCATGCACTTGGTTATTATCGGCCAAGCAGCCGCTCTCTGTATCATTTCTAGAATTCAACTGCACAATCCATGGCTGGATATGTATTTCCCCTTGAATTCCTTTGGCATGAAAGTTTGCTTCTTCCATGGAGTTTGCCATCTTCCATGGAGCCAACTTCAAAAGACTGAAATTCATCAGATAGGACGCTCCAAGTCTTCTTCAGTCTATACCTGTGGGAAGGAGTCTCCCCCCCCTCTCCCCCTCTCCCCCTTGAAACAAGAAAGCAGTCGCATGCAAAGATGATAGAGGAGCTCCTCTAAAATCTTTGGTCGCATGTTCGGCTTCCTAACCCACGTTACGAGTATCCAGGATCAGCGCTGCACGCCGCGCTTCTCTCACAAGGTGACAGATCGATTGGCGCAAACTTCCACAAACACCCACACACTACTAACCTGCTCCTGAAGCTCGGGGCCCGGGGCCGGGGCCAGCCTCTTGGTCCCCCCGATCATCATGTTGCCGCCGCCGCCGCTCCTCCCGGCCACCGACATGCTCTCTGCCGCCATCTTACTAGAGGAACGGCCGAGGCAGAGGCAGCGGCCAAGGCAGGTCACAGGTCATCATCACCACCACCAACCTTATTCGTTTAAAATAAAATAAAAAACCCCAAAACGGGGCATACCGTTGGCATTCCGACAAAAGCAAACCGGATCGACAGAAAGTGTGGATTGGTTGGCGTTATTTAAAAAAAATAGAACAGCGGTCAAGGGTCAAATATGATTTTCCTGATTTTTGACTTGTCAGCCCCCTTGATTAAATACATCGTTTGGTTTTCGATGTAGAGAGGAGAATATAATGTGGTGGTGGATAATTTGAGGTAGAATGTAAGGTTTTTGTGGAGGGAGGGGGAGGAGGGAGGGGCGTGGAGCAGAGTTGCTGCTGTTGCTGCTGCGTGAGTAAGATGGCGGCCGTTGCCGGGGACCGCGCTGAGGCGGGTTAAGCGCTGTCTCCCAGCTCACAGTAGACAGTGTTTAAAGCTTTCCTCCCTTCTTCTTCTCCCCCCCCTCCCCTGTGACTGCGCATCGGGGAAAGCGCCTGTGGTGCGGGGCGTTGACAGTCGCCTGGTAACAGTTACTCTCTCTGCTCCCCTCCATCCCACACCACCGCTCCTCCCTGTGCCGGCTCCCAGGCCTGGGGCCTTCCCCGGGCTCCGGATGGACGCGCACGGCAGCAACGTGCCCGCTTTCCTCACCAAGCTGTGGACTTTAATCGAGGATCCCGACACCAACGAGCTCATCTGCTGGAGCGCAGTAAGTGATCAGAGCAGAGGCTGGGAATCGGGGGGGGCCTGGGCGAAAGGCGCAAACAAACGGGAGGGCCCGGGCGTTAGACTCTTAGAGATAAAGGCTTGGCCAACCTCCGCGATTGCGCTTAAATTGAAGCACTTTATCCACTGCTGAGACAATATTTATTAAGTTGGCTTGTCAGTGGACACTTTTTTTAACAAGTGTAATTATTATTGGCTTAACTTTCCACGTTTACGTACTTTAGTTACTGCGGAGAGGAGTGGAACTGTCATTTAACTCCCTGAATGGATGTATAACCTTGGTCGTGACTGTCGATCCAGTGTTCACTGGTGCGGTCTACATTTAATTTAGTGTCATTGAATGGTGACACACAAATGAATAGTTAAATTACCCGATCCTATTGTTCACGAAGACCAACGCTGATCATTTTTACTTCTACCTGTCACGCGAATAATAAAACAAACGGGTGAACTGATTTGTACCCAGCCTCCTCCAAATTGAAACAGCCCAGGGCACTGCGGAATTTTAAAGATTTATGCATTTGCAATAGTACTGAGCCCCCCCCCCCCAGCATTTTGCTGATTTAGTCTCGATGTTTACAAATTATCAAGCAAGAAGGCTGAGTATTCAAGACCACAAAGAATCGAAGTGACCCATTGAACCCCTCGTCTTTTATTTAGTTATTCAATGTGGAGTCAGATGGATAACAGCATGGGATCAGGCCCATCGGTCCACTAAGTACATCAGCCACCCACTTATACTGACTCTACATTAATCATGTTCCCCATCCTTGGTAATTTTCTCCACCCCCCCCCCCCCCCCCCCCCCCACTCCAGATTACACCATTCACCACCTTGGGCAGATCATGTTCATTTCTTGCATCAAGACACTTTACTATATTCTTGCTATTGAAGGAGTCAAGTCACTTTTATTTCTATAGCACATTTAAAAAACAACTCTCGTTGACCAAAGTGCTTTACATTGATGGAGGTACTAACGTTATAGGAGTCTCGCTGCGGCGTTCGGGACCAGTTGCAGGCGCGACAGGGAAGATTGGCTGATGCCAGTGCAAAGGGAGTTGCAGTAATCAGTAAACAGCGATAAAACAGAATTCCTCCTCATAGGCTCCAAATCCACACCCAGCAAAATCAATAACCCCACTCTCTCCATCGATGGCACCACTGTCTCCCCATCTCCCCAGGCCCGCAACCTTGGCGTGATCTTTGATTCTACCCTCTCCCTTGAGACTCACATCCGCCATGTCATTAAAACCTCCTTCTTTCACCGCAACATCGCCAAAATCAGACCTTCTCTCACACCTCCAGCTTCTGAAAGACTCATCCATGCCTTCATCTCCTCCCGACTGGACTACTACAACTCACTTCTCCTTGGCATCAGCTCCACCTACATCAACCGACTCCAACTGGTCCAGAACGCAGCCGCCCGACTCATCACCCACACCAAATCCTGGCATCACATCACTCCAGTCCTCAAACAACTTCACTGGCTTCCCATCTCCCACCGGATCACCTACAAAATCCTGGTCCTCACCTACAAAGCCCTCCACCATCTGGCCCCCCCATATCTCACTGACCTCCTCTCCCCCTACCAACCCTCACGGTCCCTCAGATCCACATCAGCCGGTCTCCTCTCCATCCACAAGTCCAACCTCCGCAGTTTTGGGGACAGAGCCTTCTCCAGGGCAGCTCCCAGGCTCTGGAACTCCCTCCCCCAACTGATCCGCAATTCCGTGTCCCTCACCATCTTCCAGTCCCGCCTCAAGACCCATCTCTTCACCTCTGCCTATCCTTAGCCCCACGTCCCCCTCCCTTTTCATCTGTGCTTGAATTGCCTCATATTGTGTTTTGAACTGAATTCTGTCTTTAATTTGTGTACTAGTCATGTCTCTACTATTTATTTCATTCCGCTTACTTGTTTTACCTCTACTTGCTAAATTTTTGTAAGGTGTCCTTGAGACTCTTGAAAGGCGCCCATAAATAAAATGTATTATTATTATTATTAATCGAGGCGGGAGGAGATAAATGTGTGGATGATCTTTTCGAGGTCATCAAACTGGAGGAATTGCAGCATAGGAGTGCAGATTCAGGAGGTTAATTCCCGGGATGGCGGGACTGTCCTATGTTGATAGAATAGAGTGGCTGGGCTTGTAAACTCTGGAATTTAGAAGGATGAGAGGGCATCTTATTGAAACATATAAGATTATTAAAGGATTGGACACGCTAGAGGCAGGAAACATGTTCCTGATGTTGGGGGAGTCCAGAACCAGGGGCCACAGTTTAAGGATAAGGGGTAGGCCATTCAGAACTGCGATGAGGAAAAACTTTTTCACCCAGAGAGTTGTGAATCCATGGAATTCTCTGCCTCAGAAGGCACTGTAGGCCAATCTCAGGGGATATGGCGAGAAGGCAGGAACTGATTGTGGATGATCAGCCATGATTATATTGAACGGCTTAAAGAGCCGAATGGCCTACTCCTGCACCTATTGTCTATACTAAACTTATGCCCCTTAATATCTGCAAACGTTGTGCCATTTGCAGCATTCACAATAAAATGCAATACTCAGGAACGTTCAACACGTTTTAGTGCCATGCCATAATATGCTGATTATTGCCACTATATAGGCCATTCGAAACATAGGCTCTTATATTTTAATACAAGGATGATGTGAAAGTTATTTACATAGAACAATGCAGGACAGGAATAGACCTTTCCTGTCTGCCAATGTGAATTAGCCTTTCAGCCCGATGTCTGCACCGACAATAATGCAAATCCAAACGAATCCCATCTATCTGCTCGCGATCCTCATCCCTCTGCTCCTTCCAGTTTGTGCCTCCATTTAAATGAGTCTTAAAAGTTACTATTGTATGTGCTCCTACCACCTTCTCTGGTAGTCAGTACTGGGCATCAGCCACTATGTGTTTAAAATAAAAAAAGTGCTCTCTAAATCTTCTTTAAATGTTCACCCTCTTGACAAATTTATGCCCTCTAATATTTGACATTCTACCCTGAGAAAAAGACTGGATTAAGATGCATGGGATGAACAGTAAATTGTTCATGTCATACCTGATTTACTGATCGAAGACAAACCAGTCAAGTTCCGCAGGGATCTGTGGGCCTCTGTTGTGCTTACCCTTGGGCATTTCAGACAGGTAAATGCTTGTCTGAATTGGATTGGATTGGATTCAATTTATTGTCATTGCACTTTTCAGTGCAATGAAATGGTTTAGCCTGCAGTCATAACATAGAATAAATAACAAACACTCAACACAGTTTAAAGTCTCAAAGTCATTGTCTCTTCCCTCCTTGCTCTCCCTCTGCCTGGTCGAAATTTCTAATTTTTCCTTTCCCTGTAATATTTTCATTAACATGGTTTTTGGAGCCAAAGTAAATTTTGAATCATCAGAACAAAAGCATATTTTAAATTTAAAAGTATATCAGTAAATACATGGGTAATAACATGTACGTGGTTTGATCTTCAAGTTATAATCTGTCCAACATCTTTTGTTTATTTTACAACTGGATTACTGCTGATTTTCACTAACTATTCTCCAACTTCAAATAAATTTTTGAGCAACATAATCCACAAAGAATTCTAAGAAATCCTAAGAAAAATGATATTAATGATTTACTGCTTTATTACCAACAGAAATTGATAAATGGCACCTTCCAAACAAATGTTTTCCTGCTAAATTGGCTTGTAAAACTATTTGAACCAAACGGGAAACAAAAATGTGAAAATTATTAGATCTGGTATTGATTAAGGGATAAGTGGTACTATCATGGGATCTTTGTCTTCCATCTGAGAAAGAAAGGTTTTTAGTTTTAGTTTAATTTGTTTTCAATCTTCGAAAATATACCACAGAGATGATTTATTAGCTTAGATTCTTTTGTCATCACTAGAATAAGCGAGTTTGGTATTCCAACTGCGCATGCCCAGGTCATAGGTCACTACAGATAAAACATTGGAGGGTGCAGATCTGCTGTGTGTTGTATTTTGGTTATTGGACCTTTTTTCAGTGAGTGCTGTTCCGTGGGGTCGGGGTCCATGGTTGAGCGCGGGTCTCCAGCGCCGCCGTCCCCGTCTGGAGGTCGGGCCGGGCTCGTTGGAGGGTGTTGTGACTCAGACGGAGAGGTTTGGTGGCGGCGGGGGTCGGGCGCCAGGCCACATCTCCGGAGAAGGGTCTAGACCCTAAAAGTCACCCATTCCTTTTCTCCGAGGATGCTGCCCGTCCAGCCGAGCCGCTGTAACACCAAGCGTGGACCCCGCCGAGGTGTGGGTGTGCGCGGGGTGCTGCGGCAGGACAGGCAGCATCCCCAGAGAAAAGGAATGGGTTCCTCAGGAGTAGCAGCGGGGCTGGGCTGGAGCAGCCCCACCACTCTCCCACCCCGCCAGCCTGTGGGCCGGCCCTCCGGGGTCGCCCCGGACGTCTCCGAACGCCCCCTGGGTGGGGACGGGCCTCCTGGGGGGGGAGGGGGAACGGGGTGGTCCAGCGGTGGTTCAGCGGCGCCGGGGACATGGGCTCGACCCGGGCTGCGGATGAGGCGTGGGTCTGTGTGTGCTCTCTTCTGTCTACTACTGGCATCTGCCTCCTCTCTCTCACTGTTGCACCCACTCTCCCGCTACCTGGCACCCCCATTCCTAAGATTAAATATAATTTTACACATAAATCATGAATATAGATAAGAATTTACATACAGCTTATGCAGACAGTGCTTTGTTCGCTTTCTCTTTGTAGCCAGTGACCTTTGACAAATCCCATGATCCTTGCGTTTTTCGGAATACCGAACTCGCTTATAGAACTTGGGAGCAAGAGTTTGGAAAATGACTGGAAAATGACTAAATGCAAAATGTATAATTTTGTAATGTCGAGTTTATTGTCATAGTCATATACTGCAAGGAAACAGGCCATTTGCGCAACTCGCTCACGTCAACCAAGAAACTAGTCCCATTTTCAGGAGTTTGGCCCTTATCCCTCTAAACATTTCCTATCCATATCGTGTGTACAAGTACAGTGAGATACAGTCACAATTAAAATGTTGCTTGCATAAGCATCACATAGATTCAGGCAACACACACAAACATTAACTGTAGATAATTTGCACGCATTCAATAACACAATGAAAAGAAAAGGACTACAAAAAACAAGAGGCTGGAGAGGAGCGATTACTTTTGCTGGATTAACTGATATCAGTAAAGTTGGAGGAGTGGGGGTGGAAAGCGTTCAGCTTTCACATGATTACTTTTGGATGAGGGAGATATTTATCCGATTTTGCAACTAAGATGAGTTACTGCAACTCCTATACTGTTCACTTCTCCACAAGTGTTGGTAATTAAACTTATGGACTTTGACCCAGTGATTGTGTAGAACTTGTGAAGTGTTGCTGAGTTTGAAGACAAGTGTTCCAGAGAAATTGATGTATTTGGCAAGGCCTAAATCTTAGAGAGGAAGGAAAGACTATCAGAATTAGTAAATGTTTACACAATATTCTTCGGTGTGTGCACCCTGCAAATATGTTGTGTGGGTATCGGAGGAGGTGAATACCTTGTTCTGTAGCAGAATGCTAATTGGCTAAACAGTTCCGTGCTCGGAAGTGATGAGCTTTTAATGCCGTGGCTGCATCCATTTAGATGACTGGATCTATACTTGTAGATAGTAAATGAATAACAGCAACCGTGCTGCTTTTATCAAATTGTATCAGTGAAAACTCACACCCCCCCCACCACCCAAAAGAAAGTTCGATTTCCCCAAGTCATGGATCGTGGTGATAGTATTATTCAGTGTCATTGGGAACTGTTTGGGCTTTCTCTACTTCTCAGTTTATTGCCCATTACTTTGTTACATACCATGCATGACCCCTTCCCATAATGCTGGTTAGTTACGTTTATAGACGGACATGAGATGACATTGCATGCCTTTCTGATTACTGTACAATGTCTGAGGTCAGCATTAGGCTGGGGTCAATGCAATGCTGCTGATGCTCAAAGACCAAAGGGCAGCGACACTGGAAAGTGCCATTGGCATCATCTTTAGAAGAGGAAGCCTTCTATTGACTTTTATGACTTTCACTGGGAGAATGTCCTGCCCATAGCATCTCTATGCACTTTAAAACCTTCAGTGAGCAACATTTATGCAAGCAGTTTAAGAACAAGAGCAGAAGTCGGGTTGGGTCGGTGGGGTTTGTAAGGATGGTGAAGCTGTGCAGAAAATAGTTCTGATCTGGAGCTCGCTCCCTGTAAAAGTGATTTTTACAAAACAGAATTGATCTCAACCAACAAATAATAATTAGATGACAGTAGGGAAAGTAATTTCAAGTTCAAGTTTATGTTTATTGTCACTTAACCAATGAAGGTACAGTGAAATTTTATGGGCTAAGTGAGTAGATTTGGGGGGTAGGACTGAAAGAGGACGAGGCATGAGTTGATGCGTGATTCCTCCACCTTGATGATTCAATGGATACTTTTTAATAGAAGAAATAGAACACTGACTTGGAACAAGACGGTGAACTAGCAATATTAACTGGGGTTATGACAGCTGGTGTAAATTATTTATACTGCTATTTATGGGAGGATTATTGCTGGGGGTGAATCAGAGTTACCACTCAGACTGCCAGTATTTTTGTGATGTGATCCAATAAGATTGCAAACGGTTTTCGATAATGATCACGGTCAATGATTTTTCTCGCAAAATATTTTCAAATATTTTTTCATGATGAAACAAAATGACTAGATCTGGTGGATTATAAACTAAATATCATTACTTTGTATCTCATCATTCACTTTATGTTTTATGTTTCACACATTTCCACTGGGACATCTGCAAGCATGCACAAATCAAACGTTATGTCCACATTCTAGAAAATTTAGTCCAATTTATAATAAATCTCTTATCTCCTTAATGTCAGTGTTGATTAAAGAAACAAATCTGAACAGCAGCATCAGTTCTTTAGTCTGTGCTGATCCTGAGTAGAATGCTGTAAATGTTGTGCACTCTCAGCCATGTGTTTCCTCTTGCCTTTTTGAATCTAGTCCCAGTTTTCTAATCCAGTCCATGTGCCTCCCTGGATTCATTCAGCTGTTCATTTTAGCTTGTTGTTGACAATTTTAATAAGCGAGTTTGGTATTCCGAGAAACGCAAGGAATCATCATATTTGTCGAAGGTCACTGGCTATAAAGAAAAAGTGAATGAAGTGCTGGCTGCATAAATTGCATGTAAATTCTTATCTTTATTCGTGATTTATGTGTAAAAATATATTTAATCTGAGGAACGGGGTGCCAGGTAGCAGTAGAGCGGGTGTAACAGCGAGAGAGAGAGGGGGCAGATGACAGTGGGAGACGGGAGAGTGCACACAGTTCCGTGCCTCATCCGCAACCGGGGTCGAACCCGTGTCCCCGGAGCCGCCGCTGGACCGTCCCGTTTACCCCCCTCCCCGGGTAGCCCATCTGAGACATCCGGGGCGGTGGCCCACAGGCTCACGGGTGGGGGGGGGTTACGGCCCAGCGGCGGCGCCCGACCCCGACCATGGACCCAGAAGCATAAAGCACTGGCTGAAACGAAGGTCAGATAACCAAAGATAACACACAGCAGATCCGCACCCTCCAGTGTTTATCTCCAGTGACCTATGACATGGGCATGCGCAGTCGGAATACCAAACTCGCTTATTGTGTCAAAATAATTCAGGACTTAGTTTAGGTCAGGGCAAGTATTGTTGTGTTTTGAAGGGAGATCTTTCAGTTTCAGTATTTAATTAAATCACTTAATTCTATTAAAAACAAATAATCTTAAGGTACAATTTGAAAAGATTTTTCTGCTTTCGTTGAGCAAGAAATGGTAACAAAGCAGAAAAATATTTTCAAATTGTACCTTAAGTATTTCTTTTTAATAGAACTAAGTGATTCTATTGATTATCTGTTCGTCCATTTGCTATCAATTGACTCTTGATTATCCAAGTTTTACATCTCAAATATTTTAATCAGTGGTGGTAAAGTGATTCATTATGTTAATATGGAGAAACTCAGCGGGTGAGGCAGCATCTATGGAGCGAAGGAAATAGGCGACGTTTCGGGTCGAGACCTTTCTTCAGACTGATGGGGGTCGGGGGGCGGAGACAGTGGGCTGTGGGAGAGCTGAGAAGGGGAGGGGAAAGAAGGAGAAAGCAGGGACTACCTAAAATTGAAGAAGTCAATGTTCATACTGCTGGGGTGTAAACTACCCAAGCGAAATATGAGGTGCTGCTCCAATTTACGGTGGGCCTCACTCTGGCCATAGAGGAGGCCCAGGACAAAAAGGTCGGATTCGGAATGGGAGGGGGAGTTGGTGCTGAGCCACCGGGAGATCAGGTTGGTTATTGCGAACCAAGCGGAGGTGTTAGGCGAAGCGATCGCCAAGCCTATGGTTGGTCTCACCGATGTAGAGCAGCTGACACCTAGAGCAGCGGATGCAATAGATGAGTTTGGAGGAGATGCAGGTGAACGGCTTTAGACCTTTTTATTTTAAACTGCCGGTGGGATTTCAAGCGCCTCAACTTCTCCACTCCCCTTTCTCACTCTAACCTCTCCCCCCTCTGAACGTACAGCCCTCCACTCACTCTGCAACAACCCAGACTGGGTGATCAAACCTGCTGACAAGTGAGGTGCCATGGTAGTCTGGCGCGCTGATCTCTACAAGGCTGAGGCCACGCGCCAACTCTCAGACACCTCCTCCTACTTATCCTTGGACCATGACCCCACAGACGAGCACCAGGCCACTATCTCTAACACTATCACTGACCATCATTTCCGGCTCTCTGCCCTGCGAAGCCTCCAACCTCATTGTTCCCCAGCCCCGCAGGGCCCGATTTTACCTTCTCCCCAAAATCCACAAACCTGACTGTCCTGGCAGACCCATTGGTTGTATGTGATGGCTGGTAGGGTGGAAGGCGAGGACAAGGGTGACTCTGCCCTTGTTACGAGTGGGGAGATGGGGAGTGAGAACAGAGTTACGGGGTATAGAAGAGACCCTGGTGAGAGCTGTACGTTCAGAGGGGGGAGAGGTTAGAGTGAGAAAGGGGAGTGGAGAAGTTGAGGCGCTTGAAATCCCACCGGCAGTTTAAAATAAAAAGGTCTAAAGCCGTTCACCTGCATCTCCTCCAAACTCATCTATTGCATCCGCTGCTCTAGGTGTCAGCTGCTCTACATCGGTGAGACCAACCGTAGGCTTGGCGATCGCTTCGCCTAACACCTCCGCTTGGTTCGCAATAACCAAGGTTCTGCCTGTTCGTGCCCCACCAAACTTATTTCCACATACATCGACTCCGTCATATCCCCCCTGGTTAAATCCCTCCCTACCTATGTTCAAGACACCTCACACGCTCTTCGTCTCCTCCATGACTTCAGTTTTCTAGGCCCCCATTCCCTCATCTTCACCATGGATGTCCAGTCACTCTACACCCCATCCCCCACCAGGAGGGTCTTCACCTGCGATGGAGATAGTGAGCCCTCCGTTTCTTCCTCAACTGCAGAACCAACCAATCCCCGTCTACTGATACTCTCCACCGCCTAGCGGAGCTGGTCCTTGCCCTTGACAACTTTTCGTTTGACTCCTACCATTTCCTCCAAATCCAAGGTGTAGATATGGGCACGCGCATCGGCCCAAGCTATGCCTACCTCTTTGTAGGGTACGTCGAACAATCCTTGTTCGAGGCGTACCATGGCCCTATCCCTGAACTCTACCTCCGCTACATTGACAACTGCATTGGTGCTACCTCCTGCACCCGTTTCACCACTAACGTCCATCCGACACTCAAATACACCTGGACCATTTCCGACATCTCCCTACCGTTTCTAGACCTCACTATCCATCGCAGGTGACAGACTACTGACCAACATCTACTATAAACCCACTGACTCCCATGGCTATCTGGACTACGCTTCTTCCCACCCTGCTTCCTGTATGGACTCCATCCCCTACTCCCAATTCCTCCGTCTACGCAGCATCTGCACCCAGGATGAGGTGTTCCAAACCAGGGCATCGGAGATGTCCTCATTCTTTAGGGAACGGGAGTTCCCCTCTTCTACTATTGATGAGGCTCTCACCAGGGTCTCTTCTATACCCCGTAACTCTGTTCTCACTCCCCATCTCCCCACTCGTAACAAGGGCAGAGTCACCCTTGTCCTCGCCTTCCACCCTACCAGCCATCACATACAACAAATAACCCTCTGACATTTTCACCATCTCCAATGGGATCCCACCACTGGCCACATCTTCCCATCTCCTCCCCTTTCGGCTTTCCGCAGAGACCACTCCCTCCGTAACTCCCTGGTCAATTTGTCCCTTCCCACCCAAACCACCCCCTCTCCTGGCACTTTCCCTTGCAACTGCAGGAAATGCTGCATTTGTTGCTTTACCTCCCGCCCCCTTGACTCCATCCAAGGACCCAAGCAGTCTTTTCCAGGTGCGACAGAGGTTCACCTGCCCCTCCTCCAACCTCATCTATTGCATCCGCTGCTCTAGGTGTCAGCTGCTCTACATCGGTGAGGCCAAGCATAGGCTTGGCGATCGCTTCGCCCAACACCTCCGCTCGGTTCGCAATAACCAACCTGGTCTCCCGGTGCCTCAGCACTTCAACCCCCCCTCCCATTCCGAATCAGACCTTTCTGTCCTAGGCCTCCTCCATGGAGATGTGAGACCCACCGTAAATTAGAGGAGCAGCACCTTATATTTCGCCTGGGTAGTTTACACCTCAGCGGTATGAACATTGACTTCTCCAATTTTAGGTAGTCCCTGATTTCTCCTTCTTCCCAGCTCTCCCACAGCTCACTGTCTCCGCCTCTTCCTTTCTTCTTCCCGCCCCACCCCCACATCAGTCTGAAGAAGGGTCTCGACCCGAAACGTCGCCTATTTCCTTCGCTCCATAGATGCTGCCTCACCCGCTGAGTTTCTCCAGCATTTTTGTCTACCTTTGATTTTCCAGCATCTGCAGTTCCTTCTTAAACATTATGTTAATATGGTTTCTTGAGAATCTTATGTCCTTAAGAATTTCTTCATGCAATACTGTCAGACATGAAATTTAGTCCAAGGCATGTAGAAGAATTTTCACATTCCATGTCTGTGCAGATCTCCCTCTGCTATTTTTATTTTATCAGAAAAGATGGAATAGTCCCAATATCCACAAAAGTTGCACTTGCTCGTCTGAATTTCTCAGTCTCTTTCTCTATCTCAATTCCTCAGAGGAAAATGCTTGAATTGAAAGTAGAAATTTCTTTGGATTTCCTCCAGATATTTTACATGCAAATTATCTCGGAGTACAACTATGATCAAGTGATCCATATATCCCTAGACACTGTTGAAATTCTGCTATGAATCTAGAACTTCTGATGTTGCTAATTCCTCCAGCTGGGGAGGGACTAAGCTCCTTTTGTAAATGAGCAGCAAAAGCAGTGCATTTTTCAAATCTTTTTGCACAATCATTTGCACAATTGAAAATCTTTGCACAATCATTTTGGAAAGATCTCCATTCTATCAAGAAAATTGAGAGTCTGGCACAGTTGCAGAATGTGATTGGCCCTCCAGGAACAAGAAAAGGCTTCAACTTTCTTGGTCTGATTATGAAGATTTCACGTTGTACACAATATCGTTGTAAGAGTAGTAGTTTATTTATTTGTTTCTCATTGAAGAATTATTGTCTGGATTAAAAATGTGTTTTTGAGAAATATAGAAACGTAAAACAGGAGCTGGAATAGACATTCAGACATTTGAGTCTGCTGTGCCATTCAATTTAATCATGTCTCCCTTCTAAATACAATATTCCAATGCTCTTCCCAAGCCTGTTAATGCCCCTTCTATGTAGAAATCTTCTCAAATATATTCAACAATTTGGGCCAAACGCAGGCAGGTGAGACTAGTGTAGATTGAACGTTGCATGTCTATTGCATTTTACTTCTATTAATACTACAATATGATTTTTAGTCACCTACTAAGTGTTGCACTTTTATAATAACCCATTCCATAAGTTTAATGGGATTGTGGAATTGGGACCCGGGTGAGTGGGAAGAGAGTACTGCAAACTATCTGATGAGCCAATTGCTGAACCGTTAGGCCTTCAGAAAGTTGCTTGGAGGATTATTAATTTTACTGTATTTTCAACCTGTCTGACCAGTTTATAAAGCTAGGGAGCAGTATAATAGAAGGATTCTTCAAGGAATATAGTTGAGAAAGTAGGGAAATGTTGCTTACTCCGGTCGAAAGAATTAAAAAAAATAGGAGATGCATGAAACTGCAGATGCTATTTTAACTGTGAACAAATAGTCAATATACATCCTGGTTCCCGCGACTCTGTACCTCTGCAGTGTACTTTCTGCCAATAATTAGGTGAAAGAGTGTTGCAAATGTGAAATAAATAAATTCACATTTTTGTGAATACTGATATCTGTGGAAAAGGAAAGCGGTGACATTCGGTACTGGTTTATTATTGATTTATTATTGTGAGATACAGTGAAATATGTTTTGCTTGCGAATCAGGCAAATCATGCCATGCATAAGAAAATCAAGTTGTGCAAAACAGAAAATAAACAGAGTGCAGTTATATGTGTTACAGCTACAGAGACAGGGCAGATTTAAAAACAAGTACAAGGGCCGCAACAAGGTAGATTAGGAGATCCTAGCGTATGAGAAATCCATTCAAGAGTCCGATAACAACGGTGACGAGCTGTTCTTGAATCTGGTACTACATGCTGCCGATGGGAGAGGGGAGAAGAAAGAATGATCGGGTTGTGAGTGGTCCTTGATTATGTTTGCTTTCCCAAGGCAGCATGGTGTAGATGGAGATAATTTGAGAGAGCAGTATGTATGCGTTCTATGGTGCATCTGTAGAAATTGAGAAAAGTCATTGGAGACGTGCCACATGTCTTCAGTCGTCTTGTTTAAGGAAGTGGAGGTGCTGGTATGCTCTCTTGCATGAGGTATCCTTTGCAGATTAGTTTAAGAAAAATCTAAGGGATTCAGTAAATACAGCGCATTAAGAAAGTATTCAGACCCCTTCAATTTTTCCACATTTTGTTACAGCCTTATTTTAAAATGGATTAAATTCTTTTTTTTTTTTTTTACATCATCAATCTACACACAATACCCCAGAATGAAGAAGTGAAAACAGGTGTTTAGAAATTTTTGCAAAGTTATTAAAAAGAAATAACTGAAATATCACATTTACATAAGTATTCAGACCCTTTGCTATGACACTCAAAATTGAGCTTAGATGCATCCTGTTTCCATTGATTATCCTTGAGATGTTTCTACAACTTGATTGGAGTCCACCAGTGGTAAATTAAATTGATTGTACATGATTTGGAAAGGCACACGCCTGTCTATATAAGGTCCCACAGTTGATAGTGCATGTCAGAACAAAAACCAAGCCATGAAGACGAAGGACATAAACCTCCGAGACAGGATTATGTCGAGACACAGATCTGGGGAAGGGTATAAAACAATTTCTGCAGTATTGCAGGTCCCGAAGAGCACAGTGGCCTCCGTCATTCTTAAATGGAAGAACTTTGGAACCACCAGGACTCTTCGTAGAGCTGGCCGCCCGGCCAAACTGAGCAATCGGGGGAGAAGGGCCTTGGTCATGGAGGTGACCAAGAACCCAATGGTCACTCTGACAGAGCTCCAGAGTTCCTCTGTGGAGATGTGAGAACCATCCAGAAGGACAACTATATCTGCAGCACTCCACCAATCAGGCCTTGATGGTAGAGTGGCGAGCCGGAAGCCACTCCTCAGTAAAAGGCACATGACAGCCCGCTTGGAGTTTGCCAAAAGGCACCAAAAGGACTCTCAGACCATGATAAACAAGATTCTCTGGTCTGATGAAACCAAGATTGAACACTTTGGCCTGAATGCCAAGCGTCACGTCTGGAGGAAACCAGGCACCGCTCATCACCTGGCCAATGGCATACCTACGGTGAAGCACGGTGGTGGCAGCATCATGCTGTGGGGATGTTTTTCAGTGGCAGGAACTGGAAGACTAATCAGAATCGAGGGAAAGATGAACAGAGCAAAGTACAGAGAGATCCTTGATGAAAACCTGCTCCAGAGTGTTCTGGACCTAAGACTGGGGCAGAGGTTCACCTTCCAACAGCACACCGACCCTCAGCACACAGCCAAGACAACGCAGGAGTGGCTTTGTGACAAGACTGAATGTCCGTGAGTGGCCCAGCTAGAGCCCGGACTTGAAACCGATCAAACATCTCTGGAGGGACCTGAAAAAAGCTGTGCATCGATGCTCCCCATCCAATCTGACAGAGCTTGAGGGGATCTGCAGAGAAGAAAGGGAGAAATTACCCAAATACAGGTGTGCCAAGCTTGTGGCGTCATACCCAAGAAGAGTTGAGGCTGTAATCGCTGCAAAGGTGCCTCAACAAAGTACTGAGTATAGGGTCTGAATACTTATATAAATGTGATATTTCAGTTATTTATTTATAATAACTTTGCAAAAATTTCTAAACACATGTTTTTGCTTTTTTATTATGGGGTATTGAGTGTGGATTGATGATTAAAACAAAAATAATTTAATCCATTTTAGAATAAGGCTGTAATGTAACAAAATGTGGAAAAGTGAAAGGGGTCTGAATACTTTCTGAATGCAGTGTGCATATTTAGCAACTGGGTAACTAGGGAGTCCCATTCTGAATCGATTTGGTTATCATGTGGAACCAGAGGAAATTGGTGAGGTCTTGAATTATTGGTAATATCCTAGTTAATAGTGAAATATTTTATAATTAGAATTGATTAAGTAAAAGATTACCTTGACTTTTTTCGGTTCTGAAATAAGCTGAAGCTGCAAAGATGTGGGAATCAGGAAATTGGAGGCCTGTATTCAGGCTGCTTCCTGTTATGCCCAAGCAAATAAAACATTTCAATAGTGAGAGAGGGTGTATTTCCTGAGAAGGTGGTAGCTTCTGTAAACAAAAGCCTTCTAGTTGGTAGCTGACATCATGATTACGTTGTTAAGACGGAATTGTAAATGTTGGGCTTTCCTGTTGTTTCAAAGTTTGTGATCAACAGTTTGTGATTGATAGAACCACAAGATGACAAGTATTTTGTAACAGTGATAAGAATGCTTTGAATGGGTATACTCTGTGATTTATTTGTGTTAAACATCATTGCTGTGTAAACATGTGATTACGTTTCCAAAATACTATAAAAATATGTTGTATGTCTTCATTCATCAGAGTGGTGGCTCAGGAGGGTTAAGTATCTGTTGCATACTTGACTTTGTGTCCCTGGCACTCTCGCCGGCTAATGATCAGTAAAGCTTGTGTTGGTTTAACTAACCTATTGTGAGTTGTCTGTTTTAAGAAATGAACCTTAACATTATGGAGAAGGAAGAATTTGAGGGATATCCTACTGGGCAGTAGATATAGAAGCTTGAAAGCGCGCACAGCCAGAATCGAGAACAGCTTCTTCCCCTCTCTCAGGCTTCTGAATGGTCTGTCTCATATAGGGTACTATTGAATCAATGCTACTCTATTGCTGACATAGAAATTTATCTCTGGAACAGGTGTGCTACAATGCTGAGAACTATATTCTGCACTCTGGATTTCCCGCTGTACTCTATTTATTCTAGTTGACTTTAACTTGATGGTATTTATCTATGGTATATCTGTTCTTTGGATTGCATTCAAAACAGAACTTTTCACTGTATCTCGGTACCTGACAGTAATAAACATAACCCTAAACCCAAAATATTGGTCAAACACCGATGAATGGAACTAGTTCAGATAGACACTTTGGTTGGCATAGATGAGACTGGTAGAAAGGCTTGTTTCTGTGTTGTCTAATTCCATGACTCTACATAACATTGACGCTACATATTAGGTAATTTATAAAAATTAACTACGGCCTGCTCCATCTTTAGGAATTTCCATTCTCCATTCTAAAGGAATTTAATATTATATCATCTGTGAGCATCTCAACTTCTGACATTAGAAAAGTTTAAGTTTATTAGCCAAGTATTCACATACAAGGAATTTGCCTTGGTGCTCCGCCCGCAAGTGACAACATGACATACAGTGACAGTTAGGAATGACACAAACATTAATAATAAAACATTATTGATTAAACATGTGAATTAAATAAAATACCACAGCAAAAGGAGGCTACAGATTTTTGGTTATTGAGTAGAGCTACTTCTCGTGGGGGAAAAAAGCTGTTTTTATGTCTGGCTGTGACACCTTTGACAGTCCGGAGTCGCCTTCCAGAGGGAAGTGATTCAAAGAGTTTGCGGCCAGGGTGAGAGGGGTCAGAGATGATCTTACCCGCTCGCTTGTTGGCCCTTGCAGTGTACAGTTCATCAATGGAGGGAAGGTTGCAGCCAATAACCTTCTCAGCTGATCGGACGATTCGCTGCAGCCTCCAGGTGTCGTGCTTGGTAGCTGGGCCAAACCAGACCATGGTGGAGAAGGTGAGGACAGACTCTACGATGGACCATCATTGCCTGTGGCAGATTGTGCTTCCTCAGCTGCCACAGGAAGTACATACTCTGTTGTGCCTTTTTGTCTGTGGAGTCCACTGTGGCCCCCCCATTTAAGGTCCTTGGAGATGATGATTCCCAGGAACTTAAAAGACTCCACAGATGTGACTGTGGTGTTGTTGATGGTGAGTGGGGTGAGGGGAGGGGGAGCTCTCCTAAAGTATACAATCAATTCCACTGTCTTAAGAGCATTGAGCTCCAGGTTGTTGCGATGGCACCAGGACGCCAGCTGTGACATTTCCTGTCTGTAGGCAGATTCCTCCACATCCTGAATCAGGGTTGTGTCGTCCACAAACTTAAGAAGCTTGACAGAGGAGTCTGTGGAGGTGCAGTCGTTGGTGTAGAGGAGAGGGGAAAGTAATTGAAGTAGCTGATGATGGTTAATCCTTGTGTGTAGCCCTGTGATATCCTGGGGTAGGATTATTGATATCTTTAAAAACAACAGACATCTTCCTTTTGTGAGGTTTGTTTATTTCCTTCATTTTCATTGGGCTAGAGCAAGCTAAAGGCTGCCTACAGTGTGCATGGCAGTGTGTTTGATGCTTTGCTGACATCTCACTGTAGTGCAGGTCAGGAATACATTGGAAATCAGTGCCCATTCATTTGAGCCGCCCCGCTGCTCTTGATTTAGCACTGGATCCATATATTACTGAACCAAGGAGCCAGAGGTTCCTTATCATGCAGCCCTATTCATTAAAATGAGAATCTTGAAGTAGTGACCTTAATGTGCAGATTTTTTTTCACTGGACAAGCTTTTAATTAACAATAGATTAATGATTTTAAATTTTCAGTTTTTAACAATTTCTCTTTTCAGAGGGATATAGAAATGCTGAACAGTTCTTCCAATGGCATGACTTGTCAGTAGTAGGAAGAATAGGAAAATATACTTTTAAATGCTGGAGAAACGTGTAAAGGTTTGTCTACATAGACGTCTTAATGTGGGTGAAACTTGCCCTACATACTGCGTAATTGCTGCACACACTTGATCTTGTGGATCAACCAAGACTGACCTTGAGAGCCATACAAGATTAGTACAACTGGAGCTTGCACAAGAGTGGTCACAGGCTTGGTCAGGCAGCATCTAGTGCAACGATTGAATTGTTCTGTTTCTGGACATATGAGAGTAAAGCATTTGATATTATTGATTGTCATTGGCAGTCACTGTTGCTCAGTTTGGACTATGGCTGAAACAAATTGTAGGATCGTATACCTCTGCCAACTATATCTTGCTTTTACTATTTAGCACATATTCGCTCCTGTATTTGCAGCTTGCCGGGTATATGCCGTATGTTCCAGCATGTTCAATGATACTGCCTTCATTGATTGGCAAGGATATGCTACGCCTTGAGTTTCCAACCTCTCTAGAATAAAACTCTGCTGTTTCTGTCCCTGATGCTTCAATAATGCTCGGTTTTTTGAACTGACAGGACTGTTCTGAATTAATTCCATTCAAGCTGGAACTTGTCCTTTGAATAATGATGGGATTTAATGATTGTCCCAGTCCATGACCTGAAGCTTTGACCATTCCTCTGCCTCCACAGATGTTGCCTGATCCACTGAATTCCTCCAACGGTTTGTTTTTTTGGTTAATGATTATGTGATGTGCACTTTGGTCAACATCGCCATGGCTAGATGCATCTGAGATGGGTATATGGTGAGGTGTAGGTTAAATGGGCCAATTTGGACTGTTGGCTCACTCACCATTTTCCACTGGCCCAGTCTATCAATAGTGGCCGTTTAACAATTTGGTCTTTCAGAACTCAGCCTCCCTGATACCTTTGATTTAAACCAGCATCTGCAGTTCTTTCCTACGCACCCTGGTGTAATTGTAATGTGGTAGGCATTGGGAATCTTGCCTCCAGTACCATAGTGCCCCCTGTGCCATAGCCTTTTACCAGTACTAATTCATAAACTTGGGGATGAATCAATTTACACCTAATACCATGTGATAATGTCAAAGATTACTGGAGCCATTTTGTATACCATTTGAGTACAACGTCTGGCAGAGAAATTTTAAGAAATTCGCTATTTCCTGCAATGTGCTCGAAATGTAATTGGAATGTTTCCTTAAGACACAAGGCCATTTGGCACATCAGAGTTCCTCTGATTTCCCTCATTTCTCTTAAAATGGTCATTAAAATTTCTTTTTTTTTAATCTCTTGTCTACCTATTAATTCCCAATTTGCCTGCTAACCACAGACATGGTGTAAATGAACTATCAAATTATCGTGAAAAATGCTGATTGGGTGGAAACCAGTGCACCCAGAGGAAATCTAGGCAATTACATGGAGAATGTACGACCCCACACAACATGAGACCTGACCGTACTTCTGCTCCCTGCTTACAAACAGAAACTGAAGCGAGAAGATTGGGTACAGAAAGTCATACAATGCTGGTCTGAGTAAAATCCTTTGAGGTTGTGGGTCTGTGGAGTGATGCTTATTACAGAATTCTGAGGCTTACTTAGGTGAATGTGCACTACTATCAAAGACTTAATCAGCAAGTGTATAGAGGACTATGTACCAAAGAAGATGATTCAAGTGCTCCCAACCTGAAACTATGGATGAACCATGAGGTCCACTCCCAGGTGAAGTGCAAGTCTGCAGAGTTCAAGCCAAACAATCTCAAGTGGTGCAAGAAAGGCCTCGACCCGAAACGTCGCCTATTCCTTCTCCCCATAGATGCTGTCTCACCCGCTGAGTTTCTTCAGCATTTTTGTCTACCTTCCATTTTTCCAGCATCTGCAGTTCTTTCTTAAACAAGAAATTGATCTGACTTTCACAAAGCCATTAAGGCTGACATGAGGGGATTCTGGATCAAACTGGAGTCCCAAGGCAGTGATACAGACTCCTGTAGATTGTGGCAAGGCTTGCACGCAATTACACGCTACTAAAGCGAAGGTGGAGAGTATCATTGGCAACAATGGGTCCATCCCCAATGAGCTCAATGCAATCTAAGCCCACTGATCAGAGGGTCAGTGGAGGAACATCACCTGCCCTGCCTGTCATGTGTGCGCCTGTACCGATGGCTACTGTGGCAGACATAAGATCGGCCTTCCTGGGAGTGAAACCGTGGAAAGTTACTGGCCCGGATCGCGTCCCTGGGCAAATAGGACTAGTTTAAATGGGCATCTTGGTTGGATAAGTTGGACTGATGAAGGCCTGTTTTCTTGCTGTATTACTCTGACACAATGGGTAAAGTTTCTGACCAACTGCCATCTTCATACCCCTTATGTATATACCTCTATTAACCTCCTCGGCTGCAGGGACAACATATCTAGCCTCCCCTCGTAAATTGAACTGCTCAATCCCAGGCAACATCCTTGTGAAGCTCCTCTGCCCCCACTCCAGTGCTGTCAGGCACTACTTATAATATGGTGATCTGAACGCATGTTATATTCCAGCTGGGATCTGATCAATGTTTTATAAAGTTGAAAGTAAGAACCCTGTACATTCATCCAGTGCCTCGATTAATGAAGGCCAGTAGTCTACATGCTCTTTTCATTACATTATGCTCCTGCATTACCATCTTCAAGGATCTTTGGTTCTTGGTTTCTTGGTCCTCCAAAATATTCCAAATGGAATTTAAACTGGAGGTGGTGAAGGGAGGGCTTAAGCCAGAAAGGGTTATTGGGAAGAAAGAACCACTTTAAATTTAGTTGCATCTGGTTGGGTAACTATAGTTGGGTGGAGATTATTCCATGCTTTAATTGTGCGGGGGAAGAACGAATTGCTGTATACATCTGTCTTTGTAGCTGGGATCACAAATTGGATCGAATGCCCTCATCTGCTCCTAATTGGTTTGGGTTTGGTGTAGGTCTTGTAGTCTACATCGAGCTGACCATTTAACATTTTGTAAAAACAGGTCAAACGGTGAGCTTCACGTCTGTCTTGGAGAGGGTTCCACCCCAGAGAATTCAGAAGTTTGGTGACACTCGCTTCTCTCTCATAGGTGTTAGTAACAAATCGAGCTGCCTGTCTTTGGACACGTTCGATGGAAGAAATGTTTTTATTTGTGTATGGGTCCCATGCTGCAACTGCGTAGTCCAAATGAGGTCTAACGAGGGTGAAGTATAGCTTCTCCTGGACAGAAGTTGAACAATGATGAAAGTTGCGCCTCAGAAAGTTTAGGACACCAGTTGCTTTCACCGTTGCATGATGAGTCTGACCATTCCAACGCAGATCATTCTGCAATTTGATGTCAAGATACTTGGTTTGTTTGGATTCTTCAAGGGTGGTACCAAGTATATTGTAAGATGTTTTGCCTGGATTCCTCTTTCTGGTGACGCGCATAGTTTCACATTTGGAAGGGTTGAACTGCATGCCCAATTGTTGTGACCACTCAACCATAGTATCGAGATCCTTTTGGAGAGCATCTTCATCATCAGCTGACTTAATTGGACGGTACAGCAAACGATCATCAGCGAAAAGTCTGGTCGTACTTGCGACTTTTTCATGGATGTCATTTATGTTAAGCAAAAATAGGTGTGGGCCAAGTACTGTGCCCTGTGGTGTACCACTCAACACTGGATGCCAATTGGAGCTGTTCCGTTCACACACACACGCTGAAGATGTTTTGTCAGGAAACTGGAGATCCATCGTTTCATGTTGGAACGAATACCATAGAAGTCAAGCTTCTCTGGTGTGGGATGACATCAAATGCTTTAGAAAAGTCCAGCACAACTAAATCCGTGATGGACTTGCACACTAAGATCCCTGGGTTGCACAATACTATCTCGGACCTTGCCATTCTTTGGGTATGTACCAGCCTCATTTGTACTCCAAAAATGCATTGCCTCACATGTTCAGGATTAAACTCCATCTGCCATTTCTCAGCCCTTTTCACCGGCACATTGATATCGCCCTGGAGCCTAAGACTACCCTCCACACTATCAACAACCCCACCCACTCTGCCAATTCTAGCTGACCTAGCTTCTTGGAGTTGCATGGTTTAATTGCTTTGTTGCGATCCATCATAGGTAAGAAGCATTAGACATTGCAACATAAAATTATTTGTCAAATGAAATGTTTGAGGCAGATACTGTTAGATCTTTTTAAAGGAAGTGAGGTAGGTTTTGAAAATGAATTAGATTTTGGGAGCGGGTACGCGAGAACTTCTTCTTCTTGCGTATGGCGTGCACAGCCTAAAGTTGTCGGACAACTTGTGTTATTTGATCTTATTTGATTGTGCACGCCGGATTGATTGCATTAATCGAAACAGGGCGGACCACATGAAGGTGGCAATCTTCCACCCCACACGAGGACTGTTCTGGCAAGGAACCCAGGTACACTAGGAATTTGGTCTGTAGATTTATCATTTACAGCTTGATTGGTGTGAGAAGCATCCACAGCATCAATACAAAAAGTTAATTGTCTTTAATGTGCTCAATAGTTTATTTGGTGGACATGGAAACTGTTCTCTGCAATACACTGGAATCTGGCCAATAATATTTGTCATCTCTATGATGTTGACTGACCAAACAGGAATGTAGTTGAAAAAATGTCTAAAGCAAAAATAGAAGAGGCTGGAAAATCTCAGCAGGTCAAACTATATTTTTGGAGAAGGAAAAGTTAGTAATGAAAGCTAAGGACTTTCTTATTTCTAATATCTGTTATCCTCACTAATCTTGTTTTGATTCATTGGCTTTAACTCTATTGTGAACATAATACATGTGTACGTGTGTATTGGAAGATAAAGTTACAGTTCAACTCTTAATAGATCAACCAGTCTGGGTCTGCTGCCTTTACTCATACTTCCCTTTGGTCTCCACAGAGTGGCAACAGCTTCCATGTCTTTGATCAAGGACGTTTTGCGAAAGAAGTGCTTCCAAAATACTTCAAGCACAACAACATGGCCAGTTTTGTGCGACAACTCAATATGTGTAAGTAGTGACAGGTGGAAAATCCTGTGTTTAATTTTTTTTGTTGTAAGTATGCCCATGGCAGTGTGGTATCTATATGGGAGTTGGCACCGTTTAGTTAGAAATGAGATACAGGAAAAAAAAACCTTGTCCGATCGTGCACTGCCTCTGGTCTTTTGCTAAGGTTCTTGGGCCTGTAATCTTGTTCAGTAATCATCGCTCCCTCTAACACAGCACTGCATTGGTGCAAGCAATGACCCTGGAAACCTGGTGCTGCTAATGGCACAATAGCCCCTTTAAAAGTGCTTTCCACTAACTTGACTATACACCCATTTAAAAATAAAAATAAAAAAATTACCACCTCCTACACTAAAAGGTGATCCATGTGGCCCACCACTGGTCACAGGCCTCCATTCCGGAAAACATTCAGTCAAGAGTTCCAAATGCCTATAATTTTACTGGGGTCACATTTATTTTCTATGATGCAAAGGAAGGTGGGAAAATCTATCTATACATTACTAAAACAAAAATTGTTTGTTTCTATGTCTGTTCGGGGTGTGCTCCTGAAATTATGCCAAAACGGTACACGATAGCACTACAATTTTTGGCCTACCATACTTACCATTGTGTGTGTGTGGTGTATCAAGTTTTGTTCAGATTGATGGTAAATTTTACGTTATTCACATTTTAAACTTTACCCAAATTTGACAAAAATCTTTCATCAGCATTGTAAGCAGCGTATGATGTCACAATTGGATCTCATTTACATAAACTGCCCATCAGCAGTATTCCACCCCACAATGACATCACAATGGGATCTCATTTACATAAACTGCCCGTCAGCAGTGTTCCATCCCACAATTACATCACAATGGGATCTCATTTACATTTTTTTAAAGACAGTTTTAAAAAACACAGCAGCGTTCCATTCAGATTGATGTTATATTTTACAAGTTATTCACATTTTAAACTTTAAAATATCAAACTTTTCACTTTAAAACTTGCCTTGCCTGTTACAATTTTACCAAATGACAGAACACCCAGTGCAATGAGAGATTTGTTACATTGTTGTAAGGGGAGAGAGGGAATGGGGAGGGGAGACGGGACTCCCAGTGCAAATAAGAGATTTGTTACATGGTTGTAAGGAGAGAGTGGGAGGGGGGGAGGACAGGGAGAAGATTGTTGTTTAATGTTATTTAAACATTGTCTTTAGTAGGGGAGTGGGATGGGGGAGCAGGGAGATAGAGGGAGAGGAGGGAGGTAGGGATGGGAGAGGGGTTATGGAGGGAAGGAGTGATTGAGGGTACGGGAAATTACGCCAAAATGGTACAGGATATTGCTACAATTTTTGGCTCACCATTGTCTAATGGTGTATCAAGTTTTGTTCAGATTTATGGTATATTTTACAAGTTATTCACATTTTTAAACTTAACAAAATACACTTTGACACAAATCTCTTCCATCTGCACTGGCCGTTAGCAGCGTATGACTTCACAATGGGATCTCATTTACATAAACTACCCACAATGTCAGCCGTGTTCAACCTCACAATGACGTCACAATGGGATCTTATTTACATTTTTAAAAACTCAGTTTTCAAAAACACAGCAGCGTTCCATTCAGATTGATGTTATTTTACAAGTTATTCACATTTTAAACTTTTTAAAAAATCACTTTTCACTTTAAAAATCAACATTTTCACTGTGACGGGCAGGGCAAGTTTTAAAGTGAAAAGTGATTTTATTTTTTTTGTTTTTTTTTATTTTTGCTTAAGATGTGAATAATTTGTAAAATATACCATATATCTGAACGAAACTTGATACAACACACCAATGCACAATGGTGAGTAAGGTGGGCTAAAAATTGTAGCGCTATCGTGTACCGTTTTGTCGGAGTTCCGGGAACAAATATAGATACAAACAAACAAACAAAAACAAACAAACAAGGTGAGAGTTTTAGTTATTTTTTAGACCAAGTGGGACATGTTGAGTCCCGTTCCCCAAACGCAATAATCCACCACTCACCCGCTCCCCCAGCGCAATATTCCACCATGCACCCACAGCCCCCAACTGCGCAGGCGTGGCTCACTTCCCCTCATTTCCCCTCATCCCCAGCACTCCCTCCCGCTCTTCACCATCCCTCTTCTTTCTCTTTTCCTTTTGGGAGTCCTGTCATTTGTTTATATTGTAACGGGCAGGGCAAGTTTTAATGTTACCAAATGACAGGACTCGCAGTGCAATAAGAGGTTTATTACATTGTTGTAAGGAGAGGGAGGGAGTGGGGGTGGGGAGGAGGAGAGGACGAGGACGAGGATCGTTGTTTAATGTTATTTAAACATTGTGTTTAGTGGGGGAGTGGGATAGGGGGGAGGTGAGGAGTGGGGGAGCAGGGAGATAGGTTGAGGAGTGGGGGAGCAGGGAGATAGGTTGGGGAGAGGGGTTATGGAGGGAGGGAGTGACTGAGAGTAGGGGAAAGGAGAGGGGGTGAGGGGGAAGGGAGGGGGAAAGGGGTTATATAAATAATAACTAAAATTCTCATCTTGTTTGTTTGTTTTTGTTTGCTTGTTTTGTTTTCTGGTTTGTTTGTACCTATATTTGTTCCCAAAACTACACGATAGCGCTACAATTTTAGACCCACCTTACTCACCATTGTCCTGCGATGTCCATTAGCCAAGTTTCGTTCAGATTTATGTTATTGACATTTAAACCTTAAATTAACTTAAAACAGCGCCCCCACTTGCCGGCTCTGCCTCAGAGGGCGGTGGAGGCATGTTCTCTGGATGCTTTCAAGAGAGAGCTAGATAGGGCTCTTAAAGATAGCGGAGTCAGGGGATATGGGGAGACGGCAGGAACGGGGTATTGATTGGGGATGATCAGCCATGAATGGCGGTGCTGGCTCGAAGGGCCAAATGGCCTACTCCTGCACCTATTGTCTATTGACTGCATCTGCGCAGTTGGGGTATGGTTCCCATGCGCGTTACAAAGGGAACCCGTCAGTTGAGGCCTTTGCCGATTTTCTGATCGCCATTTTTTTTTCTTTCCCGTGTGCTTGCCTGGCCTCACAACGGGGACCCAATGGCTCCACAGGTAAGTTTTGTTCTGTTCTACAAAAGGAATAGGAATAGGTGACTGAATCTGAAGAAGGGTCTCGACCTGAAACTCCACCTATTCCTTTTCTCCAGAGATGCTGCCTAACCCGTTAAGCCACTCCAATTTTTTGTGTCTATCTTCCGTTAAAAACCAGCTCATGCAGTTGCTTCCTACAGATACTACAGAATGTTGTGGGACAGGGATCGGAGTATGGCCATGCACTTTGGTAGAGGAGTATGGCCATGCACTTTGGTAGAAAAAATAAAAGTGTAGGCTACCTTCTAAATGGAGATAAAATTCATAAATCAGAGGCAAAGAGACTTGGGAGAGCGGAAAAAGAATTCCCAAAAGGTTAATTTCCAAGTTGATTTGGTATTAAGGAAGGCAAAGGCTTTGGTATTAAGGAAGGCAAATGTTACAACTTATCGTGAGAGGACTAGAATATTAAACAATAAACAATAGGTGCAGGAGTAGGCTATTTGGCCCTTCGAGCCAGCACCGCCATTCAATGTGATCATGGCTGATCATCCCCAATCAGTACCCCGTTCCTGCCTTCTCCCCATATCCCCTGACTCCGCTATTTTCAAGAGCCCTATCTAGCTCTCTCTTGAAAGCATGCAGAGAACCTGCCTCCACCGCCCTCTGAGGCAGAGAATTCCACAGACTCACCACTCTCTGTGAGAAAAAGTGTTTCCTCGGCTCCGTTCTAAATGGCTTACTCCTTATTCTTAAACTGTGGCCCCTGGTTCTGGACTCCCCCAACATCGGGAACATGTTTCCTGCCTCTAGCGTGGCCAAACCCTTAACAATCTTAAAGTAAGGATGTAATGCTGAGGCTTTATAAGGTGTTGGGCAGGCCGCATTTGGAATATTGTGAACCGTTTTGCACCTCTTATCTGAGGAAGAATATGCTGACGTTTGAGAGTGTCCAGAGGTGGTTTACGAGAATAATCCCAGGAATGATTGGGTTAACGTGTGAGGAGCGTGTTACGGCTCTGGGCCTGCAATCGCAGATCTTTAGAAGGATGGGGGGGGGGGGGTAGAGGGGGCTCATTGCAACCTACTGAATAATGATAGGCCCAGATAGAGTAGATATTTTTAGTTTAGTTTAGAGATACAGCGATAGAGATGTGGAAAGGATGTTTCCGGTAATAGAGCCTAGAACCAGAGGGCACAGCCTCAAAATAAAAGGCCGTATCTTTCATCAGATGGTGTTGAATGTATGGAATTTATTGCTGCAGGTGGCTATGGTGGCCGACATTAGGTATTTTTAAAGCAAAGATTGATAGGTTCTTGATTAGTACGGGTGTCAGAGGTTATTGGGAGAAGCTATGATCGAATGGCAGAGCATACTCGAGGGGCCGAATGGACTAATTGTGCTCCTGTGTCTTATGGCGTACATAAAGCATGCAAGTACATAATAGGAAGATCAATGCCTTTAGTTGCAAGGGGGATGGAGTGTAAAAGTGGTCTTGAATAAAACTGGTGTGACCATTCCGAGAGTATTGTTCAGCTTTGGCCTCTTTATTTAGGGAGGGATGAACCTGTATTGGAGATTGTTCACTAGATTAATTCCTGGATTGAGGGAGCAGTCTTGGGAGTGGATTGGCCCTATATTCATCTGAAATTATAAGAATTATCATTGTCTTCTGTTGACATATTTTCCAGACAGATCAGCTGTGATTAATCAACTTTTGCCACCTTCCCTTTACCGCCACCTTCTTGGGTCATTCATTCATACGTAACATAGCACCCTATAGCAGACACATCCTTCCGATACTTCTCTCACTGTTTACTGACTTCTGCTTTTGCTGGCAGGATGTTTGTTTGTTTTTTCTCCCAAAACAAACATTGAAGAAAGTTTACTTTAAATCCAGCCATCATAAATAAACAGCTGATGTGAGGTGTTTATTTTTGGTTAACATGTCACATTACCCGATTAATCCCAGGACTGAGTGAATGAGTGACTTAAGTTCAAGTGACTATTCATTTTAATGATCGTGTTTCTCTTGAACCATTACTGCCTCCAGATGGTTTCCGTAAAGTTGTAAACATTGAACAAGGTGGACTTGTGAAACCAGAAAAGGATGATACGGAGTTTCAACATGTATACTTCATCCGGGGACAGGAACACTTGCTGGAAAATATCAAGAGAAAGGTGACAAATGTAAGTGCAGATTAAGTTTTGTTATGTTTTACACCTTGTTGTTGTGAAATGTTGGGTTTCAACTTTGTCTTCTGTGACTTGCCCTTGAGAGCCACAGAAATTCACTATATTTCTTTCCAAACCAAGTGCTGCTGCTCACTGCACCAGCCACTATAATTGCATCATTCTGTGGCTCGTAAATTGCTATGCTCGGCTATTGGTAGGTTTCCGGAGAGGGGCGGTTATTGCGAGGATATTTTTAGTTAGTGTTTTTGCCACAAAGTAAGAATTCAATGTCATTTTCACAGATGTGGAAGTTCAGCATTTGTTTCAATTTTATTTTCTGTGATTCTCTTAATACGGCCAATTTGCATGAGACGGAAGCACATGGGCATGCAAGGCTTTCCAGCAGATGGCTTGTGTTATTTTATCTAGTTAAAATATTTCATGGATTCAGTAGGGAAAGGGCATTTGCTTCTGATGACCCAATTAGCTCTTGCGGCTTGCTCCGTACTATACTATGACATGCTTTCTTGATCACCACATCAGTGTGAATGGACCAGATTAAATTGCTGGACATTTCGATGCTGAGGAACTTGAAGCAATCAACCAGCTCGTTCAGTGTGTCAAAACAGGGAATTTTGGATATGCTCGGCACTGTACTGTGAAGTCATAGGAAATGCAAAAGGAGCTGGGATACTGGTCCTCCTCACCTCAAACACAGATTAGTTTATTGTCATATACAGCAGGGTGCAATGAGATTGCTTGTTCACATGAAGCTCACAGACTAACGAGTACAAATACAGTCATGATAAATACAACAATAAATACATTCAGTGCAGAACAGCGGAATGGTATAAAGTTTGTAGTGCCAAGCAAAGTAAGAGTGCAAGAGTATCCAGTATCTCCAGGAGGGGGGTAGGGGGGGGTGAAAAAGATTGTTTCAGAAGTTGGATAGCAGTGGGGAGAAGCTGTTCTTAAGTCTGGTTGTCTGGACTTTCAAACTCCTGTATCTTCAGAAGGTAAAAGATATAAAAGGGAATGGCCAGGGTGTCAGGCGTCCTTGACGGTACTTCCAGCCTTCCCGAATGTAATACACCTTGAAGATGGACAATATCGAAGGAAGCAAGGAGCCAGTGTGATGGACCATTTTTTACAGGTTCTGCCCATCAAGAGCAGAGCGGTTACCAGCATGCTTTCGTGATCACCGCATCAGTGTAAATGGACAACGTTAAGTTGCTGGTCATTTCGATGCTGAGGAACTTGAAGCTATAGACCATCTAAGTAACAGTTGTGTTGATGATAACAGGATTGTGTTTATAGTGCACTTCCTTAGGTCGATGGCTCAGTCCGAGGTGCAGAAGTTTAGGGATGTGGATAGGGTGCAGTCACCTTCCCAGTGAAGGGGAGTCTCAAGCTAATAGGCAGAGGGGAAGCTGATGGGAGAGATTTAAAGGGGATCGAAAGGGCAGGTTTTTCCATAGAAGGTGGTGGGTATACAGAACGAGCTGCCAGTGGAAGTGATAGAGACAGGTACGATTACAACATTAGAAGACTTTTGGACAGGTGCATGGATAGGAAAGGTTCGGAGCTACGTGGGGCAAATGCAGCAAAATGGGATTTGCTCCGGTAGCCATCTTGATTGGCATGAATGAGTTGTGCCAAAGTGCCTGTTTTGGTGCGGTATGTCTTGAGGTTCACAAGTTGCCTGTGACAATGAGCACAAGAGTCAAAAGGAAAAGATATTCAGATAGCCAAATAAAACTGTCCCAAGACTTTGATTTTAAGTGGAGTCTTTGTATTAAAAAATAATTGCAATAGGATTTCCATTTGGGAGGCAATTTAAGATTGCAGTTTCAGTATGTCAAGGCGTGCCTCTCACTGGTAATGTGAAAGGGAAAGTGACAATGCAAACATTGCACATCATTCACTTACCGATCCCACAGGTTAGCTGCTGATCTATCCACTCATACCCACAGTTGATAGTCAGAACTAATCAACTGGACCAGTCTACTCAATCTGTAGGTAACTGCCCTAAGTAGAGCTCAGGAATTTCAAAGGTGCAAATGAGGAAAATTTCAAGTACCTCAACTCGTGTGGTATTTTGGAGATGCTGCTGATCTGCAGTCTTCTGCACAATTGTCAGTTGGTGGAAGTTATTTTTGGAATGGATTAAAATTCAAGCTATGGTGCCTGAGAGGCATTGAGGAATGTTGTTGCTGTGTTTACACTCCTGGGTCTGTGCTCCCTACACTCGATGCCTGTTGACTGGCTTTGCTGGGAAGCAGACACCTCATAGTGTCATAGATACACAGCATGGAAACAGGCCCACGTTGACCAACATGCCCCATCTCTTCTAGTCCCACCTGCCTGCATTTTGCCCATATCCCTCAGCCATATACTTAGCTTTAAAGTAATTAGACAAATGAAACCCCATAGCTTTATAGAACTTCCACCTTTCTTGTGGTTGTTCCAACAATATTTTTAACTTTCCAAGCAAACAGGAGAATTGGCTTCTATGCATCTCTAAATCTGAACTTCACTGTGTGTAGCCAAATCACACCAGGTCATGATTCCTTTTCTAAGGGCAAATTCTGACAGCATTTGAGCTTGTGGTTTAATTTCTTGAATGGGAATGGGTTTCACTTACCGTGGCTGTTGTTATAATTGACTCCATCTTGAGTCTCTTTAACTCCAGAGAACTTTTCCACTGAGTGAATTTGCATATCTTTGGTAGAATCTCACACTTAATTATTGATCTCTCAAGTTTTATCCTGGGCGAAAACATGCATTTGTTTAGAGGAAGGACCCAAGTCTGAGCAGGTTCTTGGGAGCCAAGAAACTGGAAATCTTTGGGTTTGGTGCGGGGAGGGAATGAAAAGAATCTTCCTAGGAATCCTGGTTTGGAGCAAATTGTAAGATGGTTAGTGACTTTGTCACATTGTTGATATAACTTTTGCTGCAGCCCTAGCTTATTATGTCAAAGAAGAACATTGATGGGCCTGCCCCGCTTAGGTGGTTTTTTTCAGGCGACTGCCGGTGACTGTCAAGTTGCCAGCAGTTGCCTGAAAAACCAGCAACTGGAACGGCGACTGTCAGAGTGGAAAAGACACACACACACACACACACACACACACACACACACACGGACAGGGCAAGCTGGGAGAGCGCTGAGTGAAATTCACATGGTGCAAAGCCAATGTGATACAGGCACACACTGTGATGAACAGGAAGGTTGGCGTTATAATTAAGAAGCTAAAAAGCACAGTGTACAGTAAGTCCTTTAAAAGAGGGGGGACAAGGAGTGGAGACGACTTTTAAGAAGCCAGAGATACAAGGTTGTGAAGCTCTGCGGACATTAACATTATCGTTCGGTTATCCTTGGTTCTGAAAACTACTGCTTACATTTTTTTTTTCCCCCAATGATCCCATGAAATTCACCGATCAGCACCGGCTACAACCTACGAGAACCTTCGACCTCCTGACAACCCACTAGGACCTCCGTGCGACCCACCTACGGCTCGAGAATTCTCGCTATTCTCCATGGCGGATTCATCCTAGTTGCCGCTAATTTTTCAACATGTTGAAAAATTCGCGGCACCCATAATGAGGCTAGTTCCCAGAATGTGGGAACTCCTCACGACCATAAAGGCGACTCCCCGGCAACCACCCGCGAACATGTGGCGACTGCATAGTCTAAAAAGTCGCCTAAGTGGGACAGGCCCATTAGAGTTTTCAGTCTGATAATTCTCTGGTGAGAATGCACTGGTTTTTTTAAACACCTGAGTGATTTCATCACCTCTGGTCAATACTGACCACTCCAGGCCAGGGGCTTTACAACGTGTTCAGTTGCCCTTCAACATGGCTGATGGTATCCCCCTCCCCCCCCCCCCTCCCCCTTGTGTTTGAATAATGTGGAGTGTGACCGTGTGAGTGTTCCTTGGATTGGTTTCATGCGTTGGCAATGTTTTCTATTAATGGAACATTGTTTTAATATTTGCAGATATCAACAGTCAAGCCTGAAGAGCTGAAAGTCCGTTCAGATGATGTAGGTAAAATTCTAAATGATGTCCAAATCATGAAAGGGAAGCAGGAAAATGTGGACAACAAGCTGATAAACATGAAGCAGTAAGTAGCTAAACAGTGAAGTATGGAGGGTTCTTGGGGTACAAGTTGATAGCTCCCTGGAAGTCACAACTTCATGACAATAAACTCTTGAATCTTGAAGTTGATAGCTCCCTGGAAGTCACAACACAAGTAGATCGGGTGGTTAGGATGGCGTGCAGCATACATGCCTTTATCAGTAGGTGGCTCGTGAAAAATAATGATTCAGCTGTATGAAATTATGGTCAGCCACATTTTAAGGCTGGCGATCCAGTATTGTACAAGAAGTCCAGGTATGACTTCCTGAAGGCCACCAAATGCATGGTAAGACAACTTGGAGCTCAGCTAAAGTCACAGATGGATGCCTCTCAACTATCACCTCCTGCAAGGCGAAACCGGGTAACCAGAAACGGCCATCACTTCCGGATGAGCTCAATACCTTTCATGCGCGCTTTAAAATGGGGTTCAGTGACGCATCGACACGAGCTCCCATAGCCCAGTGATAATAGTCTCTAACGATCCTGTAAACTCAGTCTTGAGTTTGACCTCAAAGCATCCTTCAAGAGGGTAAATCTACATAAATCATCGGGCCCATACAGTTACCTGGCCAAGTACTAAAGACCTTTGCGGACCAGTTTGATGGAATAGTCAGCGCCTGATGACTGAGGTTCCCACCTACATCAAAGGGGCATTTATCCTGTCGTTGCCCCAAACATGACTACCACCTGGTATAGCCAATAGACAATGGGTGCAGGAGTAGGCCATTCGGCCCTTCAAGCCCGCACCGCCATTCAATTTGATCACTCAATTCAATTCAATGAACTTTATTTTTCCTAGGAACTTTGGTTTCTGCAGCCATACAATAAAAAGAAACAATTTTACAAGACACACAACCAGCTCAATTCACACAGACATCCATCACCGTGAATCTCCTCCTCACTGTGATGGAAGACAAAGTCTTGTCTCTCCACTGCTCTCCATCCTCTCCCGATGTCAAAGCCCCCGGCGGGCGATGGTAAGTCCCGCGGCCGTTAAGGCCGTGCCGGCGATGTAAGGCCCTGCTCCGGATCTTAATGTTGGATCCCACGGTGGGCGATGGCTAATCATCCCCAATCAGTACTCCATTCCTGCCTTCTCCCCATATCCTCTGACTCCGCTATCTTCAAGAGCCCTATCTAACTCTCTCTTGAAAGTATCCAGAGAACCAGCCTCCAATGTCCTCTGAGGCAGAGAATTCCAGACTCACAACTCTCTGTGTCAGGGGTTATGGGGAGAAGGCAGGAGAATGGGGTTAGGAGGGAGAAGTAAAGTGTAGAAACCCTCGTAGAGCTCACACTATCAAGTACACTCACTTCTTTCACTTGACAACATAGAACATGCTGTCCTTAGGTAAAATCAGAAACTTACAACTATTGTTCCCTGTTGCAAAATCAAAATGCAAAGTTGTTTGGGAAGGTACATGTTGCATTTGTAACACAACGTTAAAAACTATTTACAATCAACTGATTCTGATTTCTTTTTGCATTATTGTGCATTTTTGCCATTAAAGCACAACAAACATTTGAGCGAAATGCACCTTATAATCAAATCGAGTTTATTGTCGTATGCTCAAGTACAGTGATGTAGAGGTACAATGAAAACCTTGCTTCCAGAAACATTACAGGTGCATAGATGAAGACAATGCACAAAAATGTAAAGCATACATAAATTACAATAAATTATTCATAAAGACAGTGGAAAAGATTGCAAAAATAAACAATTAAAATAAAACTTCATGGTGGTGGAAGAAGTTGTACGGGGTCGGGTTAGGGTTGTGCAGATTGGTTCAAGAGCCTGACAGTTGTGGGGAAATTACTGTTCCTGACCATGGTGGCATATGACCTCAGGCTTCTGGTGCTCCTGACTGACCATAGCCTGAGAAGTGTAACGACCCAGCTGTTGGGGTTCCTTGTAGCTAAATGCCACCATCTTAAGGCAGCTTTTGATGGTGGATAAGGGTTGTGTCCACGACTCTCAGAGCTTCTTGCTTTCTAATGCATTGGAATTTTGTATCAGGCAACGATGCTACCAGTCAGGATACTTTCTAAGTGCATCTCTCGGGGTTTAAGTGTATTCAAATATTCTGTGAAATTTACTGTATTCTGATATTCTGAAAGTGGGTGGTGAGCAGTCAGAGGTCATGATCTTTATTGGTACTAATGATACAGGCAGGAAGAGGGATGAGGTCCTGAGGGAACTTTGGTAGAAAGTAACAAAACAGGACCTCAATTATGTAATATTGGGATAGTTATATAAATATTAGGTGAATAAAATCAATAATGTGAATGGTCATGGTGTTTTTCACAGTAGTGGAGTCTAAAACTAGAGGACATAGATTTAAAGTGAGGGGGAAGGATTTAAAAGGGATCCGAGAGGCGACTCTTTTTCACATGGAGGCTGGGGGGTAAGTGGAACAACGTGCCAGTGGGAGTGGCAGAGGTGGGTACTATTAAAACATTACAAAAATAACTTTGGATGGATACATGTAATGGTACAGTTGAAAGAAATATGGGCCAAACGCAGATTAATGAGGGTAACTTGGGTAGACAAATTGGTCAGCATAGATGTTGGGCCGAAGGCCAGTTTCCATGCTGTTTTACTCTGTGACACTCACCCAGAGTAACATAGGACTGTAGTGGAGCACGTTTGACCTCTGGTTAGACCCAAAAAAATTGCCCCTCATGTTCATATTCAATCTGAGGATTGGAAACAATTTCCAACTCAGCAAAGCAGAACCAGAACTGGTTTTTGCTTTTATTTTTGATTTCCAACATCTGCAGGTCAGGCAGCGTCACAGGAGAACGTGGATAGGTGACGTTTTGGGTTTGGGACCCTTCTTCAGACTTGTTATTTGTGGAGAGAAGGAGTAAACTGGGAGCGTGTACGTTAGAGCTTAGAAGATTGAAAGGAGAACCCATCAAAACCTCTAAAAGGATGGATGCAGGGTGTTGTTTTCCCTGACTGAGGACTCTTGGGGACCAGAGGGGCACAGTTTGAGAATATAGTGGAGGCGATTTATTACTGAGCTGAGGTTAAATTTCCTTATTCAAAAGGCAGTGAACTTGTGGAATTCTCTACCATGGCTGACGGGGTTGCTCAGAGTTCACTCAAAACAAAGAACAATCAAACAATTGTAGAGTAGGTTTTGGCACAAGTGCTGCTAGGTAGGATTTGTAGAAATAGGTACTGGTTGATCGGCTTCGATATGCTAGCCCAAGAGCCTTTGTGCTGTATGGCTATGATAAATCCTTGATTAGTGCTGGAAAATGGGGCCAAAGAAGATCAGCTGTGATATTGATGGATGTCAGAGCAGGCTTAGGTATCCTGTTCAAATGTTCATCAATATCATGGCCGATCTTCTACCTGTGTCGACTTACAGCACCACACTTGCTGTGGTTTAGAACATAGAATAGTACAGTAGCAAGAGATGTCTGTAGCAGTCTGAAGAAGGGTCTCGACTTGAAACGTCACCCATTCCTTCTCTCCAGAGATGCTGTCTGTCCCGCTGAGTTACTCCAACATTTTGCGTCTACTATGGAACAGCAGAGGACGGGTACAGGCCATTAGGTCCACAGTGTTTGTGGCGAACATGATGACGTTAATCTCTGCCTGCATTGATCTATATCCCTCTATATTCCCTGCATAATAGACATGGTCATGAATTCAAGGAAATATAGCAGTAATGAGTATAGTCATCCTTCCATTGCTACGAATGTTACTGATCAGTATCATGAGGTCATTTTAATTAAAATGAATGAGCCTTCTATTGCTCAGTTTAATCAGTGCTGCAAAGCTAATTCAAGGAGCTAAATTAAGATTATGTAATACCAGTTATTCATGAGCAAAGAACCAGGAGACACAAGGAACTGCAGATGCTGGAATCTTGAGTGAGACATAAAGTGCTGGAGTAATTCAACAGGTTAGGCAGCAGCTTCGTACTGATGAAGGGTCCCAACCCAAAACGTCGCCTGTCACTTCCATAGCGCTGCCTGACCCACGAAGTTACTCCAACTAAGATTTAGTGTTGCTTGATACCATTCTGCATGCATTCTTGCCATTGGATTGTGAATTCCATCACACGTGCTCTTTGATTATGCAGTGATGATCCTGCATTATTAATGTTAATGTTTCTTGCCATTTGCAGTGAAAACGAAGCATTGTGGCGTGAGGTGGCCAGCCTGCGACAGAAACATGCCCAGCAGCAGAAAGTCGTAAATAAGGTGAGGGACTAGAAAACAATCTGGCGGGGTGGGGGTGGTTAATTGAAAGTTGTGCTCCGCTGAGCTGGCCGAACACCAAGGTTGATTTTTTTTCAGCAATGCTTGTGGGTCAGGTTCCTTTTTGTAGCCAAAGCACAGAGAGGATTTTAATTTACTGCGCAAAAAAGTTGCCATTTACCTTTTGCACTCGGGATATCTTGACTAGTTGACCTGTGACCTTGTGTCTCGCCAATGTAATTGACAGCACTATTTTTGTTCTGCGGGATTCCTGTTGCTTGCCCACGCCATTCCTCTTCCCTGTCCTGACCCCATACCCAGATACTTTGCTCCAAAACAAAAGGACAGACTGATTTATGGGATGTATTATTAATGCAGCAAATACTGGAAACACGCAGCAGGGCAGGCACCATCAGTGGAATGAGGAACAGAACTAACATTGCAGGTCGAAGGTCATCACTATTGGCTATGACAGAAAGCAAGTCCGTTTATAAGTTGCAGAGAAGGTGTGAGGGTTGTGGAGGGTTGTGGGGTGATGGATAGGACAAAGGGGATATCTGTCAGTCGAGGCCATGGTTGCCATGGCCATAGGTTGCAGGTCATTTAGTTGAAGGGGGCATTTGTAGGGAGAGAAGTGGAGCAAAAGCAGAGGTGAAGGCAGTTAGCAAGTGAGATGCCAAAGAAAGGCATGTGAATGGGTGCAAATGCAGGGATGCAGGCCATTGCCACCTGTGGTTAATGGACAGAGAGAACATTTGATCCAGTATCACAGATGAATGACGTACAACAGAAATGACCAGTTCTGATGCAGAGAGAGAAAGCAAGTTGTGGAATTCAGTCTCAAGTCCAGAAGGCTGCAAAGTGCCCAGACAAAAGGTAAAGTACTATTTCTCAAACTTGCACTGGGTCTTATTAAGAGGACAGGGAAGCCACAGTTGTGTTACAGTGGGAGTGGGTAGGAGAATAGAAAAGGAGGGGACCTGAAGCTCCAAACCAGACCCGACTGTTTCTGCTGTTTGCCATATTAGCTCAGATTTTCCTCTTGCCTCTAGCCCAGCCTGATTTGCTGATCATGTCCTGTAGTCTTCATCCTGGAGTTTTAATTCCTTTTCTTTTGTCCAAGTGCCCCCCTTAATTCATTAACTGTATGGGCTGTACAGCCTCTGCCCACAGTAACCCTGGCCTATTCCCTTTCTTTTATCTATCTTTACCTTATTTATCTGCAATTTAATACCTACTCAATGACCAGCGCCTTCATTTTGCTGACAATGAGAGAGACAACAACTTAACACCATGCTACGCATCTCTCGATCTCAGAGGGTGGTGCGTACATGGAACAAAATGCCCAAGCAAGTGGTAGAGCCAGGTACTATAACAACATTTAAAAGACACTTGGACCCCTACATGGATCGGAAAGATTTAGACGGAACAAGCATTTGGGGCTAGTACATTTTGGGCTACTTGGTCGGCATGGCAAGTTAGCCAAAAGGCCTGTTTACTTTAGTTGAGAGATACAGCATAGAAACGGATCCTTCAATCCACCATAGATCACCGATTCACACTAGGTTATCTCTGTCTGCTTCGTTGTCACCTTCTTCTAGCTAACAATAATCAATTCTCGTAACGTTGCCTATTTCCTTCGCTCCATAGATGCTGCTGCACCCGCTGAGTTTCTCCAGCATTTTTGTGTACCACCAATAATCGATTCTACATTTTCCTTGACCTCATCCCCTTTGATGTCTTGTTTTCACACTTTACTCTTCCTTATCTCTGTGACTCCCTCTCCGTCTGATGAAGGGTCTCGACCTGTAACGTCACCCATTCCTTCTATCCAGATATGCTGCCTGTTCTGCTGAGTTACTCCAGCACTTTGTGTCCACCCATTCACACTATTTCTGTTATCCCATTTCCTCATCAAATCCATACACACGAGGGGGAATTTTACAGAGGCCAAATAATGTGCAAACCCGCACATCTTTGGGGTGGAGAGGAAACCGGAGCACCCGGGGAAAATCCAGGTGGTCTCGGAGAACGTGCAAGCTCCACTCAGACAGCACCCGAGGTGCGGATCAAAGCCGGGTCTGTCGCTCTGTGAGGCTGCCTCCATCACTATGCTGCTCGATGATTCTATCTTTGATGTGCTTTGATCCATTCGCAGCTGCACTAGAATTGCTTTATAACTCAATCTCCAAGTACAACCTATTCCGTTCTGTGTCGCTACCATAAAGCCAAGAAGTTACCCCTGATTCAATGAGTTCAGCAGTTGCTGGCCACAGCAACAAATATAGATCCACTTAGAGGCCAACGTTGGAACACAACAACCTGCATGCTCTTGACATAAATAGACCTTAGTGATCCCACAATCAATGGACCAATGAATTAAAACTACAATATCCCTATGACATAGGGACAATATCCCTATTTCATATCCATATGAAATCATGCACAATACTGGATCATTCTGCAAAATGACACAACTCCAAGAACATTCACATTTTGAATAACCTTCACCCAGACAGGAGTGCAGGAGATGTAGAAACATTAAAAATAGGTGCAGGAAGAGGCCATTTGGCCCTTAGAACCAGCACCGCCATTCATTGTGATCATGGCTGATCATCCCTAATCAGTAGCCCCTTGCCTGCCTTCTCCCCATACCCCTTGATTCTGCTAGCCCCTAGAGCTCTATCCAACTCTCTTGTAAGTTCATCCAGTGAATTGGCCTCTGCTGCCTTCTGTAGCAGATAATTCCACAAATTCACAACTCGAGGACAGCTTTGAGGCAAATGAGAAGGCAGGAGCTGTTCTTATAGATCTGACAGCTGCCTATGACACCGTGCGGCACCGGGGACTAACTGCAAAGCTACTTCAGGTGCTGCCAGACAGGCGCATGGCACGCTATATCATGGAGTTGATATCAAACCGCAGCCTTGTGCTTAAGACCAGTGATGGACAGCAGAGTAGGCTACGTAGACTGAAGAATGGAGTCCTAAAGGTATCCGTCTTGGCTCCGCTGCTTTTCAACGTGTACATCCATGACCTCCCAGAGACCATCGCTGGAAAATATGGGTATGCTGACGATCTAGCCATCTGATGAGACACAAAGAGTGGAAGACAATCGAAAGCTCCTTGAATCAAGACATGTCGGTCTTTGGCAGTATACCTACGACAGTGGCGTCTAAAACTGAGTGAAGGCAAAACAGTGTCAACAGCATTCCATCTGAACAACAAGGAAGCTAAGTGAGAGCTAGCTGTCTTCGTTAACAACAGGCGCTTGGACTTCCAACAAACACCCACTTACCTCAGCGTAAAGCTGGACAGGTCGCTTACATTTCGTCAACGCCCGGCTGGTCTCCGCGGCAAGGTCATGGCACGTAGCGGCCTCATCCGACGCCCGGCAGGAACAAGTTGGGGAGCCAGTCCATCAACTCTTCGCACCTCTGCCTTGTGTATGCCCCAGCTGAGTACTGCGCACCCGTATGGAGTAGAAGTAGACATACTAGCCTGGTAGACACGAGCCTGAACGGCACCTTGCGAACCATCACTGGGTGCGTTCAACCTACTGCAGTCGAGCAGCTCCCTATACTTGCAGGTATTCCGCCTGAAGGGATCCGAAGGCAAGCAGCAACTCTGGCACTATCTCATCGTGCCATGGACCCAGGTCATCTCCTCCATCAGGCTATCAGCAGAGAGCAGAGGTCACCCCGACTGAAGTCCCGTCACCTCTTTGCTCCACATGGAAAACAACTCCAAGCATCCATCCAGCCAACTGAGATAAAAGCACACTGGATAGCCACCAAGTGGTCACAGGAGTGGAAGGCAACCTCATCTCCATTACACAGCTACATCTCTTCACCAGATAAAAGCTGTCCAGGGTCTGACCTCCCCAGAGGAGCATGGGTGAAGCTCAACAGACTTGGTACTGGAGGCGTTTCAATGCCAGCGTGTGGAGATGGGGACTCCACCAGAGCCCAGCCTGTGAATGCGGAGCAGAACAACAGACAGCCAACCATGTCATCTCTGGGTGCCCGCTCTACCACCCACCATATGGAGCTCAGGGCCAGGCAGTCATTGACGCAGAGACAACAACATGACTGCTCAACACCCGGCTTGAGATCTAACTATTCCTTTGGTTTGTGTTTCATTTGCAAGAAGAAGAAGAAGACGAATCTCTGGGTGAAAAGGTTTTTTCTCATCTCAGTTTTAAATGGCCTCCCCTTTATTCTTAGACTGTGGCCCCTGGTTCTGGACTCCTCCATCATTGGGACCATTTTCCCTGCAACTAGCTAGTCCAGTCCTTATATAATGTTATACATTTCTATAAGATATCCTCTCATCCTTATAAATTCCAGTGAATACAAGCCCAGTCTTTCCAATCTTTCCTCATATGACAGTCCCGCCATCCCGGGGATTAACTTCATGAACCTACGCTGCACTGCCTCAATAGCAAGGATGTCCTTCCTCAAATTAGGAGACCAAAACTGCACACAATACTCCAGGTGTGGTCTCACCTGGGTCCTGTACAACTGCAGAAGGATCTCTTTACTCCTATACTCAAAACCTCTCGTTATGCAGGCCAACAAGTCACTTTTCATCAAAATAACTTGTTTATCTCTAGATTATCAGTGAAGTTAATAAAGAGAGTATATTTTTAATGTAACGCCTGAAATTCTCAATAACAGCAATAATGTGAAGCCTTAAGTCACAGCAGATAGTCAAAGTAAGAATCTTTTGCAGAGCTTTCTTCAAAGAACAACAAAGGTGGATACCTGGTTCTTCTTTGTTGCTACTTTGTGGTCTTTGTGGGAGAGATAGATCAGCCATGATTGAATGGCGGAGTAGACTTGATGGGCTGAATGGCCTAATTCTGCACCTATTATTTGTGACCTTATCACATGCCATCAGTTTTCTTCACTGCCCGCATGTTTACTTTCAGTGACTGGTGTACAAGGAAACCCAGGTCTCGTTGCACTTCCCTTTTTCCTAATCTGACACCATTGAGATAATAATCTTCCTCCTTGTTCTTGCTGCCAAAGTGGATAACCTCACATTTATCTATATTATACTGCATCTCCTATGCATCTGCCCACTCACTCAACCTGTCCAAGTCACCCTGCAGCCTCCTAGCATCCTCCTAGTAGTTCACACTGCCACCCAGCTTTGTGTCATCTGCAAATGTGCTAGTATTACTTTTAATCCCATCATCTAAATCATTAATATACATTGTAAATAGTTGCGGCCCCAGCACCAAGCCTTGCGGCACACCACTTGCCACTGCCTGCCATTCTGAGAGGGACCCATTTATTCCTGCTCTTTGTTTCCTGTCTGCCAACCAATTCTCTATCCATGTCAATACTCTACCCCCAATACCATGTGCTCTAATTTTGCCCACTAATCTCCTGTGTGGGACCATATCAAAGGCTTTCTGAAAGTCCAGATACACTACATCCACTGACTCTTCTTCATCCTTTTTACTTGTCACATCCTCAAAAAATTCCACAAGATTAGTCATGCAGAATTTCTCCTTCATAAATCCATGCTGATTTGGACCAATCCTTTTACTGCTATCCAAATGCGCCATTATTACTTCTTTAATAATTGACTCCAGCATCTTCCCCACCACCGATGTCAGGCTAACTGGTCTATAATTCCCCGTTTTCTCTCTCGCTCCTTTCTTGAAAAGCGGGATAACATTAGCTACCCTAAATCCACAGGAACTGGTCCTGAATCTATCGACCAATGTGTCCACGATTTCTAGAGCCACCTCCTTGAGTACCCTGGGATGCAGACCATCAGGCCCTGGGGATTTATCAACCTTCAGTCCCATCAGTCTACCCAATAATATTTCTCTCCTAATGCAAATTTCTTTCAGTTCTTCTGTCTCCCTAGATCCTCTGTCCTCTAGGACATCTGGGAGATTGTTTGTGACTTCCTTAGTGAAGACAGAACCAAGATACCTGTTTAACTCTTCTGCCATTTCCTTTCCATAATAATGTCACCTGTTTCTGCCTTCAAGGGACCCACATTTGTCTTTACTAATCTTTTTCTCTTAACATACCTAAAGAAGCTTTTACTATCCTTCTTTATATTCTTAGCCACCTTACCCTCGTACTTTATCTTTTCACCCCTTTTTGACCTTTTTGTTACCTTCTGTTGTCCTTTGAAAGTTTCCCAATCTCTGGCTTCCGGCTACTCATTGCTATGTTATACACCTTTCCGTTTAGTTTCATTCCATCCCTAACTTTCCTTGTCAGTCACGGTTGCCTCTTACACCCCGTAGAATCTTTCTTCATCTTTGCAATGAAATGATCCTTCATCTTCTGGATTATACCCAGAAATTCCTGCCATTGCTGTTCCACCGTCATTCCTGCTAGCATCCTTATCCAGTTGACCTTGGCCAGCTCCTCTCATGCCTTCATAGTCCCCTTTGTTCAACTGTAACACTGACACTTCTGATTTAACTTTCTCCCTCTCAAATTGCAGATTAAAGCTTATATTATGGTCACTACCTCCTCGCGGTTCCTTTACCTTGAGCTCTCTTATTAAATCTGGTTCATTAGACAACACTAGACAACATCCAGAGCTTAATAGTTTCAGTCAGACCTTTTTCACACAGAGGGTGGTGGGTATATGGAACAAGCTGCAAGAGGAATGGTTGAGGCAGGTACAATAACAACATTTAAAAGGTATTTGGACCGGTACATGGATAGGAAAAGGTTAGAGGGATACGGGCTAGGTGCAGGCAAATGAGACTAGCTTAAATGGGACGAGTTTGGCCAAAGGGCCTGTTTGCGTACTGTATCTATAACAACATGAAGCTAAATGCCAAATTTCTTCTGTGGAGGCCATACCAGAAAAAGCAAACATCAATGGGCCAGACAATGCCTTATCTGTATGGATCTGATCCAGAACTATTAATACCTCGAGCCGAGCTGCTCCAGTGTAAGTAGACCATGTATGTATGGGAAAGGTTTAGAGGGATATAGGGCAAATGCAGGCAAATGAGACAAGGAGGATCTTGGTTGGCACGGATAAATTGGGCCGTTTCTGTCCTCTATGACTATATAGCACCTGCCCAACAAATTTGAAATTTCCAGTCCACAAAGAGCTAATCTGGATAATTCTCTTACTAGTCTACCATTAATCATTAAAAAACAAATTACCGTATTTCCAGGCAATGAAGACGCACCTGCGTCGATGACACACCCCCATTTTGAGTTGCTAAATTTTTTGGGGGAAAGGCTGGCGAGACATAGAATTTCTCACGCTCAAAAAATAAAAAAATTAAAATAAAGAAAGTAACAATTCAGTTTGCCCAAGGCTTCCAGATCTCCTCCATTTTGAATGACTGAATGGGTGGGGAGGGGTGTGGAGGGTGACGACAGGTGGAGAGATGTTGGGAAAAACGGGAGCACATCGGGACAAGTTGAATCAGCTGTGATCTTATTGAATGACAATACTAGTTCAAGGGACCAATTGGGGGGGAAGAGTTCCTTTCACACCGTGTGGGGGGTCTGGCCCAGATCAGCATGGGTAGGAGCGTTGAGAAAGAGGGGGTCGTGGATCATGCCAGCAACTCACTCACCGCTGCCGCGGTGCTCCGAGCGCGGAGCTACTGCATTGTGGCCGGGGAGGGAAGTAGCTCGGGTGGCTGCGAGCGGGCGCCAGGACTGGACAGCGGAACCTCAGCGCATTCTGCCGGCCCGCTCACCTCTGGCAGTGCTCTCTGTCTGAACACCTCTCTCCTGCCGCTCGCCGGCCTCGCTCATGTCAGCCGCTTCCACAAATCCTTAAATTCCGACTGCCGCTGGGTGCAGGACATGGCCTCACTTGCTGCGCTGGGTGACACTGCATGGCATTCACTGCCCGGTCCGTCAGGAGCAAAGATCGTAGAGCGGAGCAGGTCAGCGGGCGATGGATAACAGGACAGCGGGCGGTGGAGCTTACTCCTGTGTCTCCGAATAACCTCAATTGGTCCCTTGATCGCGCTGACACAGGAGTAAGCTCCACCGCCCGCTGTCCTGTTACTCATCGCCCGCTGACCCGCTCCACTCCATGATCTTTGCTCTTGAGCTGGTCCCCTCACTGTCCGGTTCCGGCGGCCGATCGCAGCCACCCGAGCTACTTCCATCCCCGGCCACAATGCGGTGGCTCCATGCCCGGAGCGCCACAGCAGCGGTGAGTGAGTGAGTTGCTAGCATGATCCCCGACCCCCTCCTTCTCAACGCTACTGCCCGTGCTGACCCCGGCCAGACTCCCCACATGCTGTGAAAGGAACTCCTTCCCCCCCCCCCCCCCCCCACTGCTGTCCTATTACAGCCGCTTCCCACTTTACAGCCGCTTCCCATCAGCAGCTAGCAATGGGTGATAGACTTGGCTATTCCTCAGTACAGCAACATCGTTCTTGATGTTGCTGTACTGAGGGATAGCCAAGTCTGTCTTTCTTGGCTAACAACCTAACCTTCAGCCTCCTAGACGCAGGTACATTTTTGTGCCTTATTTTTGGGTAAAAAATAGCGTCTTCATTGCTGGGAAATACGGTAAATGTAAATTATAATGCTTATAACACTCCAGTAATCTGCCCGAGCATGCTCAGCTGAGGCTCTACGGGGACCATTACACTAAAGAAATCAATACAGTCACAAAATAGTTACAACATGGGCAGGCAATTCTGCATGTGGAATGCAGCTCTACATAAGAGCAGCTTGTAGAGTGATACAGTGTGGAAGCAGGTTCTTTGGCCCAACTTTTTTCACACCAACCAACATGTCCCATTTACACTAGTCCCACCTGCCTGCGTTTGGCCCATATCCCTCAATCTGTCCTATCCATGTACCTGTCTAAATGTTTCCTAAACGTTGCCATAGTCGCCTCCTCAAATACCTCTGGCAGCTTGTTCCATAAACCCACCATCTTTTATGTGGATTCAGATTCCTATTCCCTTGTGCTACAAGGAATAGAGTCCCAGCCTACTCAACCTCTTCCTATAGCTCAGGCTTGAGTCCTGGCCTCGCTGTAAATCTTCTCTGTACCCTTTCTAGCTTGACAACATCTTTACGATAACATGGTGCCCAGATTAAAAACAATACTCTAAATGCTGCCTCACCAACATCTTATATAACTGCAACATGACCTCCCAGGTTCCAGCATTTGCAGTCTTTAATGCCTTCATATAAGAGTAGTTCAGCTCATCCCACTTCCAAGAGCTCTGTAAATGCCTTAGTATAGAGGTCGGGAGGTCATATTGCAGTTATATAAGACGTTGGTGAGGTTGCACTTGGAGTATTGTGTTCAGTCCTGGGCACCATGAACAGGGCACAGAAACAGGCCCTTTGGTCCAACAATGAGATATGGGTCAAATATACACAACTGGGACCATAGTAGATGGGCATCTTGGTAGGCATTGGCGATTTTAGTCTAGTTTATTGTCATGTGTACCGAGGCACAGTGAAAAGATTTTGTTGCATGCTAGCCAGTTATTATAAGGCAAGTGAACAATCCTATCAACAACCAGAGAGCTGTACTGAGCTTCTATCTATCTCATTAGAGACCCTCGGACTGTCTTTAATCGGACTTTACTGGACTTTATCTTGCGCTAAACGTTATTCCCTTTATCTTCTTCTTCTTGCGAATTAAACATAAATAAACCAAAGGGATAGTTAGATCTCAAGCCGGGTGTTGAGCAGCCAGTTTGTTGTCTGTGCGTCAATGTCTGCCAGGCCCTGAGCTCCATATGGTGGGTGGTAGAGCAGGCACCCAGAGATGACATGGTTGGCTGTCTGTTGTTCTACTCCGCATTCACAGGCTGGGCTCTGGCAGAGCCCCCATCTCCACATGCTGGCATTGAAACGCCCAACTCCAGTACCAGGTCTGTTGAGCTTCACCCATGCTCCTCTGGGGAGGTCAGGCCCTAGACAGCTTTTATCTGGTGAAGAGATGTAGCTGTGTAATGGAGATGAGGTTGCCTTCCACTCCTGTGACCACTTGCGCATCCAGTGTGCATTTGTCTCAGTTGGCTGGATGGATGCTTGGAGCAAAGAAGTGACGGGACTTCAGTTGGGGTGGCCTCTGCTCTATGCTGATAGCCTGATGTATCGTGTATCTATACACTGTAGAATGGCCTAATTGTAATCATGAATAGTCTTTCCGCTGACTGGTTAGCACACAACAAAAGTTTTTCAATATACTTCGATACACGTGACAATAAACTAAATTTATCCATGCCGACCAAGATGCCGACTATTTGTCCACATTTGACCAATATCCCGCTAAACCTTTCCTTTCATGGTCGTGTCCAAATGTCTTTTTAAATGTTATCTCAACTCTTTCAAAAGTGGACACAAAATGCTGGAGTAACTCAGTGGGCCAGGCAGCATCTTTGGAGAGAAGGAATGGGTGACGTTTCGGGTCGAGACCCTTCTTCAGCTCTTTCATGTTGGCAATTCGTACCATATGTCCACCACCCACTGTATGATAAACTAGCCCCTCAGGTTCATATTAAATCTTTTGCCTCTCGCTTTAAACCTGTGTCCTCTAGTTCTTCATTGCCCAGCCCTGGGGAAAAGCATGTGTGCATTCACCTTAGTTGAATTGGTGAAGGGAGAGTGATTGTCTTTCACATGATGGCTGTAGTTAGTTGACTCACAATGGTATTGTAGAACCCTGATCAAGCAGGTGTAACGCTTTGAGTAAAGGATGATTGTATGTTTTGTTGTGGTTTGTAGTGGCAGGCAGGAGGATGCCCTTATATTTACCCCATGCATCATTTTTTCATCTAATTTCAATTCCATTCACGAATGTCAGATAATGCCACAGTTGGTGCCCATTTATTCTGAGACCTGAGAATATTTTGGGTTTGAGATGAGTGGTAACAAGTAACAAAGGCCAGGTACTGACCATCTGATCACCAATGTTCATCCAACTCCCCGTGCCAATCAATAGCAGTGCTATCATTCGTAAAGCTGCCAATGGCTTGAATCCTAACAGGACCAATCCTGGTATAAATTAACGTCGAGGCTGAGCATGCTGCAGCAAATGATTGAGATTTTCAACTCTCAAAACATGTTGGCAATGTGATGAGAAAACTCTCCATTTCCTTCCAACAACACCCCGAGGTCCTTGATTGCCATCTCACCCACGATCCTGAGCATCCATTATGCACAATGACGGAGTTATTTGCAAGGAAAAGTCTACAACATCTTATAAACCTGTGACCTCGCCCACCGTTGAGGCCAAAGGGAAGGGAGCAAAGAAACACTGCCTGCAGGTTATCCTTCAAGTGACTCGCAAATATTCACCAGTCATTCTGAATTGAATGGAATTGTACAATCACTTTCATTCTGACTGCAAGATAGTGAGTCAGAACCACCTCAGCGAGGGCAATTGGGAATGGGCAATGCCAGTGCTGTTTAGTGGCAAAAGAAGTGGGCAAAGATGACAGTGCAGTGAGGGGTTTGTTCAGTTTGGTGTATTACTCAGCAAACGACAATCAGATCATGGAAACCAAGCAAACCATTTGCCTGTTAGGCTGGCTGGCAACATCAGCTTGTTGTAATTGAGTGAATTTGCCATCTTATGTCATGTGATAGAAGCAGAATTAGGCCATTCGGCCCATCAAGTCTGCTCTGCCATTCAATCATGGCTGATCTATCTCTCCTTCCTAACCCCATTCTCCTGCCTTCTCCCCATAACCCCTGACACCCGTACTGATCAAGAATCTATCTATCTCTGCCTTAGAAATATCAATTGACAGCCTCCACAGCCTTCTGTGGCAAAGAATTCCACAGATTCACCACCTTCTGACTAAAGAAGTTCCTCATCTCCTTCCTAAAGAAATGTCCTTTAATTCTGAGGCTATGACCTCTAGTCCTAGACTTTCCCACTAGTGGAAACACCTTTTTCACATCCACTCTAGCCAAGCCTTTCACTATTCGGTAAGTTTCAATGAGGTTTCCCCCTCATCCTTCTAAACTCCCAATGAGTGCAGGCCCAGTGCCGTCAAACGCTCATCATATGTTAACCCACTCATTTCTGGGATCATTCTTATAAACCGCCTCTGGACCCTCTCCAGCACCGGCACATCCCTCCTCATATATGGTGCCCAAAATTGCTCACAATACTCCAAGTATATGTTCTACAGCATCTGAGGACCTGAGATTTGAATGGGCTGCCAACATCAGTGTATTACAGCATGCACTGCTTTCCATGAACAGACACCGTTGTTTGACAATATCTGGTTTAGAAGAGTCAGCAGTTTCCAACCTGCAATAGGTAGGTTGGAGATGACTCAGGGATTGCTGCATATCAGGCTGGCTAATGTGGAAAATTGGATCAATCAAGGGCGAGTTATTTCCTGTTGGTGGGGAAAAAAATGTTGCTGTATTTGCCAGACAGATGTCTAAGCGGAGGTTGATGTGCTTGTTGGACGTTGCATAGAGGTTGTTACTGTTTAGAATATGGATGCTGCTTCTGAAAGGTGGATAATAGATTGGCTGTTTCATGTTAAAACCAAATTGCTGACATTCACGAGAATATTGATCTCATGATTAAGTTGCCTGAAGTCATGGGACCAGTACCTTGCTCTGGACGATCTGCTGGATAATTTCATTAGCACTATTACCCTTGGGATGAAACTTTGCAACTGTGATAATAGAGGAGGCGATTATCAGACGTTTGTTTGAATTGCATGGTGTTCAGTAATAGAAACAAGTGAACCTTCTGCAACCTTCCTTTCCACTCATCTGAATGAGTGCCGCAGCAACAACACTGAAGCTTGTCACTACCCAGCGCAAAGCAACCTGCTTAATTGGCACCGCATCCTAAACACTGACTCCCATCATTGTTCACTAACTAGCTAAAGTGGGCATCACCTACAAAATGCAGTGGAATCATTTTCCACAGCTTCAGCACCTTCACTGAAATCTACAGAATGGATCCATAACAGCAGCAGGCGAATGACCTGCAAGTCTCTTCCACGTCGCAAGCCATTCTGACTTCAGAATACGTCACTGTCACTTCACGGTTACGGGGTCTGTTTACAGATATTCCCCCTGTATCGACACGGAGGGCGCATCATGCAATATGGTCTGCGTGGAGGTGTCTCGGGCGATTTTGCCTTGCAAGTAGGGTTAAGATGGAGGAAAGCAACCCACTCTGTTGGGCCGTGCATTTTTATGTAGGGAACGGGACGCCTGGGATTGGGAAAAGGGCTCTGTTTGTTGGGACAGAGAGGATGTGATGGTGCATTTGCCACCGAAAAACCAGAACCAGGCTAGATTATCGTCACAGTTGTCAGTCACTTGAGACGTCTTTGTTGAACAGTTGTAAACTTTTGCACTGATTATTGTTCACTCAACATGAATGTCTAGATGTAAGTGGGCCGGTCATTAGGCTCTGGCTGGGCAAGGCAGCGGTGAGTTGTGAATGAATGGGTGTGGAGTAGCATTGGGTGATTTTTCTTTTTCATTTCAGGTAGAGTGGGTAGCTGTAAATCAGTCAAACTTCATCCATGCATCGGGTCCACCAGATGACCACGTGTGCAGATCTGCCATTGAAGGAGAGGTGGGATTGGGGCAGAGGGAGGAGATGGATCTGTGTGAGCATCAGGATTCTTTTGAGTCTGGGACCCAGAAGGGGTCTATTTGATGGCACAGTGGCTATGAATTGGATTGGTGCCTATATTTGCACAGAATCGTGACTTTTTGTTTTCTTTTTCCTTCTGCAGCTAATTCAGTTTCTCATTTCACTTGTGCAGTCCAACAGAGTCATCGGTGTGAAGAGGAAAATGTGAGTCTGAGCTCATTGTTGTGACAGGAACAAAATTAATGTCTTGTGTTCATTGTGTGATCAGCAGCCTAATGGTCAGTGGAAAGCAGCATTGACGCATTAACGTGCCTGCCAGAACATAACAACTCACTCTTTCTCAGAAAGAAAAATATTATTTTCTACACTTAGATCCCCACCTGGTTCTTGCAGATAAAACTTTCCAATTTCAAAACCCTTCCTAATTACACAACATCTATTAAATCGCGAGCCAGCCTATTTTCTGTCGCCCTGGGGTCAGCATTCTTTCCATAGAGGTTTGTCACTAGACTCTGACCTCCAGTGATAAATAAATGCTGCACAGTTTGGGTATTTAAGCTCGCCGGGTGCTTTGTTTTGTGCTGTTGGTTATTTCCTTGGCAACATGTTTGCTGGGAGCAGCCAATGAGCTTGCATCTCAGAGCATTTCATGCGCCTGCCTCTGCGTGTGCTACTGCATGCCCGCGTGCAGGATTCCCCCTGAGATCTCGCAGTGGTTGAAGGAACAGAGCAGCTGCAGTCAGCGAGGGCTACACACACAGGCAGCTGCTTCTCTCACTGCCCTCATAGTAACGGGCCGATGTCAATTGCAAAAGCAATATGGAGAGAAGCTGGGTTAATGAAGTTAGAACGCAGACTTCAATGGTACAATGATATTTTATTCTCAAAATGTTGAAACAAGGAAATGCAGATGCTTTTTTTTTTTAAATGACGCAAAGTGCTGGAGTAACTCAGCCGGCCAGGTAGCATATCTGGAGAACCTGGAAAGGTGACACTTTGGGTTTGAAGAAGAGTCCCGACCCGAAACGCCACCAATCTATGTTCTCCAGACATGCAGCCTGACACGCAGAGTTATTCCAACTCTTTGCATACTTTATTATCACATGTATCTAAGTACCTAAATCTTTTTTTGTGAGGTTCTGTGACAGTCCTGTAATATATTAGGCACAATCATACTAAGTATAAGAGTGTAAGACACACTGAGTCAGTACACAAGAGTCGCCACATTTCAAGCACCACCTTCTATCCTTCAAGTCCAAAGTTTCTTTTTTAAATGTTAGAGTCTGAACTTGGCCATAAGGGCCCGTTGTCCTGACAGAGGCACAGGGTTGGAGTTGCAGGGTTCATTGGGGTTGCAGTGGTGCGATGTGTCGGTCCTCCACCACTGTTCTGCTGCTGTGTGCCGCTGCAGGTCCCGTCCATTCCATGTGCTTGGCTTCTTGGATCAACGCCTGATCTAATTGTATTAAAACAGTACAGCACACAAACAGGCCCTGTCTGTATTAACTATGATACTAATTTAAACTAATCCCATCTGTCTGCACATGATCTATATCTCCATCCACTGCCTGTTCGTGTGCCTGCCTAAATGTTTCTTAGATGTTGCTATCAAATCTGCTCTACCACCTACCCAACAGATTAATTAAGGTTTTTGGGCTGATTAACTTTCCCTATTTAATCAACTGGGTTTCATCAACCTATGCTACAGCAATGTTGCTATCTTTTCCACGTTCAGTCCCACCCTTTTTTCAGGGGGGGGAATGTCAAAAGCCTGGAGGGCATAGTTTTAAGGTGAGAGGGGGGAAAGTTTTAAAGGAGAAGCAGGGGCACATTTTTACACAGAGGGTGATGGGTGCCTGGAACGTGCTGCCAGGGGTAGTGTGGAGACAGATATAATAGTTACATTTAAGAGGCTTTTAGATGGGCACATGTATATGCAGGGAATGGAGGGACATGGGTCATGTTCGGCACAGACATTGTAGGCTAAAGGGTCTGTTTCTGTGCTGTACTGTTCTATGTTCAAAGCAAAAGCATAGAATGATTTTTGCAATGTTATTATTGTTATGGTTAAGTCAGCAACAACATTATAATTTAGTTTGAGCTGAATGTCACAATTAATGTTTTCCTGCATGTAAGTGGCATGTTTGAATCTCAAATATTCATTTCTGTTTTTCTTTGCTCTCTTCCAGGCCTCTGATGTTAAATGATAGCAGTTCCGCGCATTCCATGCCAAAGTACAGTCGCCCATACTCCTTGGAACCCTTGCAGGAAACGGCAGCACTGACAGTACGTAGTTACAGTCTAGTTTATTGTCACCTATACTGGAGTACAGTCAAAAGCTTTTGTGTTGCGTGCTATCCAGTCAGCGGAAAGACAATACGTGATTACAATCAAACCATTTGAATTGAACTGAATACATTTTATTAGCCAAGTATGTATACATACAAGGAATTTGCCTTGGTGCTTTGCTTGCAACTAACAGCACGATACACAGTAGACAGTTAAAAATAAAACATTATAATTTAAACATGTGAAGAATTAAATAAAATACCAGAGCACAAGAAGGCGACAGACTTTTGGCTGTTGAATAGAGCTACTGCTCGTGGAAAAAAGCCTGTTTGTATGTCTGACTGTGGTGGCTTTGACAGTCTGGAGTCGCCTTCCAGAGGGAAGTGCTTCAAAGAGTTTGTGGCCAGGGTGAGAGGGGTCAGAGATGATCTTACCCGCTCGCTTCCTGGCCCTTGCAGTGTACAGTTCGTCAATGGGGGGAATGTTGTAGCCAACAACCTTCTCGGCTGATGCAACATATAGATGCAGGATAAGGGAATAACATTCAGTGCGAAATAAATTTTAGTGCAAGGTAATGACAACAAAGTCTGGTCAAGGATAGTCCGAGGGACATCGGAGGTAGATAGTAGTTCAGCACTGCTCTCCGGTTGTGGTAGGATGATTCAGTTGCCTGAAAACAGCTGGGAAGAAACTGTCCCTGAATCTGGAGGTGTGCTTTTTCACACTTCTATACCTTTTGCCCGATGGGAGAGGGGAGAAGAGGGAGTGGCCGGGGTGCGACTCGTCCTCGTAATTTAGCTTCTTAATGGACATATAGTTAATACAGAACTTTTATGCAGTATTGCCCACAGTCAATTCAGGCTCCACACAAGCTGGTGACAAAAATGGACATTGGATACATGAAAGGACACAAAGTGCTGGAGTAACTTAGCAGGTCAGGCAACATCGCTGGAGAACATGGAGTGATGTTTTGGGTCGTGACCCTTCTTCAAACTCCAGAAATGCTGCCTGACCTGCAGATTACCTCCAGTAATTTGTGTCCTTTTTCGGGCATCTGCAGTTCTTTGGTTCGATGCAGATGCAAAAGTGAGTATAACTTGATCTGATCTCAGTAATGATGTGCAGGCAGAAGTTCAAATTTGGCCATATCAACTATGGATTAATTAAATAAAATATGTGGTTTGAGGACTGGATCAGTAACTGGAACCAGAGGCCAGCTCAGGTAGTGCATGGATTCTGATTTTACAGACGTCAATGTTGATTGTGTCCTTAAGTCAGAAAAGACACATCAATCTCACTCAAACTAGTAAACGTGCCTCTGCGGTATAGTAATAAATGCCAATGAAAGCACATGTGATTGATTTGAAAGCTCGATTACTAAAAGTGGAAAGAAATTGAGAGAGAAAGAGAGAGGAAACTAGTTCTGCCACATGTTGGACTTCTAAATTTCATAATATATAAAATGTTAGTAAATTCTCTGACATATGCCACATAAACACACGTAATTCTTGACTCTTAATAATACTGTGGGTGCTTATTTGAATGTACAAGTGTCGTAAATTTGGTGACTGCTTACCAGGTCTGTACTGACCTGTTCTATCGTAAATGTGACACCAAACCCATCGATGTGACTGACTTTCAGTGGCTGAATTGAGCTGAATCAGACACCCAGAGGACTATTGGGTGTGGACTGTACAGGGCTTCAACTCTTGTCCACAAATAAGACGAGACTTGCAAAAATGTATGCACGATAATAATGGTACTTTATTTGTCACGTGTACTGAGGAACAGGTAATTAGCTGTTGCATTCAAGTTTCCCCCTCTCTATATGTGTCTTGAATGTTCAACTTGGCCATAAATCAGGATTATAGGATATTGAACGGCAATGATTCGTAGAGCAGGTGCTGATGTTGACAGGAATTTCTTAATGAAAAATAGAAAAGGAATGCACTAGGGAAAGATGACTGACTAATAGATTTTTGCATTGAAATGCCTTTTTATTCTCTGTATTAAATATACAAATTGTGTGAATAAGTGTAAGGTGTCACAATGAAAAAACAGGTTAAAATAAAGATAATAATTGAATCAAATGTGGAGATAGGGAGAAGTGTGAGTTTGTTTACGAGTCTAGGATACTCGTTTAATGAAAAATTCATGCAACATCTGCTTTAATTCGGAAAAGCTCGTGTGCAGGAACAAAAGATGTAGTAGTGTTTCATTCAAGGAGACTGGAATGGAAAAGTGCTGGCGGTCTTGGTCAGATCAATCTAGATTGCTGCATCTTCCACATGACGGCATATAAGTTGTGACCTTCACTGTTGGGGTCATTACAGATCCAATCTCGGTGTAGGTTGGCTCAGCTTTGCCTGACACCATTGCCCCAATGCTTTTCTGAATTTTTCTTGCTCCAGTGCTGCACCTCACTTTGAACTAGCTTCCCACTGGTGTGGAGATAATCTATAAAACAATAGACAAAGACAACAGGTGCAGGAGTAGGCCATTCGGCCCTTCAAGCCAGCACCGCCATTCAATGTGATCATGGCTGATCATCCACAATCAGTACCCCATTCCTGCCTTCTCCCCATATCCCCTGACTCTGCTATCTTTAAGAGCTCTATCTAACTCTCTGTTGAAAGCATTCAGAGAATTGGCCTCCACTGCCTTCTGAGGCAGAGAATTCCACAGATTCACAACCCTCTGTGTCTAAAAGTTTTTCCTCATCTCCGTTCTAAATGGCTTACCCATTATTCTTAAACTGTGGCTCTGGTTCTGGACTCCCTCAACATTGGGAACATGTTTCCTGCCTCTGGCGTGTCCAAACCCTTAATAATCTGATATGTTTCAATATGGTAGCCTCTCATCCTTCTAAATTCCAGAGTATACAAGCCCAGTCGCTCCATTCTATCAACATATGACAATCCCGCCATCCCGGGAATTAACCTTGTGAACCTACGCTACACACCCTCAATAGCAAGAATGTCCTTCCTCAAATTTGGAGACCAAAACTGCACACAATACTCCAGGTTACTCCATAGAGTAACAGGTCATCTGTCACCTCTGTGGTGGAACCTACCTGCTGCAGGTGAGGTTTGTGTTCAGGTGTCTTTTCAAACTGAGCTCTAAATTACAGTTTTTTGTACCTGAAGCAAGCAGGTGAATGGGCTCGCACTCACCTCCACAAAATAAAGGTCGTCTACAGACTTGCCCTTGCTGCGTAACATTAAACAGAGTGGTCTGGGAAGCTTAAGTAAAGGGATGCAGACCCGCAAATGGTCACGGTAATGTTCTGCCTGGGATAATTGTCCGCAGCCCCTTTGACCTTCTCCCTGCTTTTCATTACAGCAAACTTCTGTGAACTTTCCAGGAAACAGCTGCTTTTCACCCGATAACTCGCTATCGTCTGGTCCAATTATTTCGGATATCACGGACTTGGCGCAGTGCAGCCCTTCACTCTCCCCGCCTCTTCACATGGAAAGGTGAGTGTTTTAACCCCACCACATGTTGGTCTGAATCTTTCTCAACCGCCTTTAACCATTGAGCTTCAATCCAATCAGCGCAAGGTACACAGTCAAGGAAATCGGTTAAATCAGCTTGTCTAGGGGGAAGAACTGCCACTGGGAGAGTGTTTCCCATTCACTGGAGATGTGAACTGATTCATAGTGCATGGTACATAATTCTATCAAATAGCTAATTCCCACAATTGAAATTATTTGACAAGTTAATTCTGTCTTTTACTAGAAGTGATTTTAATTAAGCCTAATATCACAGCAATTTCAATCTATTATGGCTGCCAACTCCTTAAAAGAACAAGTTATTATCCCATTACCTTATTCACTTAACACCCCCCCCATCCAAACCCATACTGAACTACGTCTCCTTATCCGGTTCCTTTTTTGAAGATTATCTATCAATCTGCTCCCAACAGGCAGTGAAATCCAGGTTTGCTGCACTTTTTTTTCAGAAGCTCTTTCTCACTCTGGCTTCTCCTGTCTCGTGTTCATTTACCAATCATCTTAAATTGTGGTCCTTTGGCCATTGCACCAGTTTCCCTTTGTACTTAGTCTAAATGCTTGATCTGTGATCTTTTAGAATCATAAAAGTAAAACCTTGAGTGAATCCCGTAACCATTTCTGCTTTACGAGCAAAACAAAAATCTTTGTACTGTACAAGTGAGTCCTCCACGCCTATTTCTCTGTTTATTAATCCGAGGGTCGCAGCTGGCTTATTGTTCCTCTTCTTGCAGAGCCGAATGTGTGCAAGGAAATGGAAAGGCAGTCAAACTATCAACTTGTCCTTTGTTGCATGGAAGATGTCCTCCTCTCCACTCCTCCTCACCCAGTCATTTTTATTTCTTCCAGAATCAGTCCTCTGCTCAATATTAAAGAAGAGCCTCCAAGTCCAATAGCTCATCCGGAAATTGAGGTGGTCTGTCCTGTTGCCATCGGCACTGAAGAGGCCCTTTCTCCATCAACCTTCATCGATTCCATCCTGGAGGACAACGACGTTAGCACTGCACAACCACAACCTGAGGACCAATGTCTCAGTGTGGCTTGCCTTGACAAGTAAGGATAAAATATATGAAACATTCTCTTGCCCGGCGTGCAGCAGCTTATTGACTCCACAATACTCTCTTCCAAGAGCAGACCGTGTGTTGCGATTAGCCGCTGCCCTACAGGTCAGGCTCGTGGAATAATGTGCCGAGTTGGTAAGGGTGGTCGTATGAACACAACTACAAATTTCAGGGTGCTCTGTAGTTTGTGATGGGGTGAAAAATAAGCCCGTTTTTATTTCCTCTCTCTTGTCTCTGGCAATCTTCCTGGAAGAGTACATGTTTGGCCTTTGGACCAGGCTAAACCTGGATCATCCATCAGGGAGTAGCTGACACTTCAGAACCATAAATGACCAAGAATTAGCTAGGCCATCTGGGGAGTAGACATTTCCCCATCAATGATTGAAAATGAGAAAGCAGCTATGAAAGTCAGAGGTAGGTGAGAAACATCCATCTAACCCTCTATGTGACAGTGTATTTTATATGAGAGCCACACTAATGGTTGGTGATATAAATTCCTTGCTTGTTCAGAAGTTCTGTTGGATTCTTAGTATATTTAAATCAAATAGATATGGACAGACCATAGAATGATACATTGTGGAAACAGGCCCTTCGGCCCAACTCGCGCACACCGGCCAACATGACCCTGCTATACTAGTCCCACTTGGTACCTGCCTGTGTTTGGCCCATATCCCTTCAAACCTGTCCTATCCATGTACCTATCTAACTGTTTCTTGCATGTTGGGATATTCCCTGCCTCAACTACCTATTCTGGCAGCTTCCTTACCCCCATTGCCCTTTGTGTGAAGAAATTACCCCTTAGATTCCTATTAAACCATTTCCCCTTCACCTTAAACCTATGTCCTCTTGTCCTCGGTTCACCTACTCCGCACAAGAGACTGTGCATCTACCCGATCTATTCCTCTCATGATTTTATACACCTCTATAAGATCACCCCTCATCCTCCTACGTTCCAGAATTCCAGCCTACTCCACCTCTCCCTATAGCTCAGACCCTCTAGTCCTGGCAACATCCTCGTAAATCTTCTCTGTACCCTTTCCAGCTTGACGACATCTTTCCTATAACATGGTGCCCAGAACTGAACACAATACTCTGAAGAATACATAGAATAGAATACATGCTGGAGGTCTGTAGATTAAATGCAAGGCATAAACCATTGAAGATCCTCGCAAACACTCCTCACCAGCATTGTAATTGAAACACACCAGTTTTGTGAAGGAAAGTTTGCATCACAGAGCAGGCATCTATTGGGGCCCATTGTGCTAGTCAAGAAAGGTGCCCAACTTCTCACCTTCCATTACCTGATCCAAAATCCCACCTTCCATTACCTGGTCCAGACATTTGAGGATTATGGCGCTTCACGTACACTTGCAGGCACTTTTTAATTGTGATGAGCATTTCTTCCTTCACCACCCTTTCAAGCAGTGAGTTTAAAACCCAGTCAAGTAGATTTTCTTCAATTCCCCCATTTTCTTTCAATCAACTATTTTAAATCTCTGCTATCCTGGTTTTTGTCCCTCAGCTTGGGGAAATAATCCCTCCTGTTTATTCTTCTCCGTCTCTCATACACTTTAGTTATCTTCCTGCCTCTTCCTCTGTTACCAAGCAAACAGCCTCAATCTGTCTAATCCTTCCCAGCGACTAAAAACGTCCAGTCCCATGACAACGCTGTACATCTCCCTTGCACTGTATGGTACCATGCTAAGCATGTTCCAGCCACACCTTGGTAGTTAGGGAAATGAACAGAGTGTGTAGCCTCTCCTCCTTGCTATTGACACAGGCCTGGTAATTTATCCACATTAGAAGATGTTAACCCTCAGTACTTCCCCATTTAATATTATGTATTTTGCAGCCAATATTCATATTTGCAATCCTCATCTCCCTTGATATCACTGAATATAGTATGGCAAACCAAAGAATACCTTTTCATTAAAAAAACATTCCTTTGGTCAAAACCACACTGTTCAGTACAGATGATCTTTGACCCAAATAGTATCGTCATTTACAGCAATTCATGGTCATGATTCCTCATTGAGGAATAAAGATATTTCTCTATCCTTTATTCCTCAACCAAAGTTCTTGAGCCAATCTCAAAGCCCACATGATTGTTACAGTGCTTTTAGAAATATAATCTCAAGGTACGTGTAAGCAAAACGTGTCTTCCAATTGTCCTTGAGCCAACATTTATCTTGCAATCCACATTTATAAACCTGGTTATCTGATCGTTATCACATTGCTCTTCATCAATGTGCAAAGTTGCTATAAAAAGACACACAGCAGTGGAGTGACTCAGCAGGTCAAGCAGCATTACTGGAGAACAAAGATAGGTGGAAGAGAGAAAGCTGGAAATGAGGTGGGGGCGGGATGGCAGGCAGTGACTAGTGGGGTACCGCAAGGCTCAGTGCTGGGACCCCAGCTATTTACAATATATATTAATGATTTGGACGAGGGAATTGAACGCAACATCACGTTTACGGATGACACGAAGCTGGGGGGCGGTGTTAGCTGTGAGGAGGATGCTAGGAGGCTGCAAGGTGACTTGGATAGGCTGGGTGAGTGGGCAAATGCATGGCAGATGCAGTATAATGTGGATAAATGTGAGGTTATCCACTTTGGTGGCAAAAACAGGAAAGTAGACTATTATCTGAATGGTGGCCGATTAGGGAAAGGGGAGATGCAACGAGACCTGGGTGTCATGGTACACCAGTCATTGAAAGTAGGCATGCAGGTGCAGTAGGCAGTGAAGAAAGCGAATGGTATGTTAGCATTCATAGCAAAAGGATTTGAGTATAGGAGCAGGGAGGTTCTACTGCAGTTGTACAGGGTCTTGGTGAGACCACACCTGGAGTATTGCGTACAGGTTTGGACTCCTAATCTGAGGAAAGACATTCTTGCCATAGAGGGAGTACAGAGAAGGTTCACCAGACTGATTCCTGGGATGTCAGGACTTTCATATGAAGAAAGACTGGATAGACTCGGCTTGTACTCGCTAGAATTTAGAAGATTGAGGGGGGGATCTTATAGAAACTTACAAAATTCTTAAGGGGTTGGACAGGCTAGATGCAGGAAGATTGTTCCCGATGTTGGGGGAGTCCAGAACAAGGGGTCACAGTTTAAGGATAAAGGGGAAATCTTTTAGGACTGAGATGAGAAAAACATTTTTTACACAGAGAGTGGTGAATCTCTGGAACTCCCTACCACAGAATGTAGTTGAGGCCAGTTCATTGGCTATATTTAAGAGGGAGTTAGATGTGGCCCTTGTGGCTAAAGGGATCAGGGGGTATGGAGAGAAGGCAGGTACAGGATACTGAGTTGGATGATCAGCCATGATCATATTGAATGGCGGTGCAGGCTTGAATGGCCTACTCCTGCACCTATTTTCTATGTTTCTATGGGATAAAGCCTAGCAAGTAATAGATGGGTGCAGGTGGAGGGGGTATTGGCAGATGGTGAACAACAGCCAGAGATGAAAAGACAAAGTGTGTGAGATAAGGAGAGCAGCAGGAATTACAGGGGGGAGCACTGAGAGAGGGACTTTCCCAGCTTTCTCAACTGCCACCACAGTAAGTCTGAAGAACGATCCCGACCCAAAACATAATCTATCCAATTTCTCCAGAAATGCTGCCTGACCCTTTCAGTTACTCCAGAACTTTGTCTTTTTTTTTTGTAAACCCGTATCTGCTGTTCCTTCTGTCAGTAAAGTTGTTATTGTGCTGTCTTTATAATACAAATTATATTTTGGGATCTCTCATTGTCCTTAGTGCTTGGGGCATGCTGAGGCTGTGAAGGCGTAACACTATTGCTGTCTTCCTTGGCTTTGAATGTGCTTCATAATTATAAAAATTCTTGAAGTTCTCCCTCGCAGAGCTTAGCCCAGTTATTCAACCAGTTGTGCAGTGATTAGTGAGGACACATTTGTGCAGTAGCTATAATAACCAGATGAGGGCACATTAGAATTTCATTCCCATTAATGATTTGTATTTAAAGTATTTTGATGTATGGACTAAAAACAGTTTGACTGAATCAATGGTCTACCCGCGTGGGAGAAGCTGGAGAAGTGCTCTTCTGTTCCTTTCTTTCCATCTTATTTTGAAGAGGTCATGCGATTACTTTTCCATCTGTACATGTCTGGGCCTCGAGACGCATTAGACTGCAGATGCTGGGATTTTGAGCTAGAAACCGTGCAGGAGGAACTCAACGGAGGTGGAGGAAAATGGACAGGTGACGTTTCGGGTCAGTCTGATGAAGGATCCCAACACAAAATGTCATCTGTTACGTCTGAAGAAGACAACATCCCAACCCGAGATGTTGTCTGTCCATTTCCCTCCACAGATGCTGCCTAACCTGCTGCAGTTCCTCCGGAACTTTTTTTTTTGTTTCTAGAGGGTGCTTGGTGACCAAGTAGATGTTGTGCACATCGGTGGATATGAAGGTTGACAGTTTCCCTTCACAAGATCTTAGCTCATGCTCCAAAAGCCGACAGTCTTTCATAAACTGTAGAGGTATTTCTTTCGGTTTGATAGGATTGAGGTCAGTATAATCGTCAGATCTTCTTGTGATCATAGATCAGAAGCAATGGAGTTCCTTGGGACCTTGAAGCTAAGTGTCATGACCATCAAACATGCGCGGAAGTGGATGGTTGAAAATACATGGTAAATCGAGAGCGAATGGAGAGAAATGAATAGTCAGTGGCCTTCTTTTGGAGCGATCTTGCATGTTTACCAAGGATCAGCTCAAAACCAATGACCTACCTTTCTCATTGATGCTGCCAACATGTTGAATTTTCTGTTCCACTTTCATTCATTCCGTTCTTGGTGTAATAGTGCACATACAAAGAAACATTGTTAACCTCCTACAGGAGGAAGGAAAATGCTTGGCAGTTGAGAGCAACCTAAGATCTTTGGGGCTGAGGTGGGGGCAGGAGTGGCCAGGTGGAGTAGTGTGTGCAGTTGCACGTGACTTTGTCCTGTTAATTAGTTACGGAGAGCAGTACATTATTTGCAGGGTGGTGTGTGGTTTTCCCAGGGCATTATATCCTTGCCACTGCCTCAGGCTGGGCAGTGGGCATTAAACTCAATCGAGAATAATTTGGTTCACAATACCCTCTCAAGCTATTGAGAGAAGCAAGAGAGGACATTGTTGGGACCTTGACAGAGATTTCCATATCCCCTCTGGCAACAGGTGAGGTTGCAGAGGTGTGGAGAACAGCCTGTATTGTTCCTCTGTCCATGAAGGGCAGGAGAGACAGACCAGGAAATAATAGGCCGTTGAACCTTCCATCAGCGGCAAGGAAATAAATGGAGACGATTTTTACGGTAGGATCTGCTCCACCTGGAAAAGGATACGTTTATTAGGTGTAATCAACATGGCTTTGTCCATGGAAGGTCATATCTTAGAAAACTGATTGAATTTTTGAGGAGGTGATGAAGATGATTGATGACCACATTGATTCCAGTATAGTCCCTGGTGGACTCTTCGGGAGTGATGACCACAAGGTGCAAGGTACCATAGGGCATTGGATATTGTACACATGGATTTTGGTAAAACCTTCGACAAGGTGCCTCGTTGTAGGCTGAACCAGAATATTACGGCACATGGGATCCTGAAAAAGATTGATGTGCAGCGCGATTCTGGGGTGCAAATCCGCAACTCCCTAAAAGTAGCAACACAAGGAGATAAGAGTGGTAATAAAAAGCCCTACGGCACACTTGTCTTTATCGGTTGGGGCACTGAGTATCAAAGTTGGGAAGTCATGTTGCAGCTTTGTAAAACTTTGCTTAGGCCACATTTGGAATATTGTGTGCAGTTCTTGTTGCCCCATTACAGGAAGGATGTGGAGGATTTGAAGAGGTTGCAAAGCAATTCGCAAACATACAGCCTGGATTAGAGAGTACAAGGGAGAAGTTGGACAAACTTGGATTGTTTCCTCTGAAGCATTGAAGGCTCAGGAAGAGAAATGTATTAACTTATACGATACAATACAGTAGAACTTTATTTATCCCATGAGGGAAATTGGTCTGCCAAGAGTCACAAAACACAACAAGATACATGAAACATGAAATTAAAGTGACGAGTGGAAAGGATTGGGGATGTCCAAAGATTGGGGAGGGGGGTGGGGGAGAGGAGTCAGTCTACCCAACAACACAAGAGGGAGGAGTTGAACAGTTTGATAGCCAGCACCGCCATTCTCTGTGATCATGGCAGAACATCCACAATCAGTACCCCGTTCCTGCCATCTCCCCATATCCACTGACTCCGCTATCTTTAAGAGCTCTATCTACCTCTCTCTTGAAAGCATCCAGATTTGGCCTCCACTGCCTTCTGAGGCAGAGAATTCCACAGATTCACAACACTGTGTGGAAAAAGTGTTTCCTCATCTCCGTTCTAAATGGCTTACCCCTTATTCTTAAACTGTGGCCCTTGGTTCTGGACTCCCCCAACATTGGGAACATATTTCCTGCTTCTGGTGTGTCCAATCCCTTAATAATCTTATATGTTTCAATAAGATAAACTCTCATCCTTCTAAATTCCAGAGTATACAAACCCAGCCACTCCATTCTATCAACATATGACAGTCCCGCCATCCTGGGAATTAACCCTGTGAACCTACGCTGCACTCCCTCAATAGCAAGAATGTCCTTCCTTAAATTTGGAGACCAAAACTGCACACAGTTCTCCAGGTGTGGTCTCACTAGGGCCCTGTACAACTGCAGAAGGACCTTTTTGCTCCTATACTCAACTCCTCTTGTTATGAAGGCCAACATGCCATTTGCTTTCTTCACTGCCTGCTGTACCTGCATGCTTACTTTCAGTGACTAATGAACAAGGACCCCCAAATCTTGTACTTCCCCTTTTCCCAACATGACACCATTCAGATAATACTCTGCCTACCTGTTTTTGCCACCAAAGTGGATAACCTCACATTTACCCACATTAAACTGCATCTGCCATGCATCTGCCCACTCATCCTGCATCCTCATAGCATCCTCTTCACAGTTCACACTGCCACCCAGCTTTGTGTCCTCTGCAAATTTGCTGATGTTACTTTTAACCCCTTCATCTAAATCATAATGTATATTATAAATAGCTGTGGTCACAGCACCGAGCCTTGCGGTACCCCACTAGTCACTGCCTGCCATTCTGAAAGGGACCCGTTAATCCCCACTCTTTGTTTCCTGCCTGCCAACCAATTTTCTATCCATGTCAGTACCCTACCCCCAATACCATGTGCCCTAATTCTGCCCACTAATCTCCTATGTGGGACCTTATCAAATGCTTTCTGAAAGTCGAGGTACACTATATCCACTGGCTCTCCAATGTCCATTTTCCAAGTTACATCCTCAAAAAATTCCAGAAGATTAGTAAAGCATGATTTCCCCTTCATAAATCCATGCTGACTCTGGCCGATCTTGTTACTGCTAACCAAATGTGCCGTTATTTCATCTTTTATAATTGACTCCAGCATCTTCCCCACCACTGATGTCAGGCTAACTGATGTATAATTCCCTGGTTTCTCTCTCCCGCCTTTCTTAAAAAGTGGGATAACATTAGCTACCCTCCAATCCACAGGAACTGATTCTGAATCTATAGAACATTGGAAAATTATCACCAATGCGTCCACGATTTCTAGAGCCACTTCCTTAAGTACCCTGGGATGCAGACCATCACGGGATTTATCAGCCTTCAGTCCCATCAGTCTACTCAACACCATTTCCTGCCTAATGTGGATTTCCTTCAGTTCCTCCGTCACCCTAGATCCTCTGGCCACTACTATATCAGGAAGATTGTTTGTGTCCTCCTTAGTGAAGACGGATCCAAAGTACCTGTTCAACTCATCTGCCATGTACTTGTTCTCCATAATAAATTCACCTGTTTCAGTCTTCAAGGGTCCAACTTTGGTCCTAACATATTTTTTTCCTCTTCACATACCTAAAGAATGTACCTCATCTTTTCTCCCCGTATTGCCTTTTTAGTTATCTTCTGTTGCTCTTTAAAAGTTACCCAATCCTCTTGCTTCCTGCTCATCTTTGCTATGTTGTACTACTTCTCTTTAATTTTTATACTGTCCTTGACTTCCCTTGTCAGCCACGGTCGCCCCTTACTCCCCTTGGAATCTTTCTTCCTCTTTGGAATGAACTGATCCTGCACCTTCCGAATTATTCCCAGAAATACCTGCCATTGTTGTTCCACTGTCATCCCTGCTTGGGTATTTTTCCAGTCAACTTTGGCCAGTTCCTCCCTCATGGCTCCATTGTCCCCTTTGTTCAATTATAATACTGCCACCTCCGATTTTCTCTTCTCCCTCTCAAATTGTAGATTAAAACTTATATTAATGTCACTACCTCCTAAATGGCTCATTTACCTCATGTTCCCTTATCAAATCAGGTTCATTATACAACACTAAATCCAGAATTGCATTCTCCCTGGCAGGCTCCAGTACAAGCTGCTCTAAGAATCCATCACAGAGGCACTCCACAAACTCCCTTTCATTCCTCACCAACAGCTACCCCACCCCCTCAGCCCACCTGTCTGTCTTTTTGATAAGACGTATACCCCTGAATATTCAGTTCCCATCCCTGGCCCTCTTGCAGCCGTGTCTCTAATTCCCACAACATCATAATTGCTAATTTCTAGCTGAGCCTCAAGCTCATCCACTTTATTTCTTATACTTCGCTCATTCATATACAACACTTTAACTTTGGCATTCGCCTCCCCCCTCACACCGCTCACAATTGGCCCTGACCTTACTCTCTTATCCCTTCTCGAACTTTCCTTCCTATTAATTCGAGAGTCTTTTGTAACTTTTCCTGTACTTACTTCCCCTTTCACTCCATCTTTATACTCCAATTTGTCAACCACTCCCCCCCACTATTTAGTTTAAACCCACACGTGTAGCACTAGCAAATCTGCCTGCCAGAACGTTGGTCCCCCTCCAGTTAAGGTGTAACCCATCGCTTTTGTACAGGTCACCCCGACCCCAGAAGAGATCCCAGTGGTCTATAAATCTAAATCCAGGCTCCCAGCACCAGCCCCCCAGCCACACATTCAGATCCCCTATCTCCCTATTCCTGTCCTCACTAGCACGAGGTACTGGAAGCAATCCAGAGATAACCACCCTAGAAGTCCTGCATTTCAGTCTTCTTCCTAACTCTCCAAACTCGCGTTGCAGAACCTCCTTCCTCTTCTTCCCAACGTCGTGTTGTGCCCACGTGCACAACTACTGCCGGCTGTTCACCTTCTCTCTCGAGGATGTTCTGAAGTCAGTTTGTGACATCTTGAACCCTGGCACCAGGGAGGCAACAGACCATCCTCGAGTCGCCTGCCGCCACAGAACCTTGGACAATGGAGTCACCCACCCCTATAGCTGTGCCCGACGTCTGTCTCGCCACTCGAGTCTCATCGCTAGGATTGGACTGAAAGTGTCATCTGCCCCGACAGCTCCCAAAAGGGTGTACTTGTTTTCATTTGGCACAGCCACTGGAGTCTCCTGCACTCCACGGTTACTCCCCTTTCTCCCAGTCACCCACCTTCGCTCTTCCTGTATCCTTGGCGTGACAACCTCACTGTAGGTCCTGTCCAGGAAACTCGTTTTCCCAGATGGCCCTGAGGTCATCCAGCTGCTTCTCCAGTTCCCCAATACGTTCATTCAGGAGCTGCACCTGGACACAATTTCTGCAGGTGTAGTCTCCAGAAGCTCCAGCCGTATCCCTGACTTCACACATCCTGCAGCAAACGCACTGCAACAACATGCCTGCCATTTCTTCAGTGGACAAAAATCACAATTTTCGACCAAGTGTGGCCTCCTCGCCAAAGACTCGCACTTTACTCCCAAGGCACTTCCCTCGACAAGGCAGGCCACTCCCCTAGAGCAAACCTTGCTTATATTGGCTGATTAATTGCCTAATTCGCCATTTTACCAATTTGCGAATTAAATTCCTCAGCCAATCCCCGCCCTCCTTCATCTGCCGCTCCGCTGCTGACTAGGACCGGGTCGTGGCGCTCTTTTTAAACTCTTTCCCTGTCACTCACCTTCTTTCTCACGGACTTTCCCGCCAACAGCGACTTTAAGATGAGGGGGGGAAGTTTAAAAGAGATGTGTGGAGCAAATCTTTTCCCCAGAGAGTGTTGGTACTTGGAATAGGCTGCCAGTAGAAGTGGTGGAAGCAGATACAATACATTTAAAATGGCATTTAGACAGACAAATGAACAGTCAAAGAACAGGAGGATACACGGGCCATGATCTTGCAGGCAGGTGTGCAATTTAAATTGGCATAATCGGTCGGCACAGACCTGGTGAGCCAAAGTGCCTGTTCCTGTCCTGTAATTTTCTATGTAGGTAACAAACCCTAGAATGTGAACATAAGAGGTAAGACTGAAACCAGATGTACATACTCGACCCATCTCTGCTGTCTGCTCAGGTCTCCACCATTACAGAAGTCACCAATTCAGTAGTAGAGGGAACGGACGTGGCAATAATAGAGTGGTGCAGCGGTAGAGTTACTGCCGCATAGTGCCGGAGACCCGGGTTCAATACTGACTATGGGTGCTCCCTGTGACTGCGTGCGTTTTCTCCTGGTGCGCCGGTTTCATCCCGCGTCCAAAGACGTGCGGGTTTGTAGGTTAATTGGCTGTGGTAAAATTGGGAATTGTCCCTAGTGTGTAGAGTAGTGCTAGTGTACGGGGTGATCACTGGTCGGCCCGGGCTCGGTGGGCTAAACAACCTGTTTCTATGCTGTATCTCTAAACTAAAATACTGAAAGTAAACAACTTGGCTGTGATACTGTAGACTGGTGCTGCAGAACATGTCATGACTCCAGCCAAGCTATCTAGAACAGCTGCAGTACTTGCATGTACCCACCAACATGGAAAGTTGGCCTGTTGCATCCTGCCCTCTGAAAATCCAGGATGAAACCACTAAGGGCGCTGCATGATGGCAGCCTCTGCCTACAGTTTGTCTGTTTTTCCCATCTTTTAAAAAAAAAAATTGGCTGTTGAAAAAGTATGGTTTGGTGGTTTCTTTAGTATTTTTATGTGGCGGAGGTGGGCAGGGTAAGGGGGGAAACCGTTTCCCAGTCACTTCCTGGCGAGGCTGTGACTATTCTCCAAGTCGCGTCCTCGCCCCCTGCCTCGGGGCCTACCACCTGGATTGGTGCGGGCTTTCCTGCCGGAGACCGGACCAGAGCTTCAGCAGCGGCGCAGCACTGGATTCATCGCGGAGCGGGGCGATGCCTTACCTGGGATCGCCTTTTGAAGTCCTGGAGTGTTGGGCCTGCTGCTTCAACATCGTGGAGCTGTGGTATGTGGAGCTCCCAGCCACGGGCGGCGCTGACTTCAACATCGCGGAGTCGAGGATCCCTTTGCCGAGGGCCGTCAGCGTGAATCTCCGCCCAACTCGGCCTGTGGACTTCGGGAGCCGCGGTCTCCAGTAAGAAGTGGCCGATTCGGAAGTCCAAGCCTCTGAGAGTGTTCTCCGTTCCGACGTCGGAGTTCCATCATCCCGGCGAGAGGGCCTGAACATCGGACCTCCCGTAGCGGCGACTGCAGAGGGTTCGGGAGGCCCCGTCCACAGGTGAACAAAGAGGAAGATGACTGAACTTTGGTGCCTTCCCTCACAGTGGGAAACGTTGATTCCGCTGTGTGGGGATGTTTATGTTAAATTCTATCGTGTGTTGTGTTTTTTTTATTCGTATGGTAACCCAAATTTCACTGTACCAGTTGGTGCATGTGACAATAAATGTACACTTGAATCTTGAATCAGGATCAGCCCCCTCCCTCCAAACCCATCCAGCCAAATAGTGAAAGATATTGTTGATAGTACCATCAGGTGGCACTCCACTGCTCAGAGACTCAATGTGAGATCCATACAAAATCCAAACAGACTCAAATGCTGAATTCCAAAGGCAACGGTACAGGACATTTAGGAACCCTCGTAATATTAAGCTCAATGGAATTCGTATCACAATCAAAGGAAGGCTGTCGTGTGTGAAACTGGGTGGCAGTGGGGAGGGGAGGTGGAATCTGAAGTGCACGGGGAGTGCAGCTTACCTGAAATAGGGAATTTCAATGTTCATCCCATTGAATAGTGGATTACACAAACAGATTTTTCTACAGATATTGTGGTTGTGCTCTTTATTCTTTGTGTATAATGGTTCAAGACCGTTATTTCCAATCTTGGCCATGACAAGAAGAGGCAGAGAAATGGGATCAAAGAACAAAAGTGGGCCATTCAGTCCCTCACACCAGATCTGCCAACTCGGAACATAGCTCCATTTACCCACATTGTCAGATTTCAATATCCAACATAAATCACGGTTTTAAAACCTCTACTTGGCCTCCAGCATCAAAAGCTTCCCGCAGTCAATCAGACCATTTAGCCCAAGTGCTCCATTCCAATCCAGTGTTTTCCTCTTCAGAGCCCACCTGTACTCATTCACTGATTAATATTGGCAATCATTATCTATTGTCCTGAAAGTTGGTACCTCTTTTAATTGCTCAGACCCATTTAGTACAAATGAGTGACTGCTAAATGTTGAATCTTCTGCTCCTGAGGTCTAAGCGCCCTGCTGTGGTCTTGCAGTATTTTCAAGACTGCAACAAATCAGGAAGGTTTCTTATCAACTTAAAAAGCAACCAAGGATGGTGTTAAAGGCGGACTTTCTGGTGATGTTTACATCGTGGCAATTAGTTTTTTTTTTAAATGGGCTTCAAGGTCCAGAGGTATGCACCTCGGTAGACTGTGGTTAAAAAAAAAAAGCACAAACTCATGGAGACACAAGAAACTGCAGATGCAGCAATCTTGAGCAAAACACAAAGTGGTGGACAAACTCACGAGTTAGGCAGCCTTTGAGAAGTCCTAAAGTCATACAGCACAAAAACAGGCCCTTTGGCCCAACCTGTCCATGTCCATTCTGACTAAGGTACACAAAAATGCTGGAGAAACTCCGCGGGTGCAGCAGCATCTATGGAGCGAAGGAAATAGGCAACGTTTCGGGCCGAAACCCTTCTTTAGAAGAAGGTCTGAAGAAGGGTTTTGGCCCGAAACGTTGCCTATTTCCTTCGCTCCATAGATGCTGCTGCACCCGCTGAGTTTCTCCAGCATTTTTGTGTACCTTCGATTTTCCAGCATCTGCAGTTCCTTCTTAAACTCCATGCTGACTAAGATGCCCCATCTAAATTAGTCCCATTTACCCGGGTTTGGCCCATATCCCTCTAAACCTTTCCTATCCATTGGGAGGGAATGGACAAAGGGCATTTTGAGACGGGACCCTTCTTCAAGCTGCAGACACACTCACTCTAACAATAATATATACTGTATACTCACCTCACACCTGTTGTACTTTGCTGTGAAATATTATGTTTGAACATGGTGTGGAGGATGTTGATGTGATTTGGGAAATGGTGGCTGTTACTTCTGTAGTATAGTGCCTAGCATGATCTTGTGTTTCTATCTTTCAGTTTGATTCAAGCCCAGCAGATGCCAGAAGTCAATTGTGTTATCTCCAGTCTTTCTTCCTCTACTCATCCCAGAGCACTGATAGGGTTAGCATTTCTATTATCCTGCTGTCTCACAGATAAGCACAACGTGTCTCAGTAGAAAATCTCTGGCTTGGAGGCAATGGGTACTGGAAAGGAAGGGCGACAATGTGTTCACTGCATCTATTTGAGCTTTTTGCTGGCAGGGCTGACAAGAGAAACAACACTAAAGCCACTAAACTCCATCAATACATTGTGCCAACGTTCCACCAGTGCTTCATTCCCATGGCAATAAATTTGAATCATACCACTGAGTATCAATAGACTTTTAGAAATTCCGCAAATCTACAATTAGGCTTCAGTGATTCCTTTGAAGGTGATACAAAATATTCTGCAACTTCTAATAGACACGGTGATGTATTATCAAGAGAAAAAAAGCAGATTTCCTGTGTTGTGGATTTTCTTTGATGTTTTGCTAGTTTACAATATCTTGTATTAGTTGCGTGTGCTTAATACGTTCTGATCACTCTCCTCGTGTTGTGCACTCTAGTGTGACTAGGAATATTTTCTGTCATGGTTGCTCTTGCTTTAGGTTTGGTGAGCTTTACACTCCTGCACAGACGATTCCGTACGATGTCCAGGGTGACATCCGTTTTTAATGTTAGTTCAGCACTTCCTTCCTTTGACTGTTTCCAGGGGTGACGTAGACCCTGACCAACCTTCCCCCTCCCCCCCCATATAAAGTGCTTTGTTACTATTCACTGCAAGTTTATTTTTCATTACTTGAATGAAGTGAAATGGGTGCAATTCAGCCCTCACCTGTAGCTGAGAAATTATATTTGCTTCCTCTGAGGTTTGGCCTTAATAAGGGGCATTGATAAGGCGAAGGCTCACAATCTTTGTCCCAGTGTAGAGGATTCTAAAACTAGGGCAGAGGCTTCAAGTGAAAGGGGAGGGATTTACGAAGGATCTCAGGCAACTTGCTCACTCACAGGTAGTCCGTATCTGGAATGAGCTGCCAAAAGAAGCTATAGAAGCGGATACCATTACGACTTTTGAAAGACATTTGGGCAGGTATATCAATAGGAATGGTTTATGGGGATTGGGCCAAATGCAGGCAAACGGGACTAGCCCAATAAGGTCAGCATGGACAAAGTGGGCCGAAGTACCTGTTTATGTGTTGTACAGCTCAGTGATTCTATCTCTCTCAGTCTCCGTCAATGCCTAACTTGAGGTGGCAGTAACTCGGCAAAGGAAGGGCATCGAAGCCAAGATCCTCCGTCTCCACTGTTCTCTATTAACTGCACAGCTTTCTACCTCACTAACACATGACCTAAACCTTTTTTTTAATGAGCATGTGTTTCTGTTTGCTGCCTGCTATGCACGCATTTCTTTCTGTTCTGCCTGAGTGAGTGCGTATGTGCGTGTGTGTGCGTGTGTGTGTGTGTGCTGCTCTGTGTCTGTTTGTGAGCATTCTTTTCCCAGTGGTGGTCCTGAGATAGATGGTGATTTCAGTTTAAATGCTGGCAATGACATGGGCCAGCTCCAAACACTGAGCTGAGAAGGGAAACTATTTATGACTTGTTGGTGCCAAAGTGTCCGGTGACTTCAGTGACATTTAAGGGCCTGTACCACTAACGCGTCTTTTCAGCGACTGTCTTCGACCTTCAAGCTCGAGGGCACTCGCCTGAAAAACCCCGAGCTGGATCGACCGTCAGCGATGAAACCGCGAGCTGGATCGACCATCAAAAAACACACACACGCGCGCACACACACACACACTGCAAAGGTGGGAACCAGGGTAAGCGGGGGAGCGCTGTCTGAAATTCACACCCGCGATCAACAGTTAGGTAAAAGACGGCTGCCGCAGTGTACGGTAGGTCTTTTAGAGAGCGCGGAGGGGGGGAGAAGGAGTGGAGACACTTTTAAGAAGCCGGACAACTTATAATAAAGTTTAGCGGGCATTTTACCTACCGGTTGGTTTTCCTTGGTTCTGAAATCTCCAATGAGCCAATTAAAATGCCCGGACAGCAAAGGAGATTACCTACGGCTACCCTCGACTGCCTATAACTACATAGCGACCCCACTCCACTGCACTACGAGTTCAAAAGAACCATGCCGACCAATTTTTCCTCGACCAAACTGAGGCCGCGAGTATGTGGGAACTTCCCTCGAGCATGAAGGAGAGTTCCAGTGACCTCCTAGGACCACGTGTTGACCATTTGAGTTGAAAGCAAACTCCTCTACACTCGCAAATGAGGTTGCCGCAGTGGGACAGGCCCTTTAGGCAGAAACAGTCCCACGTTACCAGCGCATGGATTCCTTCGTATTTGACGTGGACTCTTGTATTTAACAACAAGCATTCTATGATTTGTTGATACAAGGAACTGCAGATGCCAGTTTACAATAAAAGGCACAAAGTGCTGGAGTAACTCAGCGGGTCAGGCAGCATCAATGGAGAACATGGATAGGTGACGTTTTGGATCGGGTCCCTTCTTCAGAATCTTCTTCAGTCTGAAGATGGGTCCCAGCCAGAATCCTTGGTGTCAACGATCCATGTTTTCCAGAGATGCTGCCCGACCAAGCACTGTTACTTCAGCCCTTTGTGTATTTTTCTGTGATATTGTTGTTACTTGATCACGAGACATACACCTGCAAATCTCCCTTCACAAAGGCAGGAGCATTATAGTCTCTTTTAGTGTAGAAGGATGAATTTCAAGAGAATTAAAACTTTCAGCAGGATGCTGTCTCGAAAATTATAAAATGTGTTCAGGTAGCATTTATGTACAAAATTTGCTTTGGTTTAACTCTTTTGGTGCTGTACAGCCCTGCTCCACGAGAAGCAGGCTCAGCAGAAATCACAGGGGCAAGAGTAAGCCGTGCAATGCACCAAGTCTGCTCTGCCATTCACTGAGACTGGCTGGTTGTGTCTCCCATCCACATTTGCTCATGGCTCCCTGGTGTCTTTTATCTTGAAGCTACGACCCCCAAATCTTCGAATGTAAAAGGAAACAAAGTGCTGGAGTAACTCAACGGGTCAGGCAGCATCTGTGGAGAACATGGATAAGTGATGTTTTGGGTGGGGACCCTTCTTCAGAATGTGGAGTTGTCTGCTGCCAAGAGTTGCTCTGCCAAAGGTGGTTCATTGTCCAAAGTGAAACAGACTTCTGCCTGGATAAGGAAGGAAGAGTCCGAGGGTGGAAGGATATTTGGAGCCTGGGATAGTTTCAGTGTGGCCATTACCGATCCCAGAGCCATTGGCCCGCTGCACAATGGTGTAATTAGGTGGATGGGGCTGCTGCTTTATATTTCAACCCACATCTTGTTTTATTTTTTGCTTCTTGGAATCCTTCTGAGGAGAGTGATGCAATAAACATAGTGAAGATTAAAATTGTTGACTTTTAAATGAAAGAGTTGTGTTTATTTCTTTACATGTGTAGAAATGATCTCTACAATCACTTGGATCGAATTGATTCCAGCCTGGATAACCTACAGAACCTGCTGTCGGGGCAATCTTTCAGCATGGAATCCAGCACACTTTTAGATGTAAGTTTGTTTTGTTTTTGTGGTCTCCAGGTAGAGCTTTGCGGGGGGGGGGGGGGCGGAGCGGATGGGGGGGATGGGGAGATGGAGGGGATAGGGTAGCATTCCCTGACTGGGCCCCTTACATAGACCACCGCTGGAAGCATTTCCTTCCACAAACCACTGCCATCCAGCACCACCACCTCCATCTCCAGCTGGGACTCAGTTGCCACACTAATGCCCCTGTCCCACTTAGGAAACCTGAACGGAAACCTCTGGAGACTTTGCGCCCCACCCAAGGTTTCCGTGCGGTTCCCAGAGGTTTTTGTCAGCCCCCCTAATGGTCGAAAGTGGTTTCCGCTTCTTCTATGTTCCAGCGATTATTTCAAAAAATTCAAAATCGGCCGCGACTAAAAATAGGTTGCCGTTTTAAAAATCGGTCATTTTTTAGTCGAAGCCGGTTGCGATGCTAGTTGATGGTGGTTGCCGGAGGTTGAAGGTCTTACCTTCCACTACCTGCAACCACTTTCGACCATTATGGAGACTGACAAAAACCTCCGGGAACCGCACGGAAACCTTGGGTGGGGTGCAAAGTCTCCAGAGGTTTCCGTTCAGGTTTCCTAAGTGGGACAGGGGCATAAGTTGTCAATCCAGAGACAACAGCCCACAATCCAGATCGATGCAGGCAGAAATTGGTGCCAGCTTTTCTACAGGATACATGCACCTTTTGTGAAATGCTTTAGCAGCATCCTAAGACCGTATAATATCCCCAATGATTGCCAAGTCTTCCTATTCTGGGTAGCATGGCTCAGTAAACTGTTTAGCTGCAGCAATATGGAGTCCATAATTCAAACCACTTCCTGTAATGCAGCCAGACTGCTTCCATTGACTAGCTGCTCTCCCCGAGGTTTTTTTAATGAGGTTTTACTGAATCTGTTGTTCTCCAACCCCATCCGTTTACCTCTGTTACAGTGGCTTCGACCATCCATTTCACAAAATCAAGTGTTTGAAACAAGTGACAAACTTTCAGGCATCTATTAAAATGCAGTATTATAGTGGGATTGATGCGTACAGCACATAGACTTCACTATCCAAGTACTTTTTAAACATTGTAACTGTGTCTGCCTCTGGCAGCACGTTCCTGATATTCAACACTCTCCGTGTGAAAAACAAACCCCTCAGATCTCTTTTAAATTTCTCCACTCTCACCTTAACCTAAAGAGGGACGTCCATTTTTAATGTTGCTTCAGCACTTCATATCTGACTGTTTCCTGCCCTGGGGGAAAAGACTCCACCTTCCTATATCTCCCCCTCCTAATTCAATAATTCCAAGTTCTTATTCCTCTCAAGGCAAGGAGAGTGATGCCCGAGTACATGGTATAGAATAAAAATATCTTCAGCCTCTTATGTTCCAGTGAGAATAAATATAACCTCCAATCTCTTTTTACACCTACAGGCACCATCCCATTAATTTCTTCTGCACTCTCACCATTGGTACCACAACTTTCCTGTAATCTGGTGTCGAGAAATATATATATTACTCAAAATGCAGTCTAACTAACGTTTTGTACAACTGCAACATGATATCCTAACTCTTGTACTCATTGCCTCAAACTGTGAAGGCAAGCATGCCAATGCCTTCTTCACTACCCCATCCATCTGTGTTGGAGCTTTCAGGAAACTATGAACTTGCAGCCAAATGTTTTTCTGTACATCGTGCCCCCAAGATTCTTGCCATTGACACTAAATATCCTCCCAGACATTGACTGCCCAAAGTGCATCACCTTACGATTAAATGCCATCTGCCACTACTCCACCAAGCTTTCCAGCTGATCTATGTCCCGCTGTATCCTTAGACAATCTTCTTTTCTCTCTACGATTCCAATCATTTATGTTTAAGAAGGAACTGCAGATGCTGGAAAATCGAAAGTGGACAAAAGTGCTGGAGAAACTCAGCGGGTGAGGCAGCATCTATGTGATCTCGACCTGAAACGTTGCCTATTTCCTTCGCTCCATAGATGCTGCCTCATCCAATAATTTTTATGTCAATTGCAAGCTTACTGAAAATCGAAGGTAGACAAAACCTTCTGCTTCAAATGCCTTGTGCTGTCACCTTCTGAGCCAGTCTACTGTGCAGGACCTAGTTACAAGCCTGACTAAAGGCCTTATTGACAACATCTATCCCCTTGTCTTCATCAATCTCCTTGGTTACATCCTTGAAAAATGTAGTCAGATTTGTGAGACCTCATCACCCTACACAAAACCACGGCGACTCCTCCTAATCAGTCTCTACTCTTCCTCCAAATAGGCATGAATCCTGTCCCTCAGTACCTTCCTTACCTACTACTGATGTAAGTCTCACCAGCCTATAGTGTCCGGGCATGTCCCTACTGGACTTCTTGAACAAGGGGGCAACAGTAGTATTCTCGTGCTTCTACTTAACTGTGCTTTTAACCACCTAATATCCAATGATAAGAATATTTTCAATATGTCACAGTTCTCAGTTCAGGATGCAAGATGATCAGAACCTTGGGAATCCTTGTTTTGCTCTTCATGATAGTTTGCACAGTTCCATGTCGCAAGGCGAAGTCAACGTTCAAATGCAACTCAAAGATAAACAGAATTTCACTGATCTGATCCCCTGTTGATTATTTAGCTTAACAAACTGATTCTTTAACAAATGTTAGACTGAAGGTGGCACTGTAACTCATTACATAGTTAATATATTAATGATTTCTCTCATTGTTGCTATTTGGACCACTGATTATAAAGGTATATTTTCTCGTTCATTAACTACAGAATCTCAACTATTCCAATAAATATTGTGTCAATTGCAAGCTTACGACTCAAGGCCACTGCATTCTGTGGTTAATGAACCACAGCTGTCCCTACCCCACAAGCACCGTCACCAGTCCTCCCACAAGAAGGACTGAAGTCGTTCATCCTTCATGAGTGTGTTTAGTGATGGACAAAAAAATGCTGCTAATGCTGGCAATCACATTCTATGCCTTTTTTTTTAAAAGCAAGTCAAATTAGGAATTAAGTCGTTAGTTTTGATTGACGATAGCACTATATAAAACCCTTATCTATTGGTCTCCTCCTGTCTGCAGCTGTTCAGCCCGTCACTGTCTGCTGTCGATCTGAATTTGCCAGATGTGGAAGGTAACCTTGCTGCAGTAAGTAACCAGCAGTTTGGTTCAAGCTTTGTGTTGAAATAAAGCGGGAGAGTAGGCTGCACTGTAGTGTGGGCAGGCGGGTTCCAACCTTCATTAGAACCAAGTGTTGCCCTCAGTTTAAAAAAAAAACCAAACTCGTGGTAAGCAGGGAGAATGAACGTAGTGGGTACGTCGGAGCTCGGGGACGTCTCTTACCGGCTCGTAACGGGAACGGCAGGTACTCGGGAAGACTCGCTAACGGCAATTAAGCACGGGAAGACTCGTGAAGATTTTTCAACATGTTGAAAAATGTCCACGAGAGCCCCGAGTACCGACGAGTGGCCATTACCGTAAATCTCCGAGTTCGAATCAGGGCAAACTCGGGAGAGCTCTTGGAATGAACTCGTACCGTGGGACAGGGCTTTTAATGTTTGCCTCTGTGTGTGCTTGTCTGTTTAATTATTTACATTGAATGAATGTGGGTTCCACTGTCAGTTTAAGTTAAGCAAGGAAGCAGGACATGAAAATACTACTTAAGAACAAGAGTGGGCTACTCAATATCTCAGGTTTGCTCCACTCTTGAAATAAAATCTGACATAACCTCAATTCCATCTACCCTCAGTATATATTCAACCCTTGCTTACCAAGAAACTGTCCATTTTTGCCTTAAACAGTGTTCCAGAGTCTCACAAGCCCTCGAGAGAGAAGTTTCCTACCATATTTTTGCGATTGTAGTTCTTGATTCTCCAACAAGAGGACACGTCCTTTCCACATCCAGCCCCAGATGCCACAGGATCTTGCGTACTTCAGTTAGGCTCCTCGCGCTCTTCCAAACCCCAGCCGACACAGGCCTCACCACCACATACATGTTCAACTGCAGTGGTCCAGTAAACCTACTCTGAACTGGAGGCCAGTACTCCAGCTGTGGTCTCAGGAATGCCCCCATACAACTGAAACATTAACTCCCTATCTTTGAGTTCCCATCCCCCAGCAATAAACAATCATTCTTCCATAGCTTTCCCCAAATACATGTTATACCAACATACTGGTCTTTTGCAAATAATAGTCTGGGACATCCAGATCCCTGTGCATCTCAGAGTTCGACAATCTCTCAACAATTAGAAACTTGTTGTTATTTTCATTGGCCAAAAAGACAGTTTCTTATTTTCCCATTTTATGACCCACTTGCCAGATCTTTTCCTACTCACTTAACCTATCCTATCCTTTGCAGAATATTTCCTCACCCATCAGCAACTTTAGCAGCCGTGTTTTCAGTGTCTCCGCCCAAATCACTTGTATAAATTGTAAAAAGGTGAGGCCCCGCACACCCATCGCTAGGCACACACTGCGTTACATCTTGCCATCCAGAAAGAGATCTGTTAATGTTTATTGCCTGAGAGACACGAGAGACTGTAGATGCTGGGGTCTGGAGCTGGAGGAATTAACGCAGGGTCTCAAACTGAAATGCCAACCATACTTTTGCCACCATAGATGCTGCTCGACTGACTGAGTTCCTCCAGGTTTTGCATTTATTTAATTTCTGTTAGCTGTCTACTCTCCACTCCGTTCATGAGCTTTTATTTTTTTGCAATAGCATTTGATGTATTCTGGAAATCTTAGTACATCCACAGTTTTCTCATTATTCACAGCAAATTAGATTTCTTCAAACCTAATTTCCCAAGTTACTCAACAAACCATGTTGATTAAGATGAAATCCTTAAAGTGGCCTGCTCTAACATCTGTAATGATAATTTGTAATATCTTCCCTGTGACAAGATGTAAAGCTAACTGCTTGCTATTTTGAATAATTGAGAAAATTAGCTATTTTCCAACATAATGGAACCTTCCCTGAATCTAAGAAATTTTGGAAAACTAAAGCAAACACATGACAACCAGCAAAATCCTAAGATTAGGTTTAAAGGTGGCTCAGCCAGATAGAATCATAGAATGATACAGTGTGGAAACAAACCCTTTGGCTGGCCCAACTTGCCCACACCGGCCAGTCTCAGCTACACTAGTCCCACCTGCCCATGTTTGATCCAATTCCCTCCAAACCTGTCCTATCCATGTACCTGTCTAACTGTTTCTTAAATGGTGGGATAGTCCCTGCCTCAACTACCTCCTCTGGCAGCTTGTTCCATGCACCCACCACCCTTTGTCTGAAAAAGTTACCCCTCAGAATCCTATTAAACCGTTTCCCCTACACCTTAGGTCCTCTGGTCCTCAATTCACCTACTCTGGGCAAGAAACTCTGCAATTTTTCACAACCATCTTCACTATCTGCAAAACCACCCTTTATTGTATCATCTGCAAACTTGTTAATATTGCTGTATATGTTCTCATCCAAGTCATCAACATAAATGACAAACAGTAATGGGCCCAGCATTGAACCATGAGGCACACCACTTGTCACAGGCCTCCAGTCCGAGAAGCAACCTTCCACCATCACCCTCTGCTTCCTCCTACAAAGCCAATTTTCTATCCATTGAGCATGGGATCCTTGGATCCCATGCGATCTAACCCTCCAGAGCTGCCTCCCACGCAGAACCTTGTCGAATGTTTTGCTGAACTCCATGTATACAACATCTACAACCCTGCTCTCATCGACCCTTTTGGTCACATCTTCAAAAAACCCAAATCAGATTTGTAAGGCACGAACTCCCATGTACAAAACCACGCTAACTATCCATAATCACTCCTTGTCTGTCTAAATGCCTGTATATCCTATCCCTCAGAATACTCTCTAGTAACTTTCCAACTACAGATGTTAAACTCACTGGCCTATAGTTCCCAGCATTTTCCATGCAGCCCTTCCTGAATAGAGGCACAACATTTGCCACCCTCCAGTCTTCCGGCACCTCTCCTGTATTTAAAGGCGGCTCGTAAATTTCAACTAGGGCTTCCGCAATTTCCTCTCTGGTTTCCTACAATGATCTCTGATATATCTGATCAGACCCTTGAGATTTGTCTACCTTCCTACATGAAGGGACCTTCAGCACCTCTTCGACCATAACACTGACTGCTCTCATGACACTTCCATTGACTGCCCCAAGTTCCTCCGTCCTCCTGCCTTTCTCCTCGGTAAATACAGAGGAGAAATACTCATTGAGGACCTTGCCCATCTCCTGTGGCTCCACACAGAGATGACCGCTTTGATTACTGAGGAGTCCCAGATGAGCTGCTGCCTTAATGGACCTCCATGGTCCTGGGTTCAATCCTCAAGTGCCGTCAGAGTAGGATGTTTTTCAACCCTCCTGCGTTTCCCAATATATTACTTCTAGTGAATGGTGAGCGGTTGAATTTGGGGTAGTTTGGGAGAAGCTGGGGGAAGATCTAATAAAATTACGTGAAACATGGATAGGGCCGGCAGTCTGAACCATTTTCCCAGGATGGAAATATGAACGGAAAGAGGGATTAACTTTTAAGGCAGAGAGAGAAGATGTGAACTCCTTTGTGCAGAGCAAATTAATTTTACACAGGATGATGGGTGACGGTGGGGAGTTGATGAAAGAAGGTACCATAATGATGTTTAAGAGGCATTTAGACAGGCAGATGGACAGGCAGGGATTAGAGGGATGTGGATAGATTGGATTAATTTGGCACAGTCATTGTGGGCCATTTCTGTGCTGTTCTATGTATGATAATAAAATATGATTGGATTTGTGTAAAATTAACATAAAACTGGTGCTTAGTCAGTGTCGACTCTGCAGACATCGGGCTTTTATCCCCAAACTGTAACACCCTGTCTGTAACTCTAAGGTCCATAAGATCCAGGGTCTTGACAGCCTGCAGGTCCAATAATTTGTGCAGTACCAGCAATTTGTAATGGACCAGGCACGGGCAAATGGGATGAGCTTAGATGGGGCATCTGCCTGTTTCCATGCAACATAATCAATGTACTCCCCACCATCCAAGCACTGTGCAAACTGTTTTCATCTCGCGCCTGGACATTGGTGCTTCAAAGACATGTTTCTGGATTGCACTCAACGGCCCAAGACAATGAGAGCAAAAAGTGACCAATCGACAGCACATAATGCAGCACCAAGGAGTCACTATAAACACAGCGACTTGTTGGGGATTGCTACCTTCAGTGTAACTTCACATCGAAGAGAGTAGACCTACCCTGGCCTTGTTGCTATTGTCTGTGTTCATGAACTTTTAAACTACCTTGAACACGGACAATAAGGAGAGGTATCTACGGATTTGACAAAATCATTTAGTCCATGTTTCCCACATTTCTTTTATTTTACTAATTTCCTTGACAGATGCAGGATCTTTTGGGCTCACAGGAACAGAAGTGTTTAGAGACACAGTCAAACACGGCAGATACAGGTAATGTAAAGTCTGATAAACCTTATAACGCATTTTGTCAGCCGAAAGTATAACTTCCTATTCTTTTTTTTTTTAACCAAAAATATATTTATTCAAGTATTTATAATACTAAATAATTCAAAACAAAACCCACCACCATAGTACAAGTAAATCTAATATGCTTCAATAACCGTTTCACAATCCTTATTAAGGATGCATTCCACTCCCGCGGTGCCCAGCGGTCCCGGAAATTCCCCAGGGTGCCGGCGGTCAGCGCTTAGGCCCTCTCATGTACCACTCGGGCTCTTTATATGCTCTGCTTGTACTTTATAACAGAAGAGGATGGAAATAGTTATCTCAGGATAGACATCAGGAGCAGTCCATAAAGCACATCAAGTCAACTCTAATGCACTATCCACTATCCCTCCCACACATGTCCGTCCAATCCCTATTCTCCGGGGTAGTGCATTCCAAACCTTTTGAAACCTCCTGGTGCAGAAATTCCATCCCACCGCCACATTGCCTTCATCATAAGTGCCTAGCATCCACCCTCCTCCTCCCTCCCCCCCTTCTCTTCTCCAGAGATGAACATCTGAGAAGGCTAGAAATAAGGAACTGTAGAAGCTGGTTTATTTTTTTTTAAACACAAAATGCTGGAGAAACTCAGCGGGTCAGGCAGCATCTCTGGAGAACAACAGATGCTGCCTGATCAGCTGTGTTGTTCCAGCACTTTGCGTCATTTTTATCAGAGGAGGCTGCCTTGGTTCTCTTTTTGCCATGGAGTGCCTGAGAACGTCACTATTCGTAGTTGTTTGCAGTGATTGTTTTCAGAAGCCATTCATCCCAATCTTCCCCATCCCTCTTTGTCTGTTGACCACTTCTGTCTGTGTGCTGTGTAGTAACTTGTGTTTTGTGCCCCTCTATGTCCAGGCAAACAGGTTGTCCAGTACAGCGCGCCCCCTCTGCTGCTGCTCGACTCCAACTCCAACGACGCAGGAGACCTCCCCGTCTTATTCGACGCCGGAGATTCTCCGTTCTTCTCGCCGGATGAGAGCCTCACGGACGACGACCCACTCTCCCTCATATCAAGCACCAACCTGACACACACAAAGGATCCTTGCATCTCCTAACTGTAGGAGCAACCCTCTCCCCTCCCCCTCCCCCTCCCCCTCCACCTCCCCAAACATGCCAGGTGGTGGAATATTCATTCGGGTCACAGCTTTCTGCTGCAGGAAAGGATGCAGTACAAAAGAGTGAAACTGTACCTTTCAATATTTAATTTTGATGAACAGTTTGTGTTACTAACCTGACATTCTCATGGCAAGAACAGCCCCAGGTACTGTAACGGAGAAGAGTATCGTAGGGTTCCTCCTCCTGTTACTTGCGAGACGGACAAGATGATTGATTGCAGCCTGCAATGCTATAGTCTTGTTTCTTAGCGCCTCCCACCCGCCAGCCCGCCCCATGCACCACCCCTCCTCCCCTTGGGAGACGGAGAGCAGTTAGATCTCGCTCCGGATAAAGTCTGAGGAAATGACGAAAGCGCCCTGATTTTCATCCTGGGTGGGGGGAGAGAATAATTCTTGATATCTTGTTTAATTTACTTCTGTGCTGCCCCTCCTCTCCAAGCAAGAATTTCATTGTCCTATGTGGGACACATGACAATAAACTCTCTTGACTTGACTTGACTTGACACCCCCACCCTCCCCAACCCCTTCCTCCACCTTCCCTCCATGGTCCTTGTTTTTTTTTGTATATTTACACATTAATCCAGTTGCTGATTACTGAAGATGTATTTTTTGATTCATATATTAAAAAAACGTTTTTTAAAAAGCCAAGTTAATATTCCAGCTTGTACTGAAGCCTGTGATGCTGTGGTAGAGAAGTGGTTTATTTTTTTTTACATTATATTTTGGAAGCTTGTAAAAGGGTTTTGTGAAGAATCAGAAATTGGAATGGGGGAGGGTGTTGGAGTCTGTAATGACGACTTGTTAACCCATGCACATTTCATCTCCATTTCTCCCTCTCAAACACATGCGCAAACTCCACCACAGTGGAGACAACTCAGCCTACCGAACTCAACTTGATGTTCTTTCCAGCACTAGGTTAGTTCAAGGGGGTGAAGGGGTATGTCCACCCGTATTTTAAATGCGTTTTATTAGATCTTGGTGCTTACAATTAGCAAGCACGCTCTCACCTGATACCCACCATCCCCATCCCCCCCCAGAGTTGGGAGGGAGTGTAGTCTTTCAGATAAGCTGCTGGCCCTGCTTAGGTAGGTGCAGAGGAGCATAAAAGGCATTTTACAAAGAACATTTCTTGTAAAAATGTCCTGGCTGAAATTTCACCCGCCCCTAGCTATCATTACAACAGATGATTGATCGGGTTTGTAGGAGCTAGCGTTGAGCAACTGGCCGCCAAGTAAGCCATTCTCTGGAGATTGAGGGTGACCTGCTTCTACTCCAGACTTTGCCACAGTGGGCCAGAAGAAGCTTGACAGGGTGGGTGGGTTGGAAGGGAGGTTTTGCACTTCCTCTGTTTTTTTGCTTGACCTCCATTGAAGATACTCGAAGTATTCAGTGCCTTCCAGTTGCTCCTTTGTTCAGTCCCAGGCCAAGAATAAATCGCTGACCACGCTACATTTTCTTTTCGTAAGAAAGTTTGGAAAACAATCCTTGAAGTGTTTCCTGTCTTGCAAATCTTTTGTATGAGAGCGCTCATTAGAGTGCCTGTTTTGAGAGTTTGGTGTCAGATGTGGTGCTCCCATTGTAGCTGGCTCAGCTTAAGTAGAGCCTTTATGCTGGTGATGTTGGCCTGAAAGAAGATTCTGCTGTTGGTTAGCTTGCTCTACCAATACATTTGTCTGCCGAGCATCAGCTACACTAGCCAACTTGTCTATAGGCTGCCATCACATTTGGGGCAATGTGAAAGGCTATATACAAGAGTGATCTGTCCCTTGCTACTGCACTGAGCATCCATTGTTGTTTGAAGTGCATACATAGAAACACAGAAAATAGGTGCAGGAGTAGGCCATTTGGCCCTTCGATATGGTCATGGCTTATCATCCAAAATCTGTACCCTGTTCCTGCTTTCTCCCCATATCCCTTGATTCTGTTAACCCTAAGAGCCATATTTAACTCTCTCATGAAAATATCCAGTGACTTGGCCTCCACTGCCTTCTGAGGCAGAGAATTCCACAGATTCACAACTCTGGGTGAAAAAGTTTTTCCTCATCTCAGTCCTAAATGGCCTACCCCCTTATTTTTAAACTGTGACCCCTGGTTCTGGACTCCCCCAATATCGGGAACATTTTTCCTGCATCCAATCCATTAAGAATTTAATATGTTCCTATGAGATCCCCTCTTATCCTAAATTCCAGTGAATATTAGCCCAGTCGATCCATTCTTTCATCGTATGAGCCATAAAAAAGACCGATAACATGGGGAACATTTTTCCTGCATCTAGCCTGTCCTATCCCTTAAGAATTTTATATGTTTCTATAAGATCCCCGCTCATCCTTTTAAATAAGCCTAGTCGATCCATTCTTTCATCATATGTCAGTCCCATTTACAGGTTTAACTACACAGTTCAGTAGACAAGGGATCAGTCAAGAAAGGCGTTGGATGCTGAGGGTTTGTGCCCTTCCTCAAACCTGTTATCGCCCTTTGGTCCTAACAACATGAAATCATGCGCGGTGTAGCAAAGAATTGAAGTGCTCCTTTGAAAGAGCTCATGTTGTAAATGCTGTTCACATAGTCAAAAGTGTCCTGATAGCACACGTAGAATGCCAAAGCTGTATTGATGTCTTTTTTGTACTCTCTTTCCTCCACTTGATGCTTTTCCTGACTTCTAAATGCGTAAAGGATGGTCCATTTGTTGTCCTAAGCTTGCACCTCAGACAAGGATCTCAGTCTGGAAGGCGCAATGGTGAGCCTACTTGGGCTGTCATGACAGCCTGGTAGCATGTGTGATCATTTTGTTTCATCTTAGGCTGGAATTCAGCTTTTCACAACTTTGTGCTATTTCCCAGATTGTCACCGTATTTAACATGAGGTCATAGACCCAGAGTAAAATCTCTAACCTACTAATGAATGAAATCTAAAATATGTGAAACTGTCCAAAAGAGAACCGGTATTGGGGAGGGGGCAGGAGTTTGAGGGGGATGAGGGCAAAAGCAGCTTGAAATTGGAGCCCCAAATTTGTCACAACAGGTTGTTATAAAGTCTTGGGTGGGTGAGGGATGCCAACAAGAAGGGCAAATGAAATATTTGAGCGACTTTGTGGTGTGTGTGGGGTAAGAGTGCAAAGAGGTTATGGATACCTGCCTGCCACAGAGCCAGTCTGAAGAAGGGTCTCGACCTGAAACGTCGCCTGTTTCCTTCGCTCCATAGATGCTGCCTCACCCGCTGAGTTTCTCCAGCATTTTTGTCTACCTTTGATTTTCCAGCATCTGCAGTTCCTTCTTAAACATGTCAGAATGTAATGTTAGTCCCTAATTAAAGAGCAGCCTCATTGTACAGCTATTACATCTATAATGTGGTAAACTACAGGATTTTAATCCATGACAGTGAAGGAATCGTAATGTATTTGCCAAAACTAGACTTCTGATTTATAGCAGATCTTGGAAGGCGGTGTTTCTGCATCTGCTGCTGACGACATTCTGGTTAGTTGGGACTTGTTGTCAAAGAACCTTTAGAAATTGTCACAGTTCATCTAGAAGATGGTGAGTTGAATGTTTGGTAGACAATGTTTGAATTGGTAGAGGAGTGCCAATCAGGTGGGTACAACTTTATAGATGTGTTGATCTTCCTGGGGCTTGTTGGAGCTGCACTCATCCAGACATGGAAAGAATTCCACCCCAATCCTAATTTGTCCCTTGTAGGTAATAACACATTGGCAAGGTGGAGCTAAGTCACTCTGAGTATATCCAGTCACTTTCGTGTTTGTTTGGCTTCAGTGCATATGTGGCTGGTCCACTTCGTGGGTGAAGGTGTTTCCCAGTTGCTTATGGTGGTAACTCAACAATGGTAATGTCAAAGGTACACAAAATTGCTGGGGAAACTCAGCGGGTGCAGCAGCATCTATGGAGCGAAGGAAATAGGCGACGTTTCGGGCCGAAACCCTTCTTCAGACTGATAGGGTGTGGGGGGGGGGAGAAAGAAGGAAAAGGGGAGGAGGAGGAGGAGCCCGAGGGCAGGCGGATGGGAGGAGACAGCTAGAGGGTTAAGGAAGGGGAGGAGACAGCAAGGGCTAGCAAAATTGGGAGAATTCAATGTTAATGCCATACGGACGCAGGGTCCCCAGACGGAATATGAGGTGCTGTTCCTCCAATTTCCGCTGTTGCTCACTCTGGCAATGGAGGAGACCCAGGACAGAGAGGTCGGATTGGGAATGGGAGGGGGAGTTGAAGTGCTGAACCACCGGGAGTTCAGGTAGGTTATTGCGGACTGAGCGGAGGTGTTCGGCGAAACGATCGCCCAACCTACGCTTGGTCTCCCCGATGGCAATGTCAAGATAAGGGGCTTATGCTCTCTTGGTGGAGTTAATCATTGCCTGGTGTTTGCTGGGGGCGTTTTTCTCAATGTTATCTAGTTTGCGGCATAGAATGCCTCATTATCAGGAGCATTGCAAATGGAGCTGAATCTCATCAGTAGATATCTGCGCTTCTGAGCTCAAGACGGAAGGCAGCCTCTAGATGAAGCAGGCAGAGGACAGCTCATTACAAGGTATGACTTCTGCCATGTTATCATTCACCAGAGGTGTTGCCAGCGTTTGTCTTCAAGGATGTGTTGGGCCTTAAAGTTGTAGATGAGGGGAGGGAATGCACTTCGGCTGATGGCTCATAGTGCACCTGTTCTGAACAGATGGCTGTGCATCTGAGTGCACCTTACTGTTGTTTTAAAATTGTATTTTCTCACAGGTGTTACAATCGAGGTGTTTGCTGTGCTATTTCAGAGTCTGAAGTCACATCTAGGCCAGTGTCTAACTCAATCGGCCCCTGCTGTGAAGGTGTGTGGCTGGGGCAAATTAGAGGGAGGTTAACTCTACAAACTATCCTGTCCCCACTCTGGGAATGGGTGACAGAACATGTGTGGAGGGAAGCTTTGCCCTGCCTATCTTTTTCTGCCCCTGCCCAATGAGAAGGGAGGGGAAAGGTTTACAGACATGACAGTGTAGAGGGAGCTTTGCACCATAACTAATCTATTCTCTACCCGCCCCTGGGGAGGATAGTGTGTTTGCTGACAAAACAGTGTAGAGAGAGTTTCACTTTGTAATCTAGCCTGCGGTCCTTGTTCTAGAAGTGTTTGAAGGAACAGTTTAAGGGAGGTTTATTGTATCCAAATGTGTGGTCATAACTTCTGAGGCAAGCTTTTTATCCCAGACCTATTTAATGAACTGAAATTTAAATTGCACAGTGTGCATTTACATAAGCACTTTGTTTTTCAAACATTTGTTCCAGGGTTCAGACTCTTTGGTCAAACTAAGAAAGCAAATGTTCTTGTAACTCCTGATCCAGGAGATGTTATTTCTGCCTCTCTGTGGCCTGCCCTCTGGGGAGGCATTCCAGTTCTTCGTGTTGCAGGACAGGCACAACCGGTGATCCTTGTGCTTTCACGGGGCCAGTGGAAACATCCCTGTGAAGCTTTGAGGTAAGGACTGCAGGAAAATCAGAATTCCCTTATCCAGAAGAGGAGTACGATGAGGGCAAGCCACCTGCAGTTCAGAGCAATCTGCTGGCACTGGGGCCTTCCATATTAAGTGTTAGTAACTGGCTGCTGCTGTTCATTGTAGTGCATCCCCCTCCACTGGGCACTCATTGTATTTACTCTTCCCAGGGAATAATCCACCCTCCTCCTGGCTCACAACACCAGTGCAGAGGACTAATGGATTAACTGCTGCGTTAAATCTGCATGTGAATTCATGTCTGGTCAGACCTCAACTCCCAGGAACTAGTAATGGTCCAGCGATTAAAGATATTCTCATGTTGCCACCCTCTTGAGCTCTGCCTTACTGCCTTGCAGTTTTAAACTTCCTCTGAATGTTGTTCCATTGTTGGTGCTGATGACCAGATTCCATTACCACGACCGGTGGCGGTCCCCTGTCTGATATTAACTCGCATGAAATGGAAGAAGGTTGGTATGTCACTGCAGCAGACCATTGGGAAAGACCGGCACAAAAAGCTGGAGCAACTCCGCGGGACAGGCAGCATCTCTGGAGAGAAGGAATGGTTGACGTTTCGGCTTGAGATCCTTCTTCAGACTGGGAAGGACAGATTACACGCTGGTCTTTGGCTGCGAGGGGCTTGGATTATGAGAGTCCTCCACGGTTGGGCAGGATTCGCTGAGACCTTGGCTGTGTACAATGTTGGTCTCCTTATCTCAGAAGTAACTCAACAAAGGTTCAATGTGCAGACACAACGATACTGATATCTTGAGCCATGCACAAAGTGCTGGAGGAACTCAGTGGGTCAAGTAGCATCTGTGAAGGGAATGGACAGGCACCGTTTTGGGTCGGGAATCTTCCAGAGTTGCAGGAAGTGCCTTGACCTGAAATGTCCCTGTCTGTTCCTTCCACAGAGGGTGCCTGACCCCCTGGATTCCTCCAGCACTTTGTGTTTTGTTCAATGTGCAGAAGCTGAAGTAGGTCATACGGTCCTTCAATGCCCTACCATCTAGTATTATGGCTCTTGTGTTCCTTCATTGCCACGTACCTGTGTTCATGGCAACCCTTAGTTAATACCTAGATATCTTCTCCATTCTTTGGAGCCATAAACGTGATGATGTTTTCATTTTTGATTTTCTTCTCATTCCTCTATGGCCTAAAATAAATATGTATGGTTCGATGAAATCCCCGAGAGTGGTGTAGATTCGTGTGTGGAGGAGTGAGTTTGGACTTTCCCCTCTGCCCTACCGACAGGAACAGTTGAGAAACAACAGCGAGAGGAGTCAGCCACGTGAATACGTCGATCCCGTCTGGCCGCTCTGCAAAGCCAAGGTTGCTCTGGTCTTGTCTTGGCCGCAGCTCCACTTTTACAACCTGTATGCGTATGAATCGGAAGGATTCAGAGAGCTGTGGGCCAAATGCAGGCAAATGAGACTACCCCAGGATGCCACTTGGTCGGCATGGATAAGGTGGGTTGAGGGAGCCTGTTTCCATGCTGTATGGCTCTGAGGTCTCCCTTCCCCGAAGCCCTCCCTCCAGCACACCTAAAACTCACATTGGCGACCTGTTGATTTGTGGCTCTTAAAATCTAATATGTGGAGCAAACACGTTCTTACATTGGTGATTTCCCAAAATTAGCCACACTGTTACACCCACACCCCACAGACAACCACATTCCTACACATCCCACACAGACCATCCATGCACACCATCCTACCTTTTAACACAGCGCCACATAGCACTCTTGCTTTGGTTTCCGTGGCAGTTGCAAGATATATGCATCAGAGGTTAATAGTCTTCGATATTGTATTTAAATGCTTTAAATCCAAATCCCTTGAGTGAGTAAAGGGACTTTGAAAATGTAGATAAATTGTAAGTGCAACTGTTTTATGTGATAATAAAGATGATTTTATATATATATACTATCGATAAACGGGGGGGGGGGGGAAATCATAACACACTGCCTGACATTCCTTTGTTCTTTTAATTTAGGATTGTTGATTTTGAATACTCTGACACAGAAGGTTACCCTCTGCATTCTGATCTTCCATCCCAGGTTTTGAAGTTAACCTTCTTGGCACTTGGTTTAGTGATATTTTTGAACAGCATGTTCCTGTAGGAAAGAACTGCAGTTGCTGGTTTAAATTGCAGGTAGACACAAAAAGCTGGAGTAACTCAGCGGGACAGGCAGCATCACTGGGGAGAAGGAATAGGTGACCTTTTGGGTCGAGACCCTTCTTCAAACCCTTGACCCGAAACGTCATCCATTCCTTCTCTCCAGAGATGCTGCCTGTCCCGTTGAGTTACTCCAGCATTTTGTGCCTATCTTCAATGTACCAGTTCCTAATGTGTAGGGAATCCATGCAAAGGAGAAGTCACCAGTTGCCCTCGAAGCTCTTCTCCCATTTGGATGAGAAGATCAATTGGCAGGTCCATTACCAGGCTTAATGGTTCTAGCTGGCACAGTGGCACAGCTGGGAGAACTGAACTGAACCAAAGTCTTAAATACAAGTGAGGCAAAGCCATAAGGGCAGAACTAGGACAAATTAAACTTCCAACAAAGTAAGTGTTTTGGTTGCAGAAGCATGTTTTATTGAAGCAAAGCGTGAGAGACAGAAATGGGTAGAAGCGCAGGAAGTAGCAATAACCTAACACTTGAGGCATTGCATTCCAATAAATGATGCGAGCCTTACTATCAGCTCAACTGGCCAGAGATCCAAACACTGGTGAGGTTAACAAGCTACAATCAAGCTTAACAATGTCAATCATGATTAGAATCACACCCTCCTCTCTCTCACTTGCATTCACACTCTCACTGGTGATCTGGCTGTTTCTCGCTATCTGTGACTTAAGATTGGGTTTTGGGCCACGATTCCATGCCTTGGCAATGTTTAGTGTTATCATTTGTAATGGGTGCAGAGGCATCCAGATTTCTGGGATGTTCGTAAAGGGGCAAGAGTTCAATTTCTACTTCTGCATTTCAATTTAAGTGAAGAGATACAGCGCGGAAGCAGGCTCTTCGGCCCACCGAGTCCGTACCGACCCGCGATCCCCGCACACTAACACTATTCTACACACACTGGGGACAATTTACACTTACACCAAGCCAATTAACCTACAAACCTGTACTTCTTTGGAGTGTGGGAGGAAACCGGGAGATCTCGGAGAAAACCCACGCAGGTCACGGGGAGAACGTACAAACTCCGTACAGACAGCACCCGTATTGAACCCGGGTCTCTGGGGCTGCAAGTGCTATAAGGCAGCAACTCCACCATGCCGCCCCTACTGTGTTTTGTTTGCTTTTTTAAATTATTTCTAAGGGAGCAGGGGACAATAGTTCAGAAACTACAGGATAATATTTTGTAAAAGTTCGCTCGTGTCTTGTCCAAAATGTGACTTCAGACCAACTGTAATGAAGTGACACAGCAACCATTCTGGGGAGGACAATGAATGTTATTCAGTATAGAGCGCAGTTCTGGTCGTCCGATTACAGCAACGAGTTGGAGGCTTTGGAGAGGGTGCAGAGAAGAGGTTTACCGGGATGCTGCCTGCATTAGTGGGCATTAACTATCAGGAGAGGCTGGACAGACTCTGAATGTCAGGAGTTGACGAGAAACCTGACAGGTTTAGAAAATCAGGAGAGGCATAGAAAGGGCAGACATTTTGTCCCTAGTGTGGAAATGTCAAAAACTAAAGGGCATAGCTTTAAGTTTGGGAAGCGAAGTTTAAAGGAGGTATGTTTTTTTTTAACACAGAGAATGGTGGGTGTCTGGAATGCGCTGCTATGGGTTGGGTGGTGAAGGCAGATAGGATAGTGGAGTTGAAAAGATATTTAGATGGGCACATGGATATGAAGAGGCATGGATCACGTGCAGGCAGAGATTAGTTTAACTTGGCATCATTTTTGACAGACATTGTGGGCCAAAGGGCCACTTCCTATCCTGCGCTGTTCTGTGCCACTGGCCTCAGCAGCCGACAGCTTGTGCCTTGCTGTCCTTGAGTGTTTACACACACAGGAGGGTTGTGTCAACAACCATGTCCAATACAGGCAGGCGGTGACAACATCGAGTGAGCGAGCGATGGGGATTCTGGTCAGGGCCGACAGTGAAGCCCGGGCGATGCTCAGTTAATGAAAGCAGCAATGTGAAAGCGTGCGTGCGGGGGAAGTTCTCAGCTCGAGCTGGCAGCAGATGTCTCGAAGACTCCTCCCTCCCTGAAACAAGAATGTAGAGGCACTGGTCATGCAGTGTATACGGTGCCCAACACAGGCAACTATTTGCCTGCTATCCACAGAAGCACATCGACAAACTCATTTACAATTGCTCCACACTCTTAAATCCCTAGTGTGTAGTTAAGATGATTCTTGCAGCCTGGCCTTTTACATTGAAATCAGTGCACTGTGTACTGTGTAGACCCTAAGGTGTCTGTACGTTCCAAACATTATATCTAAACATTATATATAAACCCAGACTTTAGATTTTAATTCAGTGTCTAAAGATACCATGCCTAGGAAGGATCTGCTGCTGCTGGTTTGCACTGAACGAGCGAAGAGACAGAGATAGGGTAATCGAAGAGTTACTCCAGCTTTTTGTGTCTATCTAAAGATGCCATTTTGTCTTCATTTAATGTTAAACATGTATTGGAGCAAATAAAATGAAGACTGCGCCCAACCTTTATGCTTGCCAAAGAAGGAAGACTGGTTCCTTGAAATACAACAATGTTTTGGAAAATATGATCCTTGCCTTCTTGGAAATGTGAAAAGTTCCTCATTTAACAAATAAGTTCATTTTAATGACCGCTGAAAAAATGACTGGCTGAAATATTTGATGCTCATTAATCAATAACGTTGAGTGGCTCAAATGTTCCGTTAACCAAACAAACGCTTCGCCAAGTGGATTGAAAATCATCTAGTCAGCAATTAATGTCAGGATGTTTTCATTAATTTTGCTGGGAGGAAGCGAGTTGTTCAGTCTTCATTTGGAAATTGAGCAATTGAGGCTGGATGGGTTTTAGCGGTTCCCACCTCATGAATGATCTGTGTTTGAAATGACCAGGTGATTTGACCGGAAAATACTTCTCATCCGCTTTTGAGTATAGGAGCAGGGAGGTTCTACTGCAGTTGTACAGGGTCTTGGTGAGATGGTCTCCTAATCTGAGGAAGGACATTCTTGCCATAGAGGTAGTACAGAGAAGGTTCACCAGACTGATTCCTGGGATGTCAGGACTTTCATATGAAGAAAGACTGGATAGACTCGGCTTGTACTCTCTAGAATTTAGAAGATTGAGGGGGGATCTTATAGAAACTTACAAAAAATTTTAAGGGGTTGGACAGGCTAGATGCAGGAAGATTGTTCTCGATGTTGGGGAAGTCCAGAACTAGGGGTCACAGTTGAAGGATAAAGGTGAAATCTTTTAGGACCGGGATGAGAAAAGCATTTTTCACACAGAGAGTGGTGAATCTCTGGAATTCTCTGCCGCAGAAGGTAGTTGAGGCCAGTTCATTCATTGGCTATATTTAAGAGGGAGTTAGATGTGGCCCTTGTGGCTAAAGGGATCAGGGGGTATGGAGAGAAGGCAGGTACAGGATACTGAGTTGGATGATCAGCCATGATCACAATGAATGGCGGTGCAGGATCGAAGGGCCGAATGGCCTACTCCTGCACCTATTTGCTATGTTTCTATGTTTCTAAGGTTGATTTCAAAAGTCGCCATTGTAAAGTTTCAGCACAGTGTTTACTTTGAGCAAAAATACTGGGGCTTTTCAATGCTTTCCTTTTGTAATTAGTTTGATACTCACCAGGTGGCAAAAAAAAGGGGGCAGATTATTATCTCAATGGGGTTAGGTTAGGTAAGGGGGAGGTACAGCGAGACCTGGGTGTCCTTGTACACCGGTCACTGAAAGTTGGCGTGCAGGTACAGCAGGCAGTGAAGAAAGCTAATGGAATGTTGGCCTTCATAACAAGAGGATTTCAGTATAGGAGTAAAGAGGTTCTTCTGCAGTTGTATAGGGCTCTGGTGAGACCACATCTGGAGTATTGCGTACAGTTTTGGTCTCCTAGTTTGAGGAAGGACATCCTTGTGATTGAGGCAGTGCAGCGTAGGTTCACGAGATTGATCCCTGGGATGACGGGACTGTCATATGAGGAAAGATTTGAAAAGACTAGGCTTGTATTCACTGGAGTTTAGAAGGATGAGGCGATGATCTTATAGAAACATATAAAATTATAAAAGGACTGGACAAGCTAGATGCAGGAAAAATGTTCCCAATGTTGGGCGAGTCCAGAACCAGGGGCCACATTCTTAGAATAAAGGGGAGGCCATTTAAGACCGAGGTGAGAAAAAACTTTTTCAACCAAGAGAGTTGTGAATTTGTGGAATTCCCTACCACAGAGGGCAGTGGAGGCCAAGTCACTGGATGGATTTAAGAGAGAGTTAGATAGAGTTCTAGGGGATAGTGGAATCAAGGGATATGGGGAGAAGGCAGGCACGGGTTATTGATTGGGGACGATCAGCCATGATCACAATGAATGATCCTCGAAGGGCCGAATGGCCTCCTGCACCTAATTTCAATGTTTATATGAAAAATAAATTCTCTATAAACTTCAGCCTTTGATTGAGACCATTGATCTGCAAGTTGTAACTGGCATAATTAGCACAACACAAAATGTCTTGAATGCGCCATTTTCTAATTATGATGTTAACCTCGAGCATTTTAGAGTCAAAGTCGGAAGAATCAGGAGCATTCATCTGGGAGAATTTAAACATCATTCACTCAAATCTTTCATTTTCTATTTTTCTCAATTTGAACATAGTCCACACTATACTTCAAATATCATAGGTCAACATTTCATCCCTGCCAAGTGGCCCGAACAGAAACTACAAGAAGATATTGCCTTAACTACAAGAAGATATTGGAAAACATAGACAGCCGGATTTTGCCTTCTGACAAATCTGAAAATGTTCTCATTTACTAAACCGATTGAAGCTGTAAGTAGACTTACCTAGCAATTTTATATAAACCAGTTAATTGCTCTTAACTAGTTTTGCTCTTTTTTTCTATCTTAGATTAAAGTTGCAGTTATCTTTTATTTAAAAAATGAGTTTTCTGTCACAAAATTGTAAAAAAAAAGATTCCTTTTGTTTTGTCAGAGGGCGGTGGAGGCGGGTTCTCTGGATGCTTTCAGAGAGAGCTAGATAGGGCTCTTAAAGATAGCAGAGTCAGGGGATATGGGGAGAAGGCAGGAACGGGGTACTGGTTGTGGATGATCAGCCATGATCACATTGAATGGCGGTGCTGGCTCGAAGGGCCGAATGGCCTCCTCCTGCACCTATTGTCTATCGTCTATTCCTACAGCACCATCTCTTGCTTAATTCCCTTATCATGTATCTATACGCTGTAAGTAGATCGATTGTAATCGTGTATTGTCTTTCAGCTGACTGGTTAGCACGCAACAAAAGCTTTTCACTATACCTCGCTACACGTGACAATAAACTAAACTGAGCTTAGTTTAGTCTAGGAATACAGGCCTTTCGGCTCACAGTCCCTGCCAACCAGCGATCACCCATTCACACTACTGGTATCCTACACGCTATGGACAATTTACAGAAGCCAATTAACCTACAAACTTGCACGCCTTTAGAATGTGGGAGGAAACCAAAGTACCCGTGGAAAACCCACATAGTCCTAGGGAGAACGTGCCAACTCCACGCAGACAGCACCCAAGGTCAGGATCAAACACTGGTCTCTGACGTTGTAAGGCAGCTGTGCCGCTGTGCCGGAAATAATCCTACGTCACTTTGGTTCGATGGAGCAGAATTTGTTAGGTACATCCAGAGGGATTTCTTTCAAACAGTCTGTGGATAAACTGTCTATAGAAGGGGCTGTACTAGAGCAAAAACACAATGCTGGAGGGCGTGCTGGTCAGGCAGCATCGCGATAGGCAAATTAGATCGTCATATGATAGCAGCCGGATTAGGTCTTTCAGCCCATCAAGTCCAATCATGGCTGATCTATCTCTCCCTCCTAACCCCATTCTCCTGCCATCTCCCCATAACCCCTGACACCCGCACGAATCAAGAATCTATCTATCTCTGCCTTAACAATATCCATTGATGGCCTCCACAGCCTTCTGTGCCAATGTTCCACAGATTCACCACCCTCTGACTAAAGAAATTCCTCCTCATCTCAATAGATAATAGACAATAGGTGCAGGAGTAGGCCATACGGCCCTTCAAGCCATTCAATGTGATCATGGCTGATCATCCACAATCAGTACCCCGTTCCTGCCTTCTCCCCATATCCCCTTACTCAGCTATCTTCAAGATCCCTAACAAGCTCTCTCTTGAAAGTTTCCAGAGAACCGGCCTCCACCGCCCTCTGAGGCAGAGAATTCCACAGACTCACCACTCTCTGTGTGTAAAAGTATTTCCTCATCTCTGTTCTAAATGGCTTACTCCTTATTCTTAAACTGTGGCCCCTGGTTCTGGACTCCCCCAACATCGGGAACATTTTTCCTGCCTCTAGCGTGTCCAAACCCTTAACAATCTTTTCTTTCAATAAGATGCCGTCTCATCCTTCTAAACTCCAGAGTGTACGAGCCCAGTCGCTCCATTCTCTCAGCATATGACAGTCCCGCCATCCCAGGAATTAACCTTGTAAACCTACTCTGCACTCCCTCAATAGCAAGAATGTCCTTCCTCAAATTAGGGGACCAAAACTGCACACAAAAATCCAGGTGTATTCTCACTAGGGCTCTGTACAACTGCAGAAGGACCTCTTTGCTCCTATACTCAACTCCTCTTGTTATGAAGGCCAACATGCCATTAGCTTTCTTCACTGCCTGCTGTACCTGCATGCCTGCTTTCATTGACTGATGAACAAGGACCCCCAGATCTCGTTGTACTTCCCCTTTTCCTAATTTGACACCATTTAGATAATAATCTGCCTTCCTGTTTTTGCCACCAAAGTGGATAACCTCACATTTATCCACATTAAACTGCATCTGCCATGCATCTGCCCACTCACCCAACCTGTCCAAGTCACCCAGCATCCTCATAGCACCCTCCTCACAGTTCGCACTGCCACCCAGCTTTGTGTCATCTGCTAATTTGCTAAAGTTACTTTGAATCCCTTCATCTAAATCATTAATGTATATTGTAAATAGCTGCGGTCCCAGCACCCAATTCTTTGGCCCTACTTCGACCTCAATCCCTTCCTCTTGGCCCCTGCTCTAATCTCCTTGAGACATTTGGACGGGTACACGGATAGGTCATGTCATGTTCATAAGTGATAGAAGCAGAATTAGGCCATTCGGCCCATCAAATCCACTCCGCCATTCAATCATGGCTGATCTATCTCTCCCTCCCAACCCCGTTCTCCTGCCTTCTCCCCATAACCCCTGACACCCGCACTAATCATGAATCTATCCATTTCTGCCTTAGAAATATCCATTGTCTTGGCCTCCACAGCCTTCTGTGGCAAAGATTGGAATGGTTTAGAGGGATACGAGGCAAACACAGGCACCAGATTAGATGGGCATTGTAGATGGCATGGGCAAGTCGGGGTGAAGGGCCTGTTTCCGTGCTGTATGACTCTGACTCCACTCGAGGTGTGGAACGCATTAACAGTATCAGCTTAGAAACATTACCTGCTCTTCCGTACGTGTGACCTTAATCTCCACCTGCAAGGGAAGAGAGAGATAAAGAGTGGTGACAATCTGCCATTCGGCCCATCACTTACAGCTCTGCTACACCCCCCCCCCCCCTCCTCCATTTAACACACACACCCAACCTCCTTCCCCTCGAGTAAATGGATTGAGTTGCAGATGTCAGCGGCACCTTCATTCAGTGCGTATGTGCATTACAGCTGCCATTGGAATGTGTGATGGGATGCTGTTGAGGGAGCTTCACTCTCTGTCTAACCCCAGGAGTGTGTGATGGGATGGTCGAGGAGGAAGATGTTGAAATGATTCTTACCATCATGATGGTCGCTCCCCAAGCCATCAGCTGCAAAAGGAAAGAAACATCTTGAGTTCCTGTTCGATAGAATGATGGAGGTTGCAAACCTTGCCCATTACAAAGCAGGTCCAAGTCTTTAAAGTGCTCAACCTTCAACCCCTGCACTCGCAGTCCCACCTCTCACTGCCCCCCCTCCATCCCACGGAGTATCTCGCCCCAAGGCTCTTTGCTCGTGAGCTCGTTGGCTTTGGGAGAGGTACAACTTAGTGGGCCCGGGTGGGGGAGCAGAACTCATGGACACCCAGCGGGGGATGGTGACAGGGCCAGGAGGGTGGGAGACGGGAGTCAGAGTGGGCCAGAGACCATCCACTTCCCCATTGATCTCCCATCTAGACTTCTTTGGAGTTGAGAAGACCAAGGGTGATTTTATTGAATCCTGAAGGCAGAGTGAATGTCGAGGCGTTACCACTGGTGGAAGAACCTCGAACGACAGGAACATAGTTACTGGATCAGGGACCGCGAATTTAAAACTGAGATGCATCGAATTTCTTCTCGGAGAAGTAGTATCAAGATTGGAAGGGTTTAGAGGGCTGTGGGCCAAATGGGACTAGCCCAGAATCCCAGTGTGATCAGCATAGACAAAGTGGGCTGAAGGTACCTGTATGATTCTAATGCAGTGAATCTCACTGTGGTTGGGGGATGATTTAGTTTCAGTTTTAGTTTTAGATAAACAGCATGGAAACAGGCCCTTCGGCCCACCAAATCCATGCCGACCATCGATCACCCGTTCACACTAATTTCATGTTATTCCACCGCCGCATCCACCCCCTACACACTGCGGTCAATTTACCTACAACGGGGGCAGTTCACCTACGAACCCGCACGTCTTTGGGATGTGGGAGGAAACCCAGTGGATTTCCAGCAACCCGTGGATTGACAGAGACAGATAAATCTCTGAGTGGAGGGCTGTGGATGGGGTTGGCACAGAAGGGGAGATGAGTTAAAATTATTTCTGAAGTTGTTAATATCCAATTGGACCCTGATCCAAAACTAATAATATTAGGAATATCAGAACAAAGCTTAAAACTTACAATAAACCAAAGGAAGTTCCTTGATTCTAGTATAATAATTGGGAAAAAATTAATATTAAAATTTTGGAAAAACCCAACAACCCCCACAATTAAAATGTGGATTATGGAGATGTCTGAGACCCTACACTTGAAAAAAATTAGACTTGTCTTAATTGACAAATCAGAATTATTTGCTAGAAAATGGTCTCCATTTATTGATTTTCTGAAAGGGTAAACTGGTCCACACGGAAACTTGACTCATACTTGAATCCAGGATTGGATGAATAATTACACTTTATAATCTATGGACCTATCTCCAAAATTGTGTTATTGGTAATCTTTTTTTTTTCTTTTCTTCTCCCTCCCTTCTTTCTATAGCTCTATCTTACAGGATACTGAGTTGGATGACCAGCCATGATCATATTGAATGGCGGTGCAGGCTCGAAGGGCCGAATGGCCTACTCCTGCACCTATTTTCTATGTTTCTATCTTTCTATCATTCAAAATTCTATTAAAAAAATAAACAGAAGCTGTGTTAATATGTAACTGGTAAACGAATCGTGTTTTGATTATGATATGTATATGCTTCTAATAAAAATATATTTTTTTAAAGAAAAAAAAAGAAGCGGAGATGAGGCCTGGGAACGTCATGTTCATTGGCAGGGCAGGCTTGAGGGGCCGAATGGCCTACTAACCCAATGACCATGCGTGCTGCTGAATACGCCCGGCTGTTACTCACGGTATTTGCCCGAGCGTGCAGATCTCTCCACTCTCCTGTGATCTGAAAGTTGGAAAGACATGGCTCTTACCCTCTGCGCTGAGCCCCACTTGTCAATCCTTGCACCCCCCCCCACCAACCACATGTCACCGACTAGAGGTCAGAGCTTCAAGGTGAGAGGCGGAATGTTTAAAAGAGGTGAGAGGGGCAGGTTTTATTACACAGGGGTGGTGGTGGAGGCAGATTTGACAGAGGCCTTTAGATAGGCAAAGGGATATGCAGGGAACGCTGAATATAGATCAAGTACAGGCAGAGGAGAGGTGCGTTTAACTTAGCATCATGGGTTGGACAGAAGGGGGTCGACCCGAAATGTCACCCATTCCTTCTCTCCAGTGCAGCGTAGGTTTACAAGGTTAATTCCCGGGATGGCGGGACTGTCATATGCTAAGAGAATGGAAACATAGAAACATAGAAACATAGAAAATAGGTGCAGGAGTAGGCCATTCGGCCCTTCGAGCCTGCACCGCCATTCAATATGATCATAGCTGATCATCCAACTCGGTATCCTGTACCTGCCTTCTCTCCATACCCCCTGATCCCTTTAGCCACAAGGGCCACATCTAACTCCCTCAAATATAGCTAATGAACTGGCCTCAACTACCTTCTGTGGCAGAGAATTCCAGAGATTCACCACTCTCTGTGTGAAAAATGTTTTCCTCATCTCGGTCCTAAAAGATTTCCCCCTTATCCTTAAACTGTGACCCCTTGTTCTGGACTTCCCCAACATCGGGAACAATCTTCCTGCATCTAGCCTGTCCAGGAGTGGCTGGGCTTGTACACTCTGGAGTTTAGAAGGATCAGAGGGGATCTTATTGAAACATATAAGATTATTAAGGGTTTGGACACGCTAGAGGCAGGAAACATGTTCCCGATGTTGGGGGGGTCCAGAACCAGAGGCCACAATTTACGAGTAAGGGGTAAGTCATTTAGAACGGAGACGAGGAAACACTTTTTCACACAGAGAGTGGTGAGTCTGTGGAATTCTCTGCCTCAGAGAGCGGTGGATGCCGGTTCTCTGGATACTTTCAAGAGAGAGCTAGATAGGGCTCTTAAAGATAGCGGAGTCAGGGGATGTGGGGAGAAGGCAGGAATGGGGTACTGATTGGGGATGATCAGCCATGATCACATTGAATGGCGGTGCTGGCTCGAATGGCCGACTCCTGCACCTATTGTCTATTGTCTATTGCCTATTGAGATGCTGCCTGTCCCGCTGAGTTACTCCAGCACTTTGTGTCTATTATAGGTTGGACATCATTATTCAGCTGTACAATTGGTTGATGAGACCACACTGGGTAGAATTCTAGTTGGAATAAGAATGTCACTAAGTTGAAAAGGGCCCAGAAGAGACTTTAGACACAAAATGCTGGAGTCACTCAGCGGGACGGGCAGCATCTCTGGAGAGGAATGGGTGACGTTTCGGGTCGAGACCATTCTTGCAGGACTTGAGTTACTGGGAGAGGTTGGATAGGCTGGGACTTCTGTGGAGGCTGAGGGGTGACCTTATTGAGATGTACAAGATCATGAGGGGCATGGATAAAGTGGACGCAAAGTCTTTATCCCAGGGTGGAGGATTGTAACACTGGAAGGCATGGGCTGGAAGGTGAGAGGGGAGAGATTTAAGAGGGACCTTTGGGGCAAATGTTTCACTAAGTGGGTAGTGGAATGAGCTGCCAGAGATAGCTATACAAGCGGATACAATTTCAACTCTTAAAATACATTTGGACGGAAATATGAATAGGAAAGGTTTGGAAAAATGTGGGGCCAAATACAGGCAAATGGGATCCCAGGTAGACACTAAATGTTGGAGTAACTCAGCGAGTGAGGCGGCATCTCTGGAGAGAAGGAATGGGTGACGTTTCGGACCCGAAACGTCACCCATTCCTTCTCTCCATAGATGCTGCCTCGCCCGCTGAGTTACTCCAGCATTTTGTGTCCACTTTCGATTTTTATCCAGCACCTGCAGTTCTCTTACACAAATGGGATGCCAACGCGGCCATCATGGACAACTCTGTGAACCTACAAGGTGATGACATTGGAGGGTGAGGTTACCGCAGAAGAATGCAGAGAGAGAGAGAGGGAGCGGGGGAGCGGGGGGAGTGCCCTTGATTTGCTCAGAGTAGGGCTTTCTTCTGCAGTTGTATAGGGCTCTGGTGAGACCACATCTGGAGTATTGTGTACAGTTTTGGTCTCCTAATTTGAGGAAGGACATCCTTGTGATTGAGGCAGTGCAGCGTAGGTTCACGAGAATGATCCCTGGGATGGCGGGACTGTCACATGAGGAAAGATTGAAAAGACTAGGCTTGTATTCGCTGGAGTTTAGAAGGATGAGGGGGGATCTTATAGAAACATATAAAATTATAAAAGGACTGGACAAGCTAGATGCAGGAAAAATGTTCCCAATGTTGGGCGAGTCCAGAACCAGGGGCCACAGTCTTAGAATAAAGGGGAGGCCATTTAAGACTGAGGTGAGAAAAAACGTTTTCACCCAGAGAGTTGTGAATTTATGGAATTCCCTGCCACAGAGGGCAGTGGAGGCCAAATCACTGGATGGATTTAAGAGAGAGTTAGATAGAGCTCTAGGGGCTAGTGGAGTCAAGGGATATGGGGAGAAGGCAGGCACGGGTTATTGATTGGGGACGATCAGCCATGATCGCAATGAATGGCGGTGCTGGCTCGAAGGGCCGAATGGCCTCCTCCTGCACCTATTTTCTATGTTTCTATGTTCAGAGATTCAACGAGGTTTCGCACACACTTCCATCGTGGGAGGTGTCGCTCCATTGACGGATACCACAACGAAATACCGTGCCCACTCTAGAGGGTCTGCCTCCAGCATCGGCAATGCCTTCACAGTGGATGGCAGGGCCCTGGGGGAGTGTGGTAGAGCACAGGGATCTAGGAGTGCCCAGTTCCCTGAAAATGGTGTCCCAGATAGATAGGGTGGTCAGGAAGGCTTTGGTACATTGGCCTTCATCAGCCAAGGTATTGAGTATAGGTATTGAGGTGTTATTAAAAATGTGTACAAGCTACATTTCGAGTATCTTGTTCCGTTTTGGTCACCCTGCTACTGGCAGGATGTCAATAAACAGAAATGAGTGCAGTGAAGGTTGACAAGGATGTTGCCAGGACTAGAAGGCTGTGCTATAGGGAGAGATTGGGCGGGTTAGGACATTATTCCTTGGAGCGCAGGAAGCTGAGGGGTGATCTTATAGGGGTGTAAAAACATGAGGGGGACAGATTGAATGGACGCAGTCTTTTACCTCACGGTCGGGGAACCAAGACATGGTTTAAGGTGATGGGGGGGAAAGATTTAGTAGGAACCTGAGGGGTATGGAACGAGCTGCCAGAGGAGGTACAAAGATAACATTTAAAAGTCATTTGGACAGGTACATGGGTAGGAAGGGTTTAGAGGGCCAAACACGGGCAGGTGGGTCTAGCGTAGACGGGGCATCTTGTGCACGTTGGGCTGAAGGGCCTGATTCTGTGTATGAATTGATGGCTCTAACCGGGCGGAATCCTTCCCTCGAGAACGCTGAACCAGAGTACGTACCTGTCTGGAAGTCGTAGTCGTAGTGGGTCAAAGTGGCATCTGGCGGAGAGACAAACGCAGGTGAGCAGAGAGTTCCAGCATTCCAGAGAGGAGTACACCTCCAGCCCACCCACCCACACCTGGCTCCTGCCGCATCTACATACCTGGGCACACCTGGGCACACCTGGACACACCTGGCCATATAACATATAACCATATAACAATTACAGCACGGAAACAGGCCATCTCGACCCTTCTAGTCCTTGCCGAACACGTATTCTTCCCTAGTCCCATATACCTGCGCTCAGACCATAACCCTCCATTCCTTTCCCGTCCATATAACTATCCAATTTATTTTTAAATGATAAAAACGAACCTGCCTCCACCACCTTCACTGGAAGCTCATTCCACACAGCCACCACTCTCTGAGTAAAGAAGTTCCCCCTCATGTTACCCCTAAACTTCTGTCCCTTAATTCTCAAGTCATTTCCCCTTGTTTGAATCTTCCCTACTCTCAGTGGGAAAAGCTTATCCACGTCAACTCTGTCTATCCCTCTCATCATTTTAAAGACCTCTATCAAGTCCCCCCTTAACCTTCTGCGCTCCAAAGAATAAAGACCTAACTTGTTCAACCTTTCTCTGTAACTTAGTTGCTGAAACCCAGGCAACATTCTAGTAAATCTCCTCTGTACTCTCTCTATTTTGTTGACATCCTTCCTATATTTAGGCGACCAAAATTGTACACCATACTCCAGAATTGGCCTCACCAATGCCTTGTACAATTTTAACATTACATCCCAACTTCTATATTCAATGCTCTGATTTATAAAGGCCAGCACACCAAAAGCTTTCTTTACCACCCTATCTACATGAGATTCCACTTTCAGGGAACTGTGCAATTATTCCCAGATCCCTCTGTTCACCTGCATTCTTCAATTCCCTACCATTTACCATGTACGTCCTATTTTGATTTGTCCTGCCAAGATGTAGCACCTCACACTTATCAGCATTAAACTCCATCTGCCATCTTTCAGCCCACTCTTCCAACTGGCATAAATCTCTCTGTAGACTTTGAAAATCTACTTCATTATCCACAACCCCACCTATCTTAGTATCATCTGCATACTTACTAATCCAATTTACCACACCATCATCCAGATCATTGATGTACATGACAAACAACAGTGGACCCAACACAGATCCCTGTGGCACCCCACTAGTCACTGGCCTCCAACCTGACAAACAGCCATCCACCATTACTCTCTGGCATCTCCCATTCAGCCACTGTTGAATCCATCTTGCTACTCCACCATTAATACCCAACAATTGAACCTTCTTAACCAACCTTCCGTGAGGAACCTTGTCAAATGCCTTACTGAAGTCCATATAGACAACATCCACTGCTTTACCCTCATCAATTTCCCGAGTAACCTCTTCGAAAAATTCAAGAAGATTAGTCAAACATGACCTTCCAGGCACAAATCTATGTTGACTGTTCCTAATCAGACCCTGTTTATCCAGATGCTTATATATATTATCTCTAAGTATCCTTTCCATTAATTTGCCCACCACAGACATCAAACTAACAGGTCTATAATTGCTAGGTTTACTCTTAGACCCCTTTTTAAACAATGGAACAACATGCGCAGTACGCCAATCCTCCGGCACTATTCCCGTTTCTAATGACATTTGAAATATTTCTGTCATAGCCCCTGCTATTTCTACACTAACTTCCCTCAATGTCCTAGGGAATATCCTGTCCGGACCTGGAGACTTATCCACTTTTATATTTCTCAAAAGTGTCAGTACTTCCTCTTCTTTGAATCTCATAGTTTCCATAGCTACTCTACTTGTTTCCCTTACCTCACATAATTCAATATCCTTCTCCTTGGTGAATACCGAAGAAAAGAAATTGTTCAATATTTCCCCCATCTCTTTTGGCTCTGCAGATAGCTGTCCACTCTGACTCTCTAATGGACCAATTTTATCCTTTGTTATCCTTTTGCTATTAATATATCTGTAGAAACCCTTTGGATTTACTTTCACCTTACTTGCCAAAGCAACCTCATATCTTCTTTTAGCTTTTCTAATTTCTTTCTTAAGATTCTTTTTACATTCTTTATACTCCTCAAGCACCTCATTTACTCCATGCTGCCTATAATTATTGTAGATCTCTCTCTTTTTCCAAATCGTGTCCAATTTCCCTTGAAAACCATGGCTCTTTCCAATTTTTACTGTTTCCTTTCAACCGAACAGGGACATAAAGATTCTGTACTCTTAAAATTTCACCTTTAAATGTCCTCCAAATGGCCACTGCAGCATCTGCACACCTGAGCACACCTGGGCACTGCAGCATCTGCACACCTGGGCACACCTGGCTGCTGCCACATCTGCACAGCTGTCCACTGCCGGCTACTGCAGCATCTACACATCTGGTCACATCTGGATATTGCTGGCCTCTGCCAGATCTGCACACCTGGCCACAGCTGACGGCTGCTACATTTTCACACCTGGTCATATCTGGCCACACTAGCCCACCTGCTGGCTGTTGTAACATCTGCAACATACAACTGGTCACACCATTCCACACCTGTCCACAGCTGGCAACCACTGGCCACTTCTGGTGGCACCTGGCCAAAGCTGGACACACCAGGCCACATCCACCCACATCTGGCCACATCTGCAGCAATACACCTAGTTGTCCTGTGCTCTCTCAGGGAGCAGGGGTCCCAAGTAGAGGAGGAGAAGGAGGAGGGGGTGAGAGCAGGAATTGGGATCGCACTCTGTACGGGCTGCATTTATGGGGAGGGGTACCCACAGCCACCGGTAGAGGCAGCCAGTCGCTACCCAACAAAGAGCGGAGTCTTACCAGCAGAGGAGCTGGGGCAGCCTTCTGAAGAATCTGCAGGAAAGGGAGTAATGGTGAGTGTCTGTCCCACGGACCTGCCCTCAATCCCCCTCCCCACCCCCACCAATCTCCCCCACCAAACCCCCCCATAATCACCCCCACCAAACCCCCCCCATCAATCCCGCCCCACCAAACCCCCCCATCAATCCCCCCCCCACACCCATTAATCCCCCCCCCCCCCCCCCCACCAATACACCCCCACCAATCTCCTCCCCCCTCTACCAATCTCCCGCCCCCCCCCCCCCCATCCAGGGAATGCAATATCCCCATCGCGGAATTCCCCTCCCCGGAAATCCCCCCCCCCCCCAGGAACCCCATCCCTCCTCCCAGGAATCCCTCCCTCCTGGGAATCCCCACCAGGATTTCTCCCCCACTGGAAATCCTCCCAGGAATGCCGCCCTCCCCAGTCTGGCCACCTGCCCGGGGATGTAACCAGACAAGGCAATGAATCATTGACTTCGAGTCTGAGGAAGGGTCTCGACCCGAAACGTCACCCATTCCTTCTCTCCAGAGATTGCTGCCTGTCCCGCTGAGTTACTCCAGCATTTTGTATCTATCAACGATTCATTGATACATTACTCAAATCAATGATACTTTATTGTCCCGTGTACCTACTGTAGGTACAGTGAAGTGCTTTGTTTTGCATGCAACCTGGTAAAATCAGACAACAGACCTCACCTAGACAGGAGTGTCGACACGTTTTAGCGCTGACGTTCGTTGGCAGTCCCGTCTACTGCCAACCACCGCACATGGCAGCACCCCCCCCCCCCCCATCCCCTCCCAGACATCAGTTCCCCCCCCCCCCCCCCCCCCCTGCCAGGACCCATTCCTTCTCTCCAGAGATGCTGCCCGTCCCGCTGTGTTACTCCAGCTTTTTTGTCCTTCAGAGAGAGGTAAAGGCCCTGTCCCACTTTCCTGAGTTAATCACGAACTCTCCCGAGTTTTCCCCTTTATTCGAACTCGGAGAATTACGGTAATAACCGTCCGTAGGTACTCGGGACTATTTTTTTTAAACTCGTGGACATTTTTCAACATGTTGGAAAAAAAATGTCCCGACTTACCTGATGCCCCGAGTTCCTACGGCTGGCATTACGAGCCGCTACGAAACATCTACGGACTCCTACGAGCTCGCTACCGACATTCCCTGACATTCCCCGAGTTAGAATCAAGGGGAAAACTCGGGAGAGTTGGTGAGCAACTAGGACAGGGCCTTTAGAACTTGAAATAAGAGAATTCACAGTTCACGCCTTTGGAGACAATACTCACGGCAGTCGATGAATCGGCGATGTCTGTTGTGAGCTGCAAGCAGAGCAAGTGTTTATCAGCATCTGAGCCCACATAGGTTGTTGTGGAACCATGCTGTCCCCTCTCACATTGAGGCCCACAGTCGTGTGTGGACATAGACAGTTGGCTACCCAATCCCTCTGGGATTTCCTCTCCGTCCAAGCTAACGTTCCCGGTGTGATCCCTGCTTTCAAGTAACATTCCACCCCGACTCCTCACTCCCCAGTCAATGGCCAACGTTCCGGCATTCCCAATCCCTGGTCTTCCCAGTTCCCGTGTCCTTAGATGTATGGAATGTGTGGGCCACGGTGAGGGAGGGGTCTGCGGGGATAGGTGGGGCTGAGAGGGTGCAGGGATAGATGATAGTGGGGGGGGTGAGGGTGGGGTGGGGGTGAGAGGGTGCAGGGATAGATGATAGTGGGGGGGTGAGGGGGGGGGTGGGGGCAAGGGGTGAGGGTGGGGGTGGGGTGGGGGCGAGGGGTGAGGGTGGGGTGGAGGGTGAGGGTGGGGGTGAGGGTGGAGGTATGGGTGTATAGTACAGTATATCTTTATTGTCATTTTCCTGAGTACTCACATACCCAGAGGAAACAAAAAAATGTTGCTCAACCAGTGTCCATTCAGTGTGCAGTAAAAAATAAATAGAAATAAAAATACATATATCATGAACAAATTAAACACTCTACTCTCTACTAAACATCAACAGGCATTCCGATCGGCAGCGGCACGACAGTGGCTCTGCTGCAGTGTGTCCAGGTTGGTGGTTGGTGCGCGATACTTTGGCAGGGGGCAAAGTCCGTTTATCAGTCTTATAGCCTGCGGGAAGAAGCTGGTTTTGCAGCTAATGCTCCTGTACCTCTTCCCAGAAGGCAGGATGGAGAATATGTGATGCGATGGGCGGTAGGATGAGGGTGAGGGTGGAGGTATGGGTGGTTGGGGGTGGGGAGAGGGTGGGTGGTGGTCAGGGTGAGTGCGGTGGGTTGGGGAGTTGAGGGTAGGGTAGTGGCGTTAAAGGTGGTGGTGTGAGGGGGGGTGGGGAGTTGTTGGTGTGGGTGAGGGGATATGTTAGATGTGATGGGGGTGTGTGGGGAGTTGGTGAGGGTGAATGTGTTGGTGGAGGGGGGGAGGTGTGTGGGGTGGTGAGGGGGGGTGAGGGGGGGTGGGGAGGTGAGGAGGGGTGGGGTGGTGAGTGGGGGGGTGAGGGTGGGTGAGGGGGGGGTGGGGAGGTGAGTGTGGTGTGAGGGGGGGTGGGGAGATGGGGGAGGTGTGTGGGGAGTGTTGGCGGTGAGTGGGAGGTGAGGGGTTAGGGGAGATGATGGAGTGGATGGTGAGTGGTGAGGTGAGGTGAGGTGAGTGAGTGGAGCTGGTGTCAGGTGAGGTTTGGGGTGGGGGGCGGGGGGGAGCAGTGATGTGTGTTGAGGTGAGTGGGATTAGATGGGTGGATCTACAGAGTATGGAGATTGTAGGGTTAGGAGGGTACTGGGGGTATTGGACCCCCCCCCCCCTCCACCAGCTCCAGACCCAGCACATTGTTGTCCCACACATCCAGCAGCCACAAGGTGATCCCTCCCACTGAAGAAGGGTCTCGACCCGAAACGTCACCCGTTCCTTCTCTCCAGAGATGCTGCCTGTCCCGCTGAGTTACTCCAGCATTTTGTGTCCATCTGTGATCCCAACCTCGAGCCCCACCCTGTTCCGCTTGGTTTCGGGACCACTCGGAGAGAGTGACTCCCTGCCTCACTCGCCCTCCCCCCCCCCCCCCCCCCCCCCCCCCCTCCCGTCCCAGCTACTTCTCTGGAGTCTTCCTGTACCTCTCCCAGCAGCCGCCTGGAGGGATCCCAGCAGAACCAGCAGAAGACAGCAGACGACTGACCTGCAAAACAACGGCCCACCCGGTTAGTGAGCTGGCAAGCGGCAGCACCCTGGAAGTTCTCCACTGAGTCGGGTTGCCAACTTTCTCACTCCCAAATAAGGGACAAAAGGTCAACATACGGGACAAATTCTCGACAGCAATTCGTTGATCGACTCGGCCGTGGCTGGGTGAATGATGAACGGGTCGGGTGCTGGACTGCACACAAAGCCCAGCCGGCGGGCCAGCTGAGGAGGTTTGGCCCGCGCGACGTCACGCACAACCCATCCAACTCATGAACCGATGATCGGCCGTGAGAAGGAGGGGTGGTGGTGTCGGCAGTAAGCGAAGGTCCGATGGTCGGACAGCTGGCCGGGCTGCCGACCGATGGGGCCACGGGCGAGGCGCTGCTGCTGCTGCACTCCATGGGCTGCACTACGTCGGGACGGGTGAGGCGAGGCTGGACACGGCGCTCCGACCCGACAGGTTGGACAGATTGGGTGAGTGGGCAGATGCATGGCAGATGAAGTTTAATGCGGATAAATGTGAGGTTATCCACTTTGGTAGCAAAAACAGGAAGATAGATTATTATGTAAATGGTGTCAAGTTGGGGAAAAGGGGAAGTACAACGGGATCTGGGGGTCCTTGTTCATCAGTCAATGAAAGTAAGCATGCAGGTACAGCAGGCAGTGAAGAAAGCGAATGGCATGTTGGCCTTCATAACAAGAGGAGTTGAGTATAGGAGCAAAGAGGTCCTTGTATAGGGCGCTGGTGAGACCACACCTGGAGTATTGTGTGCAGTTTTGGTCTCCAAATTTGAGGAAGGACATTCTTGCTATTGAGGGAGTGCAGCATAGGTTCACAAGGTTAATTCCCGGGATGGCGGGATTGTCATATGCTGTGAGAATGGAGCGGCTGGGCTTGTATACTCTGGAATTTAGAAGGATAAGAGGTGATCTTATTGAAACATTTAAGATTGTTACGGGTTTGGACACGCTAGAGGCAGGAAACATGTTCCCGATGTTGGGGGAGTCCAGAACCAGGGGCCACTGTTTAAGAATAAGGAGTAAGCCATTTAGAACAGAGATGAGGAAATACTTTTTCACACAGAAAGCTGTGAGTCTGTGGAATTCTCTGCCTCAGAGGGTGGTGGAGGCCGGTTCTCTGGATTCTTTCAAGAGAGAGCTAGATAGGGCTCTTAAAGATAGTGGAGTCAGGGGATATGGGGAGAAGGCTGGAACGGGGTACTGATTGTGGATGATCAGCCATGATCACATTGAATGGCGGTGTTGGCTCGAAGGGCCGAATGGCCTACTCCTGCACCTATTGTCTATTGTCTATATACTGTACTATTCTATTTTCGGAAGGAACTGCAGATGCTGGTTTACACTGAAGATAGATACAAAATGCTGGAGTAACTCAGCAAGACCGGCAGCATCTCTGGAGAGATGGAATGGGTGACAGTTCGGGTCAAAACGTCTGAAGAAAGATCTCAACCTGAAACGTCACCCATTCCTTCTCTCCATAGATGCTGCCTGTCCGGCTGAGTAACTCCAGCATTTTTTACTCCAGCATCTGTACTATTCTGTACTACACTATGCTGAAAGTAAACTATACTAGACTAAACCTGAACTAAGCTAAAAACAAAAGGTTGGAATAACTCAGCGGTTCGGACAGCATCCCTGGAGTCTGACCCCTGAGTCAGTCCTGCTTTTTTGGTTTAAACCAGCATCTGCAGTTCCTTCCGTTTCTAAAACTAATCTAAACTAATTTAAACTGTACTTTACTAAAACTAAACAAAACTGTACAATACTATGTGTTCAAGAAGGAACTGCAGATGCTGGAAAATCGAAGGTACACAAAAATGCTGGAGAAACTCAGCGGGTGCAGCGGGTGCGGGCGCCCGAAACGTTGCCTATTTCCTTCGCTCCATAAATGCTGCCGCACCCGCTGAGTTTCTCCAGCATTTTTTGTGTACCTGTACAATACTATACTATACTATAACGAAACAAAAGTGGTCAAGGAAAGAGCGTTCACGTCGCGGCCCTGTTTCCACCAATCTTTCCACCACCTCGCACAAGAAGCACAAGAAGCGACAAGACAGACACCATTGTACGCAGATGCCGAGACGTGTGTTCAGCTCTGGCTGAACAACTAATCTTGTGAGTTTCTCTCTTGTTGGAGTTTCTCCAGCTTTTTTGTGTACCTTCGATTTTCCAGCATCTGCAGTTCCTTCTTGAACACTTCTAATCTTGTGATGTGGACTCGATAAGATGAAGACTAAACTAAACTATAAAGGAAGGGTTTTGGCCCGAAACGTCGCCTATTTCCTTCGCTCCATAGATGCTGCCTCACCCGCTGAGTTTCTCCAGCATTTTTGTCTACTTTATACTATACTAAAACTAACCTGTACTATACTATACAATACTACGACTAAACTAAACGATACACTACTAAAAGTAAACGAAACGATACAATACTGAGGCTAAAGTGCACCAGGAGCTAGCTACCCCCTGAGTGCCTCTAGTTGGGGGTGGTGGCTGACACTCACCTGGTCAACATGGTGCAGCAGGAGACAGGCCCTCTGTCGGCAGTGGGATGAATGAGCTCGAGGTGGAGGATGAAGGCTCTTTATAGCTCAGCGGACAGTGCACCTTGTGTGTGTGAGCCCTGCACAGGTGCTCTCTCCGGTGCCAACTCATATTGCCGCGCGGCGGTTTCACCTTACCTCGTGAAAGAGGGTCCGCCCGTCTGCAGGGACAGCTTCCCTCCTCTCCTAACAATGGGCCACAGTCCGATGAAGACTTTGTGCCTCGTGGGATTAGCAGGGTTGTTGAAATTAAAATCGGAGTCGAGAGAAACAGCATCACCCATCCATGACGATCAAGGCGCCCCATCCATAACTGAACTGGTCCCATTTCGAGGCCCTTCAGCCCATCTCGTCCATGCCGACCAAGATGTCCCATCCACGCAAACCCCATTTGCTTATGTTTGGCCCATATCCCTCTAAACCTTTCCTATCCATGGACCTGTACAAATATCCTCGAAATTTGTGTTATTGTGTTTGCCTCAACTACTTCCTCTGGCTGAAGAGGGGTCCCGACCCAAAACTTTGGGGGGTTAGGGGGGACTCTGGCGCTGTAAGGCAGCAGCTCTACCGTTGCGCCACCTGTATCTTGACATCTGGTGGCGCTGTTACTGGCTGCCTCCGCCTTCAGCTCGGCCTGTGGACTTCGGGAGCCGCGGACTCCGTTGGGAGGGGGCCGATTCAGAGGTCCAGGCAGCTGAGGATGTCCTACCTTTCGACGCCAGGGTTCCATTGTTCCCGCTGGAGAGGGCCTGAACATCGGGCCGCCCGTAGCGGCGACTGTGGGGGGGCTCGGGCGGCCACAACCATTGGGGAACATCAGCGAGGAGGTTGACTGGACTTTGGTTCCTTCCCTCACAGTGTGGAGCTTTGGTGCCGTTGTGGGGACGTTTGTGTTCTGTGTTTTGTTTAGTTGTATGACTGTAAGGAAAATTGTATTTCGTTGTCTCTTAATTGAAGACAATGAGAATAAATCCAGATCCAGATCCAAATCTGCTTTTATTTCTGATTTCCAGCACCCCTCGTTTTTTAATTAAAAGCCACGGTTGGTTGAAATTCCTGTGAGGGGCAGTGATGGGTTCCCGATATTGTTCTTGGCAGTGGAGCGTTTAGCTGAGGATTATCCCCCCCCTGCCACCAGCCCCATCGCCCCGTCTCTCTCTCCACAACTACTGGTATTATTTCCCTGCACAATGCGTGGATTGTGTGCGGCTCAGGCGAAGAGGTTGAGCAAACTGCTGCCTCATCCTGACTCGTACCGCAGATGTTTACACTTGCCGCAAGCTTTTGGGGATCCTTTTTCTTTTGGATTAAGCTGATCCGTTCCGTGGAGAAAAGCGAGCGGTCGTGAAATACAAGGAGGCAAGGTGCTGATGGAGAGATCTGCCTCCATCGGACAATGCATCGACAAGGGTTGAGATGCCATGACGCTGTTGTACAAGTCGTCGGTCAGGCTGCTCTTTGGACTTTAGAGATACAGGCCCTTTCGGCAATCCGAGTTCCCCGCACACTAACACTATCCTACACACGCACACACTGGGGACAATTTACAATTTTTACTGAAGCCAATTAACCTACAAACCTGTACGTCTTTGGAGTGTGGGAGGAAACCGGAGCACCCGGGGGAAACCCACGTGGTCACGGGGAGAACGTGCAAACTCCTTACAGACAGCACCTGTAGTCAGGATCGAACCGGGGTCTCTGGCGCCGTGAGGCAGCAGCTCTACCACTGCACCATCCACCGTGACGCTGCACTTGGAGCACTGCGTGCAGTCCTGGTCACCACACCACAGGAAGGGTGTGATTAAGCTAGAGAGAGTGCAGAAAAAATTAACAAGGATCAGGCAACTCAGCGGGTCAGGCAGCGTCTCTGGAGATCATGGATAGTTGTTGCTTTGGGTGGGATCCTTCCTCAGACACGAAAAGAAGGGTCCCAACACAAACCGTCATCTATCCATGTTCTCTAGAGATGCTGTCTGACCAGCTGAGTTACTCCAGGGCTTCATGTGTCCATTTGTGCAAACCATCAGTGCAGTTCCTTGTTTCTACCACCAGGGTATTACGTGGATTGTAGGATTTGTGTCAGGGATGGGGAACCTTTTCTAACAAGGCCGCATTAAGTTAGCTGTAATCCTACAAGGCCGCATCCAAGGCCGCATTATTTTGTTAAAATAGCCCTCATAACTTACTAATGTTTTAATTGTGGCCGTCAGTTGGGGAGGATTATTTCGTTGAATCATCTTTTACTTTTTGGTATTTTAAATACGTTCATTTTAAGATTAAAATAAAAAATAATAAAAGACGAACAAAAACATATTAATAAAAATAAAAGGATTTGTTCGACAAAATTTGGATTAATTCAAAAGGCCGCACTTAATGGCCTAGAAGGCTGCATGCGGCCTTAAGGCCGCAGGTTCCCTACCCCTGGGTTGTGTTATCGGGATGTTAAACAGACAGGATTCCTTTTCTCAAGGGTGGAAGCTGAAAGGGTACATGTTAGAGGTGCATAAAATAATGAGAGACACAGAGAGGTTCAATAGCTCAGGTGTCTAAAACTAGAGAGCATCAGTTTGTGAGACGGAGGAGGTTTAAAGGGGATCTCATGGGTTATTTTTACAAACAGAATAGTTGGTATCTGGAATGAGCTGCCGGAGGAGGAGGTGGAGGCAGGAACAGTAACAAGCTCTGAGGGGCATCTGAACAGGCACTGAAATGAGCAGGGTACAGGAGTACAAGAATTAGGGACGTCTTGTTACAAGTAGGAACTGCAGATGCTGGTTTAAACCGCAGATAGACACAGAATGCTGGAGTAACTCAGCGGGACAGGCAGCATCTCTGGATAAAGGAATAGGTGACGTTTCTGGGTGGAGACCCTTCTTCATGTTACGGTTGTACAATGTGCTGGGAAGGCTACAGTACATTTGGAATACTGTGTACAGTTTTGATCGACCGCTATCAGAAGATTTATGAGGATCCTGACGGGTCTGGACTGTTTGAGTTCTCAGGAGAGCTTGGATAGGCAGAGTCTTTTTCCCTGGAATGCAGAAGGCTGAGTTGTGACTTTATACAGCTTTGTAAAATGATGAGAGAAATAGATACGGTGAACAGCCATAGTCTTTTGCTTAGGTAGTAGAGGGCATACGTTTTTAGCTGAGAAGGGAAAATCTATAAGGGGATCCAGTGACCATCATTTCACAGTGGTGGGTAGTGGGTATATGGAATGAGCTGCCAGAGGAGGCAGCTGAGACGGGTACCATAACAACACTTAAAAGACATTTGGACAGATACATGGACAGAACAGGTTTAGAGGGATCGGGGCAGGTGGGACTAGTGCAGATGCTTGATCGGCTTGGGCAAGTTGGACAAAAGGGCCTGTTTCTGTTATGATTGAGTACAAAATCATAATTTAAAAAAATCAGCAAGATTAAAAATCACCAAGGGTGGCAAGTTGGTCCTGACTACAGGTTCGATCTGACTACAGGTGCAGTCCGTGCAGAGTTTGTACCTTCTCCCTGTGACCACGTGGGTTTTCTCCGAAACCTTCCATTTCCTCCCACACTCCAAAGACGTACAGGTTTGTTGGTAAGTTGTCCTCAGTGTGTGTAGGATAGTGTTAATGTATGGGGTGTTCTGAGGGGTAACGTTTCCACACAGAGAGTGGTGGGTGTATGGAACGAGCTGCCAGAGGAGGTAGTCGAAGCTGGGACTATCCCAATGCTTAAGAAATAATTAGACAGGTACATGGATAGGACAGGTTTGGAGGGATATGGACCAAGCACAGGCAGGTGGGACTAGTGTAGCTGGGACATCAGTTGGCTGGCGTGGGCAAGTTGGGCCGAAGGGCTTTTTTACGCACTATATCACTCTATGACTCAGTTCAGGTAGGGCGGTGAAAATTAATCCTGAATGATGAACCATATTTAGTCTCTGCATGAAAATGAAAAATGAAATTTTACTTGAAGATTAAATAAGATTGCGCGGTGGAGCAACGGTAGAGTTGCTGCCTCTCAGCGCCAGAGACCTGGGTTCGATCCTGACTGCAGGTGCTGTCTGTATGGAGTTTGTACCTTCACCCTGTGATCGCGTGGGTTTTCTCCAGGTTCCGGGTGCTCCGGTTTCCTCCCACCCTCCAAAGATGTGCAGGTTGGTAGGTCAATTGGCTTTGGTTAAATTGTCCCTATTTGTAAGATGGTACTGGTGTCCATGTTGTTTGCTGGTCATTGTGGACGTGGTGCGTCGAAGGGCCTTTTTCCCTGCTGTATCTCTCAAGTATAAAGTCTAGAGAATCACGGAATCCTTTAGCACAGGAGTGAAAGATTGCAAATAATATTTGCAAGGATGTCCCATAGTTTAGCTTATTGTCACTGGTAGCGAGGTACAGTGAAAAGCTCTTTATTGTGTGCTAGCCAGTCAGCGGAAAGACTATACGTGGTTACAATCGAGCCATCCACAGTGTATCGATACAGAATGAAGGGAATAATGTCTCGTGCTGGATAAAGTCTGATAAAAGATATTCCGGGGGGTTTTGATGAGGTAGTGGTTGTTTAAGACCCTTCTTCTGACCTGAAGTCTGAAGAAAGGTCTCGACCCAAAACGTCGCCTATTCCTTCGCTCCATAGATGCGGCCTCACCCGCTGAGTATCTCCAGCATTTTCTGTCTTCCTTCGAATTTTCCAGCATCTGCAGTTCTTTCTTAAACAGTGGTTTTGTTTAATTGTTGGTGGGATGGTTCAGTTGCTTGATAACAGCTGAGAAAACACTGTCCCTGAATCTGGAGGTGTGCATTTTCACACTTCTGTACCTCTTGCCTGATGGGTGATGGGAGGAGGGAGACATTGGGCCGGATAGAGCTTCATTCTCCCTAATGTGCAGGAGGCTGAGGGGTGGTCTTACAGGGGTGTATAAAATCATGAGGGGAATGGATAGGATAAACGCACAATATCTTTTTCCACGGGTAGGGGAACAAAGAACTAGTGGTCAGAGATATACGGTGAAGGGGGGAAGATACCCAAGGGACAACCATTTCACACAGAGAGTGGTGGGTGTATGGAGCATTATATACTTCTGTCAGATCTCCCCTCAACCTCTGATGCGCCAGAGAAAATCATCCTAGTTAATTCCCTCTACTCCAGGCAAACATAGAAACATATAAAATAGGTGCAGGAGTAGGCCATTCGGCCTTTCGAGCCTGCACCGCCATTCAATATGATCATGGCTGATCATCCAACTCAGTATCCTGTACCTGCCTTCTCTCCATACCCCCTAATCCCTTTAGCCACAAGGGCCACATCTAACTCCCTCTTAAATATAGCCAATGAACTGGCCTCAACTACCTTCTGTGGCAGAGAATTCCAGAGATTCACCACTCTCTGTGTGAAAAATGTTTTCCTCATCTCGGTCCTAAAAGATTTCCCCCTTATCCTTAAACTGTGACCCCTTGTTCTGGACTTCCCCAACATCAGGAACAATCTTCCTGCATCTAGCCTGTACAACCCCTTAAGAATGTTGTACTTTTCTATAAGATCCCCCCTCAACCTTCTAAATTCTTGCGAGTATAAGCCGAGTCTATCCAATCTTTCTTCATATGAAAGTCCTGACATCCCAGGAATCAGTCTGGTGAACCTTCTCTGTACTCCCTCTATGGCAAGAATGTCTTTCCTCAGATTTGGAGACCAAAACTGTACGCAATACTCCAGGTGTGGTCTCACCAAGACCCTGTACAACTGCAGTAGAACGTTCTGATCCACCTCAACAGTTCCCATTTCAGTAGAAAGCATCCTATCAGGGTGCATCACAGCTCCCGAACTGAGAACGGCTCCACCCGAGACTGCAGGATGTTGCAGAGAGTTGTGGATGTAGCCCAGATGGAGGTGGATGAAGCCTCCTCCACATTCCTCGCTGTGATGGAAGGCGAAAAAAAACAGTTGAATCTCTCCCTTCTTTGTCCTCCAGCAGTCGGGGGGCCTCTAACCTTCCGTTGACGGGATGATCTTGGCGGGGCTCCTCGTCGGGGCGATCAAGTTCCTGCATCGGGATGGGGGGGGGGGGGGGGGGGGGCAGGGGGATGTCAACTCCCCCGCACCGAAGCTTACTGTTCCTGCAAACAATGAGATGGATGGGTGGTATCAATGGAGGGAGAAACAGAGCAACAAAGTTTCAGGTCAAAGACCCTTCATCGGGTGAAATGTTGACCCTGCCGCTCGCTCCACTGACACTGCTTGCCGGTGTTTCCAGGATAGCAGACACCTGATCCGTATCTCTCCACTCCATACATATCCACGGATGCGCACGGTAACTCCCGCGAGTTGCTGGAGCAACTTAGCGGGTCAGGCAGCATCCCTGGAGGACATGGATAGGTGACGTATCGGGTCTGAGCCTGAAGAAGCGTCACAACCCCAAACGTCACCTATCCAAAAGCCTCTTAAACGCTGCTATTTTATTTGACTGCGCCACCACCCTTGGCAGCACGTTCCAGGCAGCCTCCACCCTCGGTAAGAAAAATGTGCCCCGCACAACTCCTTTAGACTTTCTAGTTCAAGAGTTCAAGAGAGTTTATTGTCATGTGTCCCAGATAGGACATGAAATTCTTGCTTTGCTTCAGCACACCAGAACATAGTAGGCATGAATACAGAACAGATCAGTGTGTCCATATACCATTGTATAAATATATACACACATGAATAAATAAACTTCCTGCCTCGGATCGTTGACCTTGTCGTGGTGTAGAGGCTGGTGTGTCCACATGATTCCGAGAGTGATGCTGTCGGAAGCACCGGCTTCTGGTAGGGCCTCCCATGGCGGTAAGGTCGAGGATGAGGGTCCAGACTAAGAACGATCCAACCTACAAGGCCTCAACGGCGGACCAGGCGGACTTAGTTATCTTGAACTCAACGGCTATGGAGGCTGCAACAGATCTATCAGCTACAATCGTCTTGGTTCCCTTGCCATCGGAATTAGTTGATTGATTTGTGCAGGACCGTGTGCTTCTTGGAGTGCAACATCAAGTACACGTTAAACACACGCACGCACAGGCGTCTTCGATCTGTGAGTAACGGGATGTAGACCATCATCCTTGACCTCAAGGGACAGCCACGACGGGTCCCACCTGCCTGTGTTTGGACCATATCCATCTAAACCTGTCCTATCCATGTCCCTGTCCAAATGATTATTAAATGGTGGGATAGTCCCTGCCTCAACTACCTCCTCCATCAGCTTGTTCCATGCACCCACCACCCTTTGGGGTATCGCCTCAGCGCAGAGGGAGAAGAGGAGGGAAGAGACAGTAACCCTAAGATTTTTGCCTCCATCACAGTGAGGAGGTGCCTGGTGAACTCACTGTGGTGGATGTTAATTTGTGTTTATTGTGTGTTTTGTTGTTTATTATTATATGTATGGCTGCAGGCAACGACATTTCGTTCAGACCGAAAGGTCTGAATGACAAATAAAGGATCTAAGTCTAAGTCTTGTGTCGAAAAAGTTGCCCCTCTATTGTCCCAGCCTCCACCACCATCCCTGGCAGCATGTTTCAGGCCCCCACCACTCTGTGTAAAATAGTAACTTACCCTATACATCTCCATTAAACTCTCCCCCTCTCACCTTACAGGTACGCCCTCTCGTCTTTGACATGCCCATCCTGAGGGGAAAAGGTTCTGACTGTCTACCCCATCCCTGCCTCCCGTAATTTTATAAATTTCTGTCGGGTCTCTCGTCAATCTCGGATGCTCCAGAGATTGCTACCCTTCCCCTGCAGTAGGATCCTTCATCTGCCTCTGTTTGGACAGGAGCAACCAGTCAAAGCCAAAGATCCTATAGCAAGCAAGATAGATCACTTGAGGAAAAAGATGTAGTACGGTCATGGGCAGATTCATGGCTGATTTTCGGCCCCATTTCCGTAACCGGCTTCCGTCTCCGCACCAAAGATCCCATAGCGGAGCGAAGATACTAGTGCGGAGACGGAAGCCGGTTACGGAAACATCCTTGTAAAAATAAAAGTTCTTTGGTAAAAATCTTCTCCTCATTTTCAGGATTATAATTGATTAAAACAAACTGTTCCCCCGCAACGTTGATTACACTGCAAGTCGGGTCGGGTTACTGAAATGGATGAAAAAAAGGCCCATGTTCCGCTCCGTTGTGTACTACACGTCAGCCCATTGCATTTAGAAGGAGTGGTCCATCTTGCTCCGCTATAGGATCTATGGTCAAAGCCTCTTCCCACCAGTAGCTGCAATACCCTGGCACTCCCCTTGGTGGTGGCAACGAGCTCTGAGTGGAATTTGGTATCACAGCAGCCCTGGGATATTTTCAACTCCTCCCCTGATGTCTCCTTCCAAAATGTAGTGTGCTGAGGTGCATGTACATTATTTGACAAATTACAGAGTGCTGGAGAACATAGAACATAGAAAATAGGTAGAGGAAGAGGCCATTCGGCCCTTCGAGCCAGCTACGCCATTCATTGTGATCATGGCTGATCGCCCCCTATCAATAACCCGTGCCTGCCTTCTCCCCATATCCCTTGATTCCACTAGCCCCTAGAGCTCTATCTAACTCTCTCTTAAATCCATCCAGTGATATGGCCTCCACTGCCCTCTGTGGCAGGGAATTCCACAAATTCACAACTCTCTGGGTGTGTTTAACGTTTTTTCTCACCTCTTAAATGGGCCTCCTCACCTCAGAACCAGGGGCCTCCCCCTTATTCTAAGACTGTGGCCCCTGGTTCTGGATAGATGACCTTTCGGAGCGGGACCTACCTTCTGACAAAAAAAGCCAGAGTAACTCAGCGGCACAGGCAGCATCTCTAGATAGTAATAATAATAATAATAATAATACACTTTATTGTCATTGTAAATACATACAACATTTCAAGCACACTGCCCGAGCGGAGCTCCAACATAACAGATAAATAATAACGACAATGGAAACAACAAAAACGGCAAGAAAAACGTCATCAAGTCATAATGTGTAATATTTCACACTCTAGTGTTGTAGCAGTACAAAATATTGGCTATGGGAGCTGTGTGTTCAGTGCAGAGTTCAGTGGTGATGGCCTTGGGGTAGAAACTGTTTGTTAATCTTGTGGTGTGTAATTTGATGGACCTGTAACGATTTCCTGAGAGCTCTTTTGTTTTCTTTGTATTGGGTGCTAAGTTGTTCTCTGAGCACCAGCCTATTAACCAAAGATCTTATAGCAGATAAGATCTTTGCTATTAACCTCTCTACCTCCTCCCTGTAAGCTGACTCATTGCCCTCAGTGAAGGAATGGGTGACGTTTTGGGTTAGGTCTGAAGAGGATGTTGACCCGAAATGTCACCCATTCCTTCTCTCCAGAGATGCTGCCGGCTGAGTTACTCCAGCATTTTGTGTCAATCTTCGATTTAAACCAGCACCTGCAGTTACCTTCCTACACAATTCATAATTCAGCCTAGTTCAGGGCGGATTTAGATGAAGAGAGGCCCTAAGCTATTTCACTTGTGAGGTCCCCCCCCCATCCCAATCCCCCACCCCCACGAAGAGAGGACCATGACTACCTGACAGTGACAGTGTGACACTTTTAGATCCGACTGTATGTTGTCATTAAACAGTTGGTTTTAAAATACATATTGGATTCATCACGGAGCGGGCAATGCGTTACCTGGATCGCTGTTTGAAGCTCTGGGGTGTTGGGCCTGCTGCTTCAACATCATGGTGCTGTGGTTTGCGGAGCTCCCAGCCTCAGGCTGCGCTGATTTAAACATCGTGGAGCCCTGGGATCCCTTTGCCGAGGGCCGCCAGCATAAATCTCCGCCCTGCTCAGCCTGTGGACTTTGGGTGGTGCGGGAGGGAAGGGAAGAATTGACCAGGGAATTGCGGAGGGAGCGGTCTTTGCGGAAAGCAGACGGGGAGGGGGGGGGGAGATGGGAAGATGTGGCGAGTGGTGGGGTCACGTTGGAGGTGGCAAAAATGACGGAGGACTATTTGTTATATGTGATGGCTAGTGGGGTGAAAGGTGAGGACTAGGGGGACTCTGCCCTTGTTACGAGTGGGGGGATGTGGAGAGAGAGCAGTGTTGCGGGGTATGGAAGAGACCCTGGTGAGAGCCTCATCTATGGTGGAGGAGGGGAACCCCCGATCCTTGAAGAAGGAGGACATTTCCGATGCCCTGGTTTGGAACACCTCATCCTGGGAGCAGATGCGGTGTAGACAGAGGAATTGGGAGTAGGGAATGGAGTCCTTACAGGAGGCAGGGTGGGGAGAAGTGTAGTCCAGATAGCCATGGGAGTCAGTAGGTTTATAGTGGATGTCGGTCAGAAGTCTATCACCTGCGATGGAGATAGTGAGGTCAAGGAATGGTAAGGAAGTGTCGGAAATGGTCCAGGTATATTTGAGTGCCGGATGGAAGTTGGTGGTGAAGTGGATGAAGTCAGTCAGTTGTGTGTGGGTGCAGGAGGTGGCACCAAAGCAGTTGTCGATGTAGCGGAGGTAGAGGTCGGGGATGGGGCCCTGGTACGTATTGAACAAGGATTGTTCGACGTACCCGACAAAGAGGCAGGCGTAGCTGGGGCCCATGCGTGTGCCTTGTATTTGGAGGAAATGGGAAGTCAAACGAGAAGTTATTGAGGGTAAGGACCAACTCCGCTAGGCGGAGGAGAGTGTCAGTGGCCGGGTATGGGTTGCTTCTCTGGTCGAGGAAGAACCGGAGGGCTTTGAGACCATCCTGGTGGGGGATGGAGGTGTAGAGTGACCGGACGTCCATGGTGAAGATGAGGGGCTGGGGGCCTAGAGAATGGAATGTGCGGAGGCGGCGGAGAGTGTCTGAGGTGTCTAGAACATAGGTAGGGAGGGATTTAACCAAGGGGGGTAGGATGGAGTCAAGGTATGTGGAAATGAGTTCGGTGGGGCATGAACAGGCAGAGACAATGGGTCTATCGGGACAGTCAGGTTTGTGGATTTTGGGGAGAAGGTAAAATCGGGCCGTGCGGGGCTGGGGAACGATTAGGTTGGAGGCTCGGTCGGGCAGGGCGTGGGAGTTGATGAAGTCGGTGATGGTGCTAGAGATGGTGGCCTGGTGCTCGTCAGTGGGGTCATGGTCCAGGGGTAAGTAGGAGGAGGTGTCCGAGAGTTGGCGCGTGGCCTCAGCTTTGTAGAGATCGACGCGCCAGACTACCACGGCACCTCCCTTGTCGGCTGGTTTGATCACTCAGTCTGGGTTGTTGCGGAGTGAGTCGATGGCAGTACGTTCAGGGGGAGAGAGATTGGAGTGAGACAGGGGAGTGGAGAAGTTGAGGTGGTTGATGCCCCGCCGGCAGTTTTGGATAAAAAGGTCTAAAGCCGGAAGATGGCCATGAGGGGGGGGGGTCCAAGAGGAGGGGGTGCGTTGGAGACGGGAAAAGGGATCATCAATAGGGGGCGAGGACTCCTTCCCATGGAAGAACGCTGTGAGGCGTAGGCGACGGTAGAAGAGCTCCAACTCGTGGTGGGCGCGGAACTCATTGAGGTGGGGACGGAGGGGGACAAAGGTAAGTCCTCTGCTGAGGACCGACCGTTCGGTGTCGGAGAGGGGGAGGTCAGGGGGGATGGTGAACACCCGGCAGGGATGGGGGTTTGGGCCGGAGGAAGGCAGAACTGAGGCCGAGGGGGGGGGGGGTGAGAGGGCTGTAGTGTGGGTGGGGAAGAGCAGGGGTCACATAGTTAGAGGGGGATGGGGAAGACTCAGTGGAACTGCCACTGAGGTTAACAAGGCTGGGCAGACTAGCACTAGCACCCAGTGGAGTCAATCCCAGGGGAGTGGGAGTTAGCAGCGTGGAGGCTTCAGGCCCACTGCTGAGTCCAGGCTCCAGGTGAGGCGACGGCTGTGGGCTGCTGGAGGGAGTTGCAGTGGTGAGGGCGGCGGACCCGATGGTAGGAGTCCACGGGCAGTAGAGTCGGGGTCGGCGGGCGATGCGTGGGAGGTCCTGGTGGGCGGATGGTCGGTGGGGCAGCGCGGATCGGCCAGCCCGGTGAGGCGACGAGGTGAGTAGGGCGCGGTGCGGCGGCCAAGGAGCTGTGTTGTGGGGGGAGGCGAACATCTTCCCCCCCAACCTCTCTTTGAACCTCTGAGGCTGAATGGGCAGACAGTTGAGCAGGTAGAGGCCTTTAGATACCTGGGCACAGAGATTGACGCCCGCCTGTCCTTCTCCCAGCACACAGACTCTGTGTACAAGAAGGCACAGCAACGCCTGTTCCTGCTGAGGAAACTCAGGAGCTTTGATGTCAGACATGACATTTTAACAGCTGTCTATAAATCACTTATAGAATCTGTACTCACCTTTAACATCACATCCTGGTTCACCCTCACCTCTGTCAAAGACAAATCAAAGCTTTCCCGGATCATCAATCAAGCAAGCAAAATAACTGGCAAAACTCAAAATCAATTATCAGTACTCCACACCCAGGCAGTTAAAAGGAAAGCCAACCTCATTACACAGGATCCCACCCACCCCCTGCACAAGTCCTTCCAACTTATGCCATCAGGCCGCCGATATAAAGTCCCCCTATCCAAGAAAAACATCCACAAAAACTCACATACCCATTGCCATAAACAGCTTAAATAAAAAATGAACAAGGGACAAATTAACCCTGACGCACTGTCACTTTACACGTATCCACAATTTTTATCTTGTCTATTTTTATAGTTTCTAATCTTTATACTTGCTTTTAAGATCTATACACACTGTGTGTGCTCGCAGAAATCTGTGTTGTATGACTGCTTATCAGTACATTGTCCTGGTTGTATGTTGAGCCACGTCAAAGAAGATTTTCTGTTACGACAGACAATAAAGTTTTCTGAATCTGAATCTGAATCTGAATGTTCGGAGAGCCCTGTTCCGGCGGCCATGTTTGGTAGGTCCGATCTGGTGGCGATGTTGGATGGATTGGTGCGGCGGCATTGTTGGGTGGGCCCAGTGCGACGTGGGTCAGCCAGGTGCAGATGCAAGGTGGTTAATAGGCCCCCAATGCGGATGCGAGGTGGTTAATAGGCCCCCAATGCGGATTGGAGGTGGATAGGCCCCCAGGTGCAGCGGCGAGGTTCGGCGGGGGGAAGGGTTAAATAAACTACATACCTTTTTCTTTGTCCTGCACTTCCAATGATCCAAGGATCTGTGGAGCAAATTACTCTCCACAACAAATATAAACCTCACCTGCATTTTAACCCCTCCCCCCCACACCACCAAAGCCTCCGGAATCACAAGCACAGCGCCACCGATGGTAGGGTTTGTAACAACGCAACTATCTCAAAAGTTTAAAACACCTTGGTACAGCGAGCAGAGGCCGCTTGGATCTCGAGGCCCTAAACTTAAGCTTGTCTAGATTATACGTAAATCTGGCCCTGGCCTAGTTGTCCGAAAAAGAGTCCTGACCCGAACATAGAAACATAGAAACAGAAAATAGGTGCAGGAGTAGGCCATTCGGCCCTTTGAGCCTGCACCGCCATTCAATATGATCATGGCTGATCATCCAACTCAGTATCCTGTACCTGCTTTCTCTCGATACCCCCTGATCCCTTTAGCCACAAGGGCCACATCTAACTCCAATGAACTGGCCTCAACTACCTTCTGTGGCAGAGAATCCCAGAGATTCACCACTCTCTGTGTAAAAAATGTTTTTCTCATCTCAGTCCTAAAAGATGAGACGTCCAAATTCAGTCGGCCTGCCTCCTGCCCAGCTGATTGGTGAGTATGATGTCAGGACCAGCCCCGCACAACTCCATACGCCTCCGCGGTTGGAAGTGGGACCGGCCCCGCGAGGCCGTACGCCTCAAGCCACCACGTTTGGTCGCGCTAGATGCATGCAATCGCATGCTGGTGGGACAGGCCCTTAATGATCGTCCTTCAGTACCACTGTATTTATGTTACCCAGGTATAAAATGGAACACTTCTTGGAGACTATATATCCTAATACCTCCTTTAATTCTGAATTCACTCTGTCCCAAAATGGTTCTATTTTTGGGCAACTCCAGAAGATATGTGCATGATTTGCGTCTGATTGGCCACATTGCCTCCAGCATGTTTGCTGCCTTAGAATTTCCTTGCTTTTTATGTTAGGCGTCATAAAGAAACGAATCAAATTTTTCCAATTAAATTCTCTCCATTTTTGTGAATTAGTGGATGTCTGTAGTGTTACACACATATGATGCCATTCTTCTTCTGAGATGGTGATGTTCAATTCCTTTTCCCACTTAAATTTTACATAAAATGTCGTTTTAGCTTGACATTCCATTAAACTATGATAAAGTTTAGAATTAATCCTTAATGTTTTTTGATGATACGCATTAACTATCACTTCTATCACTGGATTATTTTCTTCTAGTGCCTCCCTTTTTACTTTTTTATTGTAATAATCTCTCAGTTGGAGGTATCTAAACAAGTCTTGGTTCTGAAGTGCGAATCTATCCTTCAAATCTTGAAAACGTCTTAGGTCTCCATTTTCAGTAACAGTACAAAATGCAGTCATTCCTTTCATCATCCAGTCTTTAAATGTTGAGTCATACATCCCTGGTTTAAATTCATTATCTAAAGCTATCCATCTTAAACCTTTTTGTCATTTATTATGTTTAAGTTGTCTGGTAAGAATGAACCAGGTTTCTAAAGTAAATATCGTTATTGTATCGATTATACTCCTGATATGTCCAGGAAACGCTTTTTCTCCCAAGAGTGTTTGGATGTGGAAGTCTCAATCTCTTTCCACCTAGCTATATAGCTGTCCTCACACCAATTAATTAGTGGTCTAAGTTGGGCTGCATAGAAATATATCCTAAAATTTGGAAGTGCCATTCCACCTTTGTCCTTTGGCAACTGGAGTGTAGTGTATCGAACTCTGGCCTTCTTTCCTCCCCAAATAAATCTAGATATTAATTTATCCCATTCCGTGAATCGTTTTAATGGTATCTCTATTGGCAGAGATTGAAACAAGTACAATAGCCTTAGCAAAATATTCATTTTCACCACATTTATCTTACTACTAAAATCCATTGGGTAGGTGGACCATCTTTCTATATCCTTTCTTATGTTTTGGTTGATGAGATTATAATTGGCCCCATACAACATTGATATATTTTTTGTTATATGTACCCCTAGGTATTTGATTGATTTTGAATCCCATTTAATATTATACTTTTGTTTGATTTCTTCTGGAGGAGCACAATTAAATAGGGGGGTTTGAGTTTTTGAAATATTCACTTTATATCCTGCATAAAAATTAAATTTCTCTACGATCCCCATCATCCTTGGAAATTAGGTGTTTCCTTCCGTGAGATATGGATGTGGATATTGATGTGGATAGAGAACTGGCTGGCAGACAGGAAGCAAAGAGTAGGAGTAAACGGGTCCTTTTCACAATGGCTGGCAGTGACCGCAAGGCTCAGTGCTGGGACCCCAGCTATTTACAATATATATTAATGATTTGGACGAGGGAATTGAATGCAACATCGCCAAGTTTGCGGATGACACGAAGCTGGGGGACAGTGTTAGCTGTGAGGAGAATGCTAGGAGGCTGCAAGGTGACTTGGATAGGTTGGGTGAGTGGGCAAATGCATGGCAGATGCAGTATAATGTGGATAAATGTGAGATTATCCACTTTGGTGGCAAAAACAGGAAAGTAGACTATTATCTGAATGGTGGCCGATGAGGAAAAGGGGAGATGCACCGAGACCTGGGTGTCATGGTACACCAGTCATTGAAAGTAGGCATGCAGGTGCAGCAGGCAGTGAAGAAAGCGAATGGTATGTTAGCATTCATAGCAAAAGGATTTGAGTATAGGAGCTGGGAGGTTCTACTGCAGTTGTACAGGGTCTTGGTGAGACCACACCTGGAGTATTGCGTACAGTTTTGGTCTCCTAATCTGAGGAAAGACATTCTTGCCATAGAGGGAGTACAGGTAAGGTTCACCAGACTGATTCCTGGAATGTCAGGACTTTCATATGAAGAAAGACCGGATAGACTCGGCTTGTACTCGCTAGAATTTAGAAGATTGAGGGGGGATCTTATAGAAACTTACAAAATTCTTAAGGGGTTGGACAGGCTAGATGCAGGAAGATTGTTCCCGATGTTGGGGGAGTCCAGAACAAGGGGTCACAGTTTAAGGATAAGGGGGAAGTCTTGTAGGACCGAGATGAGAAAAACATTTTTCACACAGAGAGTGATGAATCTCTGGAATTCTCTGCCACAGAAGGTAGTTGAGGCCAGTTCATTGGCTATATTTAAGAGGGAGTTAGATGTAGCCCTTGTGGCTAAAGGTATCAGGGGGTATGGAGAGAAGGCAGGTACAGGACACTGAGTTGGATGATCAGCTATGATCATATTGAATGGCGGTGCAGGCTCGAAGGGCCAAATGGCCTACTCCTGCACCTATTTTCTATGTTTCTATGTATCTATACATCATTACATCATCTGCAAAAAGGCCAATTTTATGTTCTCTGTCTCTTATAGTTACTCCCTTCAGTTCCCTATCTTGACGAATCGCTTGAGCCAATGGTTCAATATATATAGCAAACAGGGTAGGGCTAAGACATCATCCCTGTCTCGTTCCTCTTCCTAACACAAATCTCTCAGTTAAGGACCCATTCACCTTTACTCTTGCAGTAGGTTGCTGGTAAATTGCTTTACTAACTTGAATTTAATCTTCGGTAAAGCCAAATCTTTCTAGTGTTTGATATAAGAATTCCCAATTAACCCTATCGAAAGCCTTTCTGCATCGAGGCTTGTCAGGACAGCGCGCGTACTTTCCTTTTGAATCGTGTGTACTATATGTAGGGTTCTTCTAATACTGTCCTGTGTTTGTCTGCCTATTATAAAACCAGTCTGGCCTTCATCAATTAAAACTGGCATTAACTGGGTGAAGATACACAACACCACATCTCACCCTCTGCACCTCAGTACAGGAGCCCCTCAGGGCTGCGTCTTGTCACCCTGGTTATTCTCACTCTATACAAATCAACTCACATCCCAGTATAGTTCAGTCAAAATATACAAATACGCAGATGACACAACCATCATAGGTCTCATCTCTAACAACAACAAAACAGAATACCGCACTCAAACACACAAAGCAGTCACTTGGTGCACAGATGATAACCTCCTACTCAACACATCAAAAACCCATGAACTTATCATTGATCTCATATGTAAGGCACAACCCAAGACCCCCCTACTCATCTCTGGCGAACCCACATCCACCACTGACTCATTCAAATTTCTTGGCACTCACATAAGCAATAACCTCAAATGGAAAATCAATTCAGATCACATTTATAAAAAAGCCAACCAAAGACTCTTCTTTCTCCGTCAGCTCAAGGAGTTCAGAGTGAGGAAACATCTCCTAATCCGATTTTACACAGCCATCATCCAAAGCATGCTCACTTCATCAATAACAGTTTGGTACAGCAGTTTAGACACTCACTCCCGTAATAAACTACAGCGCATTGTCAACAAAGCATCCAAAATCATCAGCACTCCCCTCCCATCAATAGAATCACTCAATCTCAAACGGTCCTTGTCAAGGGTGAAGAAAATCATTTCTGATCCCTCCCACCCAGCTCACCACATCTTCCACCTGCTGCCCTCAGGAAGGCGCTACAGCTCACTGCCCGCCAAAACATCACGATTCAAAAACAGTTTCTATCCATATGCAATTCGAACTCTGAACACTCTATGACAATATCACATAGCCACCTCGTGCATGTACTGTATACTGTATGTTGTTTGTGTTTTATGTTATGTTTGACAGGAATCAGCCTATTGTGTAACATCCTGTACTGAATATGAATTCCACCAGCTTGACTGTGTGGTCATTAAATAATCTGAATCTGAATCTGAACTTTTCAAATCGTTTGGAGATAATTGAAAAATATAATTTATCGTCCACATTTAGAACTGATATCAGTCTGTAGTTGGTACAATTTTCCTTGTCTCTGTTCTCTTTGGGGATTAATGTTATAATTGCCTCTTTCCATGACGGGGGTGTTTTACCTTCTTTGATAATCCAGTTAAATGTTCTCAGAAGAAGTGGGTTCAGCTCATTCCGAAATATTTTATACCATTCTATAGGGAAACCGTCGCTGCCTGGGGCCTTGTTTGTTTTCATCCTACCAATTGTCTTCTCTATCTCGTCCAGTGATATTTCTGCTGTGATTATTTTATTTTGTGTCTCTCCAATACAGGGAAGATCTATTGTAACAGTCCACATTGATTCCCCATCTACTGTAGAGGTTTGTGTATGTCATTATTTCTAATATTCCTGGAAGATATATACGATTTATTTTGGATCACTCTTCGATTTCTGTGTACAGGGGGCCCTTAATTTTGTGTATGGCGTTATCAGCCTGTTGTTTGCGTAGCCTCCGGGCAAGTATTTTAGTGGATTTGGGGCCTAGCTCATAATGTGCCTGTTTTACAAATCTTGCTTTTTTCTCCACCTCATGACCCAATATTCCATCCATTCGTCCCCTCAAATCTTCTATTTGCTTATAAGTTCTCTAGTCCTTATTATTTTTGTACTTCCGTTCTAAATCCTTCAGGTCTGATATCAAGTTATTATATGTTTTCATTCTGGCCTTTTTAATATGTGATGCCCCAGCTATCAACCTACCTCGTATTACAGCCTTCAATTAGTCCCATAGTATGGATGGGTTCACCTCCCCATTGTCATTCTCCTCTAGATAAGTTTTGATTTCCAATTTAATATCATTAACAGTTGTTTTATCATTCAGTATACCAACATTTAATCGCCACACTGTGTCTTCCTTCTACTGTCCATTTGAATTGTTAAGTATATGGCATTATGGTCTGATACATCTGCCACACCAATTCTGCAATCTGTTACCTTATAATAGTCTTCTTTCTGCATTAAGAAATAGTCTATTCTGGAATAAACTGAGTGCGGTATTGAGTGATGTGTATAGTCTCTTTCTAGAGGGTGAAAATTCCTTCAGACATCGAGGAAACCAATTCTTCACAGTTTTGTTAACTGGCTCTTATTCTTCTTTTTACTTGTCATATCAAGCCTATGATATGCCATCCATCACACCACATCTTCTCCATTCTGCCATCTGGGAAGAGGTACAGGAGCATCAGCAGCAAAACCAGCAGGATGCTCCACAGCTTCTTCCCACAGGCAACAAGACTGGTTAACGGACTGTGTCCCCTCCCCATACATCATACACCAACACATCTAACCTCGCCCATACTTTGACAGCTAGGCACCTGCCAAAGCAAAGCCACTGTTCGGTCTGAATGTATGTTTTTATTTCAATTTTTAGGCCTATTTTAGATAAGTTAATTTTAATTTTAAAGCTATATGTATTTATTCTGTTTTTATTAACTGCACTGACGGGAACTGGATGAGAAACAATTTTTCGTTTCTTCTATGTATGTAAGTATTCAGTTAAAATGACATTAAAGTAAATACTGAATACTGAATACTATGATTCAGTACA